>NC_080113.1:4822877-5137905 GCF_950005125.1 Chionomys nivalis | reverse complement strand
TTAAGTCTGGTTATTTAGGATCTAATTGGCAGAAAATAAACTTTGGCAAACAATGAAAGAAGTTAGGGTATCCTTGTCTTGTCATTCCTCTTCACATTTTCCTAAGATTAGCCTTCACCAGTGTTCCTGGAAGCTCAGAAAAATCAAGGACCTGTCCTTTGCACTGAGACTCCACTGCTATGTAGCTCTGTGGATCAAGGACTAGGTTAAGTGAAACTGAATGCCTGGATTTGCAGCCAGGGCTGTAAGTATTATTGTTAATTCACTATACTACAATAGGATTCTTTGATTTCCTTGATCATTCGAAGAGTAATTTTACATTATTTGATGAAAAGATACATGCATGCTTTTAAATAAAAAGGGAAAACTGCCAGTCAAGGGTTTTACTAACAAATCACATAGGATGAGAAATTGGGGAAATGGTAACATTCTCTTATAAATTTGTTCAGTTTTTTTTACATGTTCTGTTCATGCATATTTGTCGGTGTCAATAAAAAGCTAATGAAAGGTGAAAAAATAAGATTCCTTTATGCGATTCCTTGGAATTTTTATAAGACCTATGGGATTTCTGTCTCCTATAGGTAGATTTTTGTTGAGAATACAAATGTGTAGCTAACCATCTTTTTTAGAAGAACTTGTCTAGTGCTTTCAAATCCTGAAAACCTAAATCAACAATTGAAAGAAATGCCACCCTTAACATGTATGTGAGGGACATTTAGGTCTGACAGGAGACTCCAAAGTGCTAATAGAACCATACTGACTTTAGTGTATATATTAGGTACTGTTGGAAAAGTTGCTGCTGAGGAGACAAGGGAACCACTTGGATCTTAGACATCTTTTGGTCTTCACTGTGCTATCAACTAATTTTATGCAGATTATAAAAATAATTACTCAACTTGGGAAAAATACTTAGTATCTAATTCTTGCTATGCATCAGAGAAGTTACATCAACAAAGTGTGATTAGCAAGTGAATTGCCAAAGCCTGCTTTTCCCAGCACCATCATCTTAGGTCGTCTGGATTCAACAGATAGACATTTTGTTTAAACATATCAATTATTTTGATTTCAAATATTTCAGAAGTTTGGCTCTAATTGTAGACAAACTTTGCCTTGTATTACTATACACTTCTACCTTTGTGTGGATTTGCTTCTATTCAGATACCTCAAGCAGTATGTGAAATAAGCTTCCAGTTGCCTATAATCTTCAACTCTCTGTGCTCTGAGTATAAATCTTTCCCCAGTGCTTTAGGAAATGTATTTTATTTGTCTGCCTTTTGATGTAGGAGTGTCATCTATCTATCTGTTGCTTTCATTGGTTAATTAATAAAGAAACTGGTTGGCCTTTGATAGGCCAGCCCTTAGGTGGGTGAAGTAGACAGAACAGAATGCTGGGAAGAAGGGAAGTGAGTCAGTTGCCATAGCTATCCTCTCAGAGATGGATGCAGGTTAAGAATATTCCCAGTAAGACAGCACCTCGTGGTGCTACACTCATTAGAAATGGATTAATCGAGATGTGAGAGTTAGCCAGTAAGAGGCTACAGATAACGGGCCAGGCAGTGTTTAGAAGAATACAGTTTCCATGTTATTATTCTGGGGCTAAGCTAGTCGTGTGAGAATGGGAGGGGGGGACGACACGACACAGCCCTCTGCTTGTCACTAGAGAGTGGCTGCCCAACGTGGTAACAAACTCCATGTAAAACCTGAGAGAGCTTAATTTTAAACAGAGAAAAAAAAGAGTTTAACACAGTCTTTTGCTGTTTCTTACGGCGTGCTGTAGAGAGATTTCCTGATTCAGCAACAGTGGCAGAAAAAAAGCTGCGTCATTTTAAAACGCGGCTTCCTGGGGCTGTGCTGCCACTGCAAACTCTGGCTTTTTAAAGCATTTCAATGGCTTTTATGGAACTGAATGTTTCTGTTCCCACTTGGGATCGGGAGGAAAGTAGCTGAGACCATGCCAATGGCTCAGGGCTCCCCGCCTGCACCTGGGCAGATGGCCGAATCAGGCTTAGGCAGGTGGAAGAGCATGGCGGATTCCTGCCACCATACAGAGAGGTGTTTCCAGACTATGCAGTGCTCTGTGTGTCAGATTTGGCTGTAACTTAGATGAAAAGAGTTTCTGTGCCACACGTTCAGTCTCAGAGTTAAAGTGCTGAGTGTGGCTCCTACCTGGTGGCCCCAGACCTAGCACAAAATGGTAAGTACTCCATTTTGAAACTGGAGAGAGTTGGAGCCAACATCCAGAGCAGCCCACTGCTCTGCAGCTCAGAGACACAAGCTGCTCCACCTTGCTGAACTGTGCTGACCTCAGGCAGGAACGATCGTAATTACCATAATAACAGTGCAGTTGAGGTTTAGACTGGCAGTAAACAGGCAGTACCATATTACCTCTACATGGTGCAACTTAAGTTTTTAAGAAGTGCTCCTGGATAGTAAAGCATTTTGTGAAGTGCTCCTGGATAGTAAAGAATTACAGATTCACAATAGGACAGATTCAGACATAGGCTTGGGAGAGAGAAGAAAAAATATAAAGAGAGAAAAAAAGGGTAAAGTCTTTAAAGAGAAAGAGTATTATAAGAAATAAAGGAAAGGGCTGGAGAGATGGCTTAGTGGTTAAGAGCATTGCCTGTTCTTCCAAAGGTACTGAGTTCAATTCCCAGCAACCACATGGTGGCTCACAACCATCTGTAAAGAGGTCTGGTGCCCTCTTCTGGCCTGCAGACGTGCACACAGACAGAATATTGTATACATAATAAATAAAAAAAAAAGAAATAAAGGAAAAGAAGTTCGGCGCCTTGGAGGTGGGGCCCACGTGGAGTCAACACATGAGGATCGAGAAATGTTATTTCTGTTCCGGGCCGATTTACCCTGGTCACGGCATGATGTTCGTCCGCAATGACTGCAAGGTGTTCTGATTTTGCAAATCCAAGTGTAGAAACTTCAAGAAGTGGAATCCACACAAGGTCAGGTGGACTAAAGCCTTCCGGAAGGCAGCTGGCAAGGAGCTCATGGTGGAAAACTCATTTGAATTTGAAAAACGTAGAAATGAACCTGTGAAATACCAGCAAGAACTGTGGAATAAAAGTATTGATGCAATGAAGAGGGTTGAAGAGATCAAACAGAAACGGCAGGCTAAGTTTATAATGAACAGGTTGAAGAAAAACAAAGAGCTACAGAAGGTTCAGGATATCAAAGTCAAACAGAACATCCACCTTATCTGGGCTCCTCTTACAGGCAAAGGAAAGCAGCTGGAGGAAAAAATGGTACAGCAGTTACAGGAGGATGTGGACATGGAGGGCGCTTCCTAATGGTGCCGCCTGCAGCCAGCCCTATGCACACTGTCGGTCCCTAAGTTATTGATTGGTTACATAATGTCCCCCAGGCAAAGGTGACTCGCGTGCTTCTCTCTACAGTGCAGCCTGTAAAAACATCCATGTGGGTCTCAACTCAATGTTCTGCTTCACTGTGTTATGCTCACAGAAACATGAAAGTTTGTGTGTAGATGAAGGTGTGAACCTTGGGCATAACATGGTTGAATTGTTGCTTAATGGCACCAGGCAGCGTTTCTGCATTGACTATTATGCTAGTGTGAAATTTGTAATAAAGTAATATTTTCCTTGCACTAGGATAGTTTATTTGTTAGGGTTATTGATGCAGAGGTCACAGCAAGGAACTAACCATTCTCATGACAACCCCAGTCTCTTGTTTTGCTTTAGTCTGTTTAGTATCTCCTTAGAGTTGCATTATGGCCTCATACAGTGCCCCCGTGCTGCTGAGTTATGCTGGGCTTTCTGCCCCGCTTCAGCTGTGTAGTCGGCAGCTTGTGGGGTGGGGGTGGGGCGGGGCGGGGCTTAATAAACTTCCTGGATGGTACCTTGTTACTGCTTTGGAGAATGCTCAACTCCAAGTTGGGACTTCTGCTCCCTCCACCCCCAATTCTCTCCAGCCCAGCAATGGTCTAGAAGCAGAAGAATCTTGGTGCCTTTTAAAATTTATTTTGTGGTTTTTCTTTTTCTTTTCTTTTCTTTTTTTTTTTTTGAGACAGGGTCTCTCTTTTGTGCAGCTTTAGCTGTACTGGATCTCACAGAGATCTACCTGCCTCTGCCTCCTGTATGCTGGGATTAAAGGTGTGCGCCATCACACTAAGCATTTTTGATTTTCTTAAAAAAAAAAACCCAGCCAAACAAAAACTCTTTGTTTTTGGAAAACAGAATGGAAAGATGGAAAGAATGTTGCCTATTAATTTGTGCATAAATAAAACCATTTCTAAAGTAAAAAAAAAGAAATAAAGGAAAATAAGCCACGTAAAAATGGAAAATTCACAGAGAGTCTGGATTATGTATTTTATTGTGTTTCCTCTAAAATTTTTGACTGAAGGAGCTAAGTACAGAGAGACATTTCATTATATGGGTTGCCAAGGTAAACCAGAATGGATTTCATAAAGGTATGACTTCAGAAATTGGGTCTAAGGATATGATGCTTTGGAGAGGGTCTTCTTTTGTTTTCACAGAGGATTAGACCCTGTGGATTGCTTCTATCCCAATATGGTATGACAGACCACGCCCTCCTGAAAGGTTGCTGTGAACACCCTCAAAAAATTACTTCGCTCAACTGATGACTGAGATAAACCTGGCACACAGGTTACACCCTAAACGATCTGATTAACAGTGCCCCTAT
Organism: Chionomys nivalis; assembly: GCF_950005125.1. Classification (NCBI taxonomy): domain Eukaryota; kingdom Metazoa; phylum Chordata; class Mammalia; order Rodentia; family Cricetidae; genus Chionomys; species Chionomys nivalis. The sequence continues at coordinate 5,133,231 of NC_080113.1, read as the reverse complement.
TCAGCTCGAAGCAGTTTGGAGAGAAATAACTGCACCCATATTCCCAAATATGGTTTATAAATGTTCTTTTACATTTAAAGAGGGATATGAGATAGATATGGATAATTTGCATTGGGATGGATTTTAAGGTCAATTTTCTTATATGTATTTCTGATATTGATTAAGGTATTGTGATTGTATAGTTCATTTAAAAATGTAATGTGTAATTAAGAAATATATGTTAATAGATAATCATCTATACTAGTCAAGTTTGTAGTCATGTTAGTTAGATATGCATAGATATATTTCAGATAGGCCTTCTTCATCTCTTTCAAAGACTGCAGAATATGGCATTTAAATGTTTTAATAACTTAGGACTTTTCATGACAATGAGACACGTCTGTTCCTGGCAGCACCAATCTACTTCAAGAAGAAGATGGGCATCGAAGAGGCTCCTTATGGAGTTTGATAGCCATTTGGGCAAGAAACTGCTCTTGCCTGGAATGTTGCATAAACTGGACACAAAGAACCCGCTGAAAGAGGACTGCTGAACTTGCCTAAAGGTGAGATGATCTTTCGGGGTTCCTGACTCATGAGTCTGTGAGACATTCTGCAGGACACAGCAGATAGTGACTGACTGTCTTTGAAATTTCCTGCTTCATGGAAAAGTCTGCTGGATACTATGGGTCTGTAGGCAGAAGATGGATGCCCCAACGGTACAGAGGAACTTTGGATGACTGTCCAGGCAGTGAGATGTCTCTGTCATTTCTAGAGTTTTGGACTTCTTATTTGCTTACGTAATATTATATCCTTCTGGAGTCTTTGATGGGGTTGAAGAATGGTTAGTTATAGTTATAGTTTTCCTTAATTATGATAAAAGATAAAATAGATGTAAATATTGTAACTGTAATTCTTACTTGATAACTGTTTTGTTATATGTAATTTTACTATGTTAAAGTTAAAGCCTTCTTTTTTGTTTAAACAGAAAAAGGGGAAATGATGTGGGAGTGTTATCTATCTATCTGTTGCTTTCATTGGTTAATTAATAAAGAAACTGCTTGGCCTTTGATAGGCCAGCCCTTAGGTGGGTGCAGTAGACATATGCATTTTTCAGGTAAGCTTATGGAGTGTGTCTTGGAGGGAAACTCACAAGTCTTTTACGAATCTGAATACACTTACTTCCAAAAGAATGGGCTTATCTTTCAAAGTACTAGCAATGCTTTTGAACATTTCAAAGAAAGTGCTTCTCCTTAGAGAGAAATAAATGTGTATGTGCCCTATTCACGAAAGCTTATAGAGGTGAGAACAGTGAAGAGAAAACTGACGATTAAAGTGTGTCCTTCTCCAAAAACTTTCTGTGTTTCTTTGAGGGAAAGTCACTGTTCTATGAAGAAGCTAAATCCACTTTCAAAAAGCACACCCTTCTCATTCAAAGTCCAGCTTGTAGCGTGGATAGGAGAACTCCCATTACGTCTAACAGTTCTTTGAATGGTTTAAAGAAAGCGCTCCTCTTTAAAGAGAAATAGGTATGTGCGTTTTCCACATAAGACCAGGGTAGGACACGAAAATGGAAAGTGTGTCTTTCTCAGAAAGCTTCGTGCGTTGCATTGAGGGAGACGTGCGGTTCTAGCAAGGAGCTAAATAAGCACGTTGGCAAGAAAGTGCTTATCTTCAGAGGACAGCATGTCGAGTGTGAAGGAACATTCCGTTGGAAGTCCTTTTCTTTAGAGAACTGAACTACGTCTGTGCATTTGACACGAAAGCTTCTAGAGGGGCTAAGAGGGAGGAGAGACTTTAAGTCAACCGTGTCTTTCTCAGAAAGCGCTGCCTCTTTCTTTGAAGGAAACTCAGGTGAGAAACCACTTCAAGAGATTATGCTGATCTTTCAATGTACAGCATATCGCGTGTATGGGAACACTCCTCTCATGCCTACCAATGCTTCGCAGGGTTTAAAGGAAGATCTCCATTGGCGAAAGAAACGCATTTGCATTTTTGCAGGTAAGCTTAGAAAAAAGGGTTAAGAGTGAATAGACAACTCTAGAGGAACGTGTGTCTTTCTCAGAAAGCTGTCCTGGCTTCTTTGAGGGATACTCACGGTTGTATTAGGAAGGCCAATGGACATTCGAAAGAATGTGCTTTCCCTTCAAGTACAGCACGTAGAGTGCTAGGGACGCTCGCTCCTTTTCACTTCCTATGATGCTTTGGGTAGATTCGCGGACAATGAAGGCTGATGAGAAGCCAAGGACAATGGCACTAGGTTTCGATCCTAATACATGAACTGGCTTTGTGGGAGCTTAGCCTGTTTAGACGCTCACCTTCCTGGACGTAGATAGAAGACCTTCATCTTCCCGCAGGGCAGAGAATTTGGACTGCTCTTCAGTATCGAGAGGGAGGGGGAATGGTGTGGGGGGTGGAGAAGAGGAGTGGGGATGGTGGGGAGTGGGAGGAGGGAGCAAAATTTGGGAGGAGGGGAGGGAAATGGGAAACGGGGAGCAGGTGGAAATATTAATTAAAAAAAGAATAAAAAAAAAGACTTTGCTTTTCTTTAGAGAGAGCTATGTATGTGAGTTTTTCATGTACGCTTACAGAGCTGGGACCTGAAAACAGAAAAGACACGCGTGTCGTTCTCAGGATGTTTCTTTGGGGGAAACCTACACAATTCTATGAAGAAGCTAGTTCCACGTTCAAAGGAATGGGCTTATCTTTCAAAGGACAGCCGACAAAGTGTAGGGGACCGCTCCTTTGACTGTTCCCAATGCTTTGAAGAGAGGGCGTCTCTCTGGAGAAAAGTATCTACGTACTTTTTTTTTTCAACTTTAGAGTCGTTAACTGTGGAGAGAAGTCTTTCAAGTAACCTGTGTCTTTCTCAGAAAGCTTCATGTGTTTTTATGAGGAAAACTTATGGCTCCATCAGGAAGCTAATTCCACTCTCAAGAGAAAGTGCTTATCCTCAAGTACAGCAAACAGAGTCAAGCGGAACGCTCCATTTACCTCTACCAAGGCTTTGAACTGTTTCGAGAAATTGCTCTTCTTCAGCGAGCCACATATATGCCTTTCTCAGGTAAGCCTGTGGAGTGCTGTTAACTGGGACTCGAAAATGCAGGAGTAACGTGTGTCTTTCTCAGAAATCTCTGCGTGTGTCTTCGAGGGAAACTCACAAGTCTTTTACGAATCTGAATACACTCACTTCCAAAAGAATGGGCTTATCTTTCAAAGTACAGCAAGAGAGCAGAGGGGAACACTGCCCTCCGATTCTTGCAATGCTTTTTAACATTTCCAAGAAAGTGCTTCTCCTCGGAGAGAAATAAATGTGTTTGTGCATTATTCACGAAAGCTTATAGAGGTGAGAATAGTGAAGAGAAAACTGATGATTAAAGTGTGTCCTTCTCCAAAAACTTTCTGTGTTCCTTTGAGGGAAACTCAGGGTTCTATGAAGAAGCTAAATCCACTTTCAAACAGCATGCACTTCTCATTCAAAGTCCAGCTTGTAGGGTGGATAGGAGTAGGAAGTCAACTCCTCGCTGTGTTTTTTTTCTCCACATTAACAGCAAAGGAAGAGTATGTATTTTTGCTCTGCCTAGTCTCCATAAGATTCCATTGTTTTATAGACATTTTATCCTCTTGTTTTACAGATTTCACCAACTCTTAAGAAGTTATATCTTGAGCAAAAATAAGAATCCCAGAGGGACAGATTAGGCAGAGCCTATGCTACTTCCTTCTCATAGTAATGAGGACTCAGAATAATGCCACACACTCTCTAGGCATTTGCTAAATTAAGTAAATATCTAGTAGACACAACAGTTGCTAACTAGTAATACAGCATGGAAAGTTCCAAATTAATTCTTTGCAAAAAAAAAAAGAAAGAAAGAAAGAAAGAAAGAAAGAAAGAAAGCTCCTATCTGATGGGGATCCCCTCAACCCACTGCCACATGGCAGGGACTTCCTCTCAGAACCAGGATTAGATACAAACACCACCCAAACACGTGGTTTTTCAGAGAAATCCTTTATTAAGTGGGAAAGAAAGGTTAAAGTGACTACATTATGACTCAGGGGAAAACCAGAAAACAGCAGCAAATAACCTCATAGTCAAAGATTCCAGCTTAGCTGCTGTAACGCCATTTTGCAAGGCCTTCACACAAACAAGTATTAGTTCAAGGTGAAGTCGGTACTCCTAGGCTGCCAAACAGAATATTTGTGGTCAGACATCAGGCCTAGGAGGGGAACGAAAAGTTCTGGAAAAAACCACATGAGCCCTAGATAGAGCCAAGTCAGCTATTATCAGATCTACACGTCCCCAAGGAACTTGTCCCCAAGTGAACCCATCGCCTCATTCGAACTGACCAATGGGATCCCTGTAACCATCCATCTGCTTCTGTATGACTGCTTCTGCCACCCTTTTCCTATAAAAAGACCTTTCCCCAGACTGCAGGGTGCGCAAGTTCTCTGAAAGACTTTGCTGCCCGCAGGTACCTGTGTACACCCAATAAACCTCTTGCCGTTGCAGCCAGTGGTCTCGGACTGTTCCTTGGGTTCAGGGGTCTCCTCCTGAGGGAAGGTCCTCCCCGAGGGGTCTTTCAATAGGTATAATTTTTAAGAAGAGAAGCAGAGGAGGTTTGTGCTAGCATGAACTAGTATACAATGGGAAAGAAGATAGCGACTAGGGAGAAGGGGAAGGGAACAAATGAAAGGGCCAAGGACATTTGTTCCAGAAGGACAAAGGACTGCCTCTGGATAGAGAGGAGACAAATGTGGCCTGTTGGCAAATAGCATTTTGTAAAGGTAAAGGGTAAAACCCTGTGTTAGGATATAGTGGTATATTTAATTGGGTATGTTAATTAGATGAGATTAAGGAGGTTTCCATATGCCTGATTTCAATACCTTGAGAACTGGATTCAATATTTGAGAGCTTTGTCATTATCTTTCCCCTTTCTTTCATGTTTTTCATTTCTAATGAGTTTTTTCATTTCATTTACAGTAAATTCTTTTTAAAATACCTGATGATAGTTTCTCTACTATCTACTCTTTTCAGTTAGTCCCCACATCTTCTCCCCTCCACTGTCTTTCTGACTGTCATTAGAAAAGAACACGCTTCTGAGAGATAACAACCTAATATGACAAGATATAATGATTTAGAACAAAAACAATCAAAAAACTGGACAAGGCAACTCCAACAGGAAGGGAAGAGCACCAAGAACAGACTCTAGAGCTGGAGATCCACTCATTCACATGTTCAGGAATTCTATAAAAATACTAAAATGAAAGCTCTGATATATTTAACAGATGACCTGGTAAGTAGACTCGTGTACACCCTGTGCTTGCTGCTGCAGACTCTGAGAGTTCTTCAGCACTTGGCTTAGTTGATTCAGAGGACATCATTGTCTTGGTGTCCTCATGCCTCTGGCTCTTACACTCTTTGCACCTCCTCTTCTGCAGGAGTCCCTTGGTACTGTGGGGAAGAATTTATGAAGATGTCTTATTTAGATTCTTTCTCTGAGTAAGAACTGGAACTGGATCTCTGCATCTGTTCTCATCTGCTGAGGAAGGAGCCTCTCTGTTGTTAACATGACAAGGCACTGGTCTGTGAGTATAGCAGGGTATCATCAGGAGTCATTTTATTGATATATTAGTATTATTTTATTACTCTTACCATCATTATTATTGTTATCTGTAGTGTTTGCCTTAGGTCTCTTGGCTATCTGGTCTCCGGTTCTTGGTCACACAAGCAGTGTGGGGTAGGAGTTCTGTCTTGTGGAGTGGGCCTTGAGTCAAATTAGACATCAGTTGGTTGCTCCCACAAGTTCTATACCATCATTGTCAGGCAGAATATATTGTAGCTCAAATGTTTGGTGGCGGAGTTCGTGTCTGCATTTCTCTTTAGTAGCCTGCAGAGTATGTTTCCACACCAAAGACAGTAGAATGTATGTATGTGTGTATGTATGTATGTATGGTGGAGGTTCTGTGTAGGTGCCAACTGGACTTCTCCATGCTCAGTGAATTACATGGGTGTTTTCCTTAGTGAAGGAGACCTACTGTCAGTTTGTGGTGGACAGTCCATTGTCTTAGCAGTAGGCTGGGTATTTGGGGATTCCATGGGACCCTTTTGGTCAAAAATTGGATGCAATGCATTCTCATTTGGTGATAAAAGACTCTTGGACTCTGTCTTACCTGTAATTAAGAGCCCTCACTTAGATTCCTTTCTTTTATTATAGAGAGTTCCTATTATGCTAGGTTTCCACATATTCTCACAAAAATAGCCCTTCTATTCCATCCATCTCTCTCCAAAATTAACTCTCTCAACCCAAATCTCCTTCCACTCTGTACCTGGTTCTCCTATTCTTATCCTCCCACACCCTGTCAATCCACCCAAAAGATCTATTCCCTCTTCCAAAGGGGATCCGTGTTTGCCCTCTTCCCTTCCTCTATATATAACACCTCTGGGTCTATAGATACTAGGTTTGTTATCATTGATTTCACAGATAATATGCACATATAAGCAAATGCATACCATATTTATATGTAGGTCAAGATAACTCATTTAGGATGATTTTTTTGTTTGCTCTATTGCATACAAATTACACAGTACTCCATTATGTAAAAGTATCATGTTTTTATCCGTTCTTCTGTTGAGGAATATCTATGTCGTTTCCAATTTCTGGCTCTTATGAATAGAGTTGCAATGAAGATGAGTGTGTGTGTAGCTGGAGCTTGATGTAAATAAATTCTTGTCTTCCTCAAGAACCACTAAACTGATTCCATAGAGGCTGTACAAGTTTACACTCCTACTAGCAAAGGAGGAATGTTTCCTTGGCACCACATCATTTCCAGCATGAGCTGTCACCATGACACCCACTCTGCTTCATCATAGCTCCTCTTAGCTCCCTGGCTGAGCTTTTTGATATCTCAGCCTCCCCAGTGTTACATTTTGCTAAATCTCATGCTTTTATTTTTCTCTTGACCTCCAAGGTCAAACCTCTATCCCGCAAGCTTGTGTTTACAGATGGTATGCCAGTAGAACAACAGCCTATGTTATAAATGAGGAAGAAGTATAATTTCAGACAGGGGAATCCTCTGCTCAAAGTGTAAAATGAAAAGCAGTGTTGTTGGCCATTTCAAAATTCTTACATGAACAACATTTTAACATTTACACAGATACCTGTTATGAGTGTGTCTGACTTGTTTCCTTGTATTGAAACTTTTTTTGCCCACAGCTCATACTACCATTTTCCTGTCATTATAGGATTTACAAAATGCTATTAGAAAGAAAAGGAGGGTTGCCCTTTCTTTGTGGGTCATATTCAATCCCACACTTAACTTTTGGAAGAGGGTATACTTGTGTATTTCCTCAGGAAGCTGACATACCCTCTGGATTCTGGATCATCTGGTGATTCACTATATGACAACTCCTTCACTTCCACCAACCATCTGCAGATTCAGGATACCACCTTTGTATCCAGGCCTTATCCTCATTAACTAATGCCCCTAATGACGGAAGAGGCAACAAATGATCAGTCTAAGGATCATCTACTTTCACTTGTATCTTGTCTTTCAATTCATTCAGAACATCGTCCTCAAGCTACATACAAATCAAGCTCTACTTCCCAGCTAGGGTCAGATACAAGCACTGGCTTCCCGAGTGAAGGATCTTGTACCTGTTTGATGCAGTGAGGTCATTCCTTCATGTTTCTGACTTGGTTGCTTTGCTCTGGGTCTGGCCTCTTACTACCCATGATCCTGGTATTTCTCCTCAAGGCCCTCTTTAAGGAAAATGGGACAGGGACTAACTTCAGGGCCCTCAAACATCAGAACTACCAAGACCAACAATTTAGTAAATCCATTTCTCTCCCTGATTCAGTCTCCTGTCTCCATAGGACATCTCCCGGAAACACCTAACTGAACATCTGTTCCACAACCACAGTAGTAGTAACCTCTGAGTCTCCTATAACAAGCCTCCCTATGTGATCTTTTGGCTCTTTGCCATCATGAATCATGAGTTTAATTATAAGAAAAAGCTGTATTATATATGGGCACTTAAATTCAAAATATTAAAGTGCTGGTCCCATTGTTTTTTCCCCCCCAGGGGTCAGTATGCTGAAATGTCTGCCATCCTATGTTCTCTCATGTCTGAGTTCAACCAGACCCTCAGGAAATACATACAGTTTGATGACTAATCAGGGTCTACTGAGCCACCAGCAGGAACTGTTCTTGATATTTTCAGTAAAATAGACCCCTGATATGGCAAACAGACCCCTGACACCACAACTGCATTTGTTGACTAGATGTCATGAGTCAATCATAAAATGATTCCTGTCTAGTAAGGGTCTGTACTCAATCACTTCAAAGTAACAGCTGGAATTCCCCTAAGCAAGCTTAAAAGAGACTGCCTTACCCTACCCCAGGGTCAACCTGATATTGAGTTGACCCAGAGTTTTTCTGTCTTAAGAATAAAGCTGCTCCAAGCCTGCACTAGTGTCTGCGAGGTCCTTGGCCCAGGAACAGTTTCTGTTCCTGCACTGAGGCTACCCACTCAGAGGAGTGAGTGTGCACCCCCCCCCCCGAGCCGGAGGGGAGTGCACGGCACCTCCAGCTCCTGCTGCAGGGCTTCTTGGCTCCACACAACCCTCCCCTTCTCCCCCAAGTTGCCCTTTTGTCTGAGGGGTCCTTCGAACTCCAAGAGTCCTGTCCCTGTGCTGAGGACAACCTGTCAGACTGGTCCCTGGCCAGCAAGGGGCCCTGATCCTGAACCAGAAGATCCACTGGAGAGCTTATGAAGGAAGAGATGGGCAGGCGCCAATGCAAAAATTCCTCCAACAACCTGAAAAACAACATGGTAACACCAGAACCCAACGAACATACAACAGGAAAACGTGAAAACCCTAATCCAGAAGAAGTAGAAAAAACTGACATTATGAAAGAGATAGAGTCCCTTAAACAGGATATGAAAAACTCCCTTAAAGAAATGGATGAGAAGAATAACAAAAAGTATGAAGAATTGAGTCAATCCATAAAAGATACCCTAGGAAACCAAGAAAAAAACAATCAAATAGATAATGGAAACAGTTCAAGACTTGAAAACTGAAATGGAGGCAAGGAAGGAAATACAAACATAAACTGAGGGCCAGCAGGATATGGAAAATCTAGGTAAATGAACAGAGATGACAGAGACAAGCATAACCAACAGAATACAAGAGATAGAAGAAAGAATCACAGATGCTGAAGACACCATAGAGAAAAAAAAGCACTGATCAAAGAAAACAGCAAATCCAACAAATTCTTATCACAAAACATCCAGGAAATCTGGGACACAATAAAAAGACGAAACGTAAGAATAGGGGTAGAAGAAGGAGAATTACAGCTCAATGGCCCAGGAAATATATTCAACAAAATTATAGACGAAAACTTTCCGAACCTAAAGGATATTCCTATGAAGGTTCAAGAAGCATACAGAACACCGAATAGACTGGATCAAAAAAAAAAAATTCTCTCGCCATATAATAATCAAAATGCAAAGCATACAGAATAAAGAAGGATTATTAAGAGCTGCAAAGAAAAAAGGTCAAGTAACTTATAAAGGTAAACTGATCAGACTTAATCTAACTTTTCTATGGAAACCATGAAAACCAGGTCTTGGATAGATGTGCTGCAGAAAGTAATAGACCAGGGATGCAATCCCAGACTGCTTTGCCCAGCTAAGCTTTCATTCACCATCAATGGAGAAAACAAAATATTCCAGGATAAAAACAAATTTAAACAATACATAGCCACAAACCCAGCCTTACAGAAAGTAATAGAAGGAAAATCACAACACAAGGAATCCAACAATGCCCACATACACTCAGACATCTAGCAACCCTTCACCAGCACAACTCAAAGAAGGGAAACACACAAACTCTACCACCAAAAAAAATAAAATAAAATAACCGGAGTTAACAACCGCTGGTCATTAATATCACTTAATATCAATGGACTCAATTCACCTATAAAAAGGCACAGGCTAAGAGATTGGATAAGAAATCAGGATCCAACATTCTGCTGTTTACAAGAAACACACCTCAACCACAAAGACAGACATCTATTCAGAGTAAAGGGTTGGGAAAAGATTTTTCAATCAAACGGACCTAAGAAACCAGCAGTTGTGGCCATACTAAATTCTAACAAAATTGACTTCAAACTAAAATCAATCAGAAGAGATGGAGATGGACACTTTATACTCATAACAGGAACAATTCATCAGGATGAAGTCTCAATCCTGAATATTGACACCCCTAATATAAAAGCATCCACTTATGTAAAAGAAACATTACTAAAACTCAAGTCAAACCCCACACTATAATAGTCGGAGATTTCAACACTCTTCTCTCATCAATGGACAGGTCAATCAGACAGAAACCTAACAGAGAAGTAAGAGAACTAATGGAGGTAATGAATCAAATGGACTTAACAGACATCTATAGAACATTCCACCCAAATAGGAAAGAATATACCTTCTTCTCAGCATCTCATGGAACCTTCTCGAAAATTGACCACATACTCGGTAACAAGGCAAGCTTCCACCATACAAAAAATTATTAGTAATCATCTGTGTCTTATTGAATCACCATGGAATAAAGTTAGAATTTAACAATAATTCTACCACCAGAAAGCCTACAAATTCATGGAAGCTGAACAGTTAACTACTGAACCACCCCTAGGTCAGGGAAGACTTAAAGAAATTAAAGTCTTCCTTGAATTCAACGAAAATAAAGACACAACATACCCAAACCTATGGGACACTATGAAAGCAGTGCTAGGAGGAAAGTTCATAGCTCTTAGTGCCCACATTAAAAACAAAACAAACAAAACAAAACAAAACAAAAAAAGAAACGAAGAAAGCTCACATTGGAGACTTAAGAGCACACCTGAAAGCTCTAGAAAAACAAGAAGCAGACTCACCCAGGGGGAGTAGAAGACTGGAAATAATCAAACTGAGGGCTGAAGTCAACAAAACAGAAATGCAGAATACAATCCAAAGAATCAATGAAACAAGGAGCTGGTTCTTTGAGAAAGTCAACAAGATTGACAAACCTTTATCCAACCTAACCATAAGGCAGAGAGAAAACCTGCAAATTAAGAAGATCAAAAATGAAAAGGGGGCATAACAACAGATACTGAGGAAATTCAGAGAATCAATAGGTCTTACTACAAAACGTTATATGCCACAAAGTTGGAAAATGTAAAAGAAATGGACTTGTTTTTAATTAAGTACCATTTACCAAAATTAAATTAAGACCAGGTGAACAAATTAAATAGACCTAAAAGTTGTGAGGAAATAGAAGCTGACATAAAAAAAACCTCCCAACCAAAAAAAGCCCAGGACCTGATGGTTTTCATGCAGAATTTTATCAGAACTTCCAATAAGAACTGATACCTATACTCCTTAATGTGTTTCACATAATAAAATCAGAAGAGTCATTGCCAAACTCTTTTTATGAAGATACAGTCACCCTGATTCCAAAACCACACAAAGACTTAACCAAGGAAGAGAATTACAGACCAGTCTCCCTCATGAAAATCAATGCAAAATTTCTCAATAAAATTCTGGCAAACAGAATCCAAGAACACATTTAAAAAAATTATCCATTATGATCAAGTAGGCTTCATCCCAGAGATGCAGGGCTGTTTCAATATACAAAAATCTATCAATGTAATCCATCATATAAATAAACTGAGAGAAAAAAATCATATGATCATTTCATTAGATGTGAAAAAAGCATTTGACAAAATTCAACACCCCTTTATGATAAAGGTTTTGGAAAGGTTAGGGATACAAGGATCATAACTAAATATAATAAAAGCAATATATAGCAAACCAACAGCTAAGATCAAATTAAATGGAGAGAAACTCAAAGCCATTCCACTAAAATCAGGAACAAGACAAGGCTGTCCACTCTCTCCATATCTCTCCAACATAGTACTTAAAGTTCTAGCAATAGCAATAAGACAACATAAGAAGATCAAGGGGATTCGAATCAGAAAAAAAGAAGTCAAACTTTCGTTATTTGCAGAAGATATGATAGTGTACATTAGTGATCCCCAAAACTCTACCAAAGAACTCTTACAGCTGACAAATAACTTCAGTGATGTGTCAGGATACAAGATCAACTCAAAAAAATCAGTTGCAAGCCGGATGGTGGTGGAGCACACCTTTTATCCCAGCACTCGGAAGGCAGAGGCAGGCGGATCTCTGTGAGTTCGAAGCCAGCATGGTCTACAAGAGCTAGTTCCAGGACAGGAAGCGAAAGCTACAGAGAAACCCTGTCTCGAAAAAAAAAAAAAATCAGTTATCCTCCTATACACAAAGGATAGAGTAGCAGAGAGGGAATTCTGAGAAACGTCACATTTTACGATAGCCACAAATAGCATAAAGTATCTTGGGGTAACTCTGACCAAGGAAGTGAAAGATCAATTTGACAAGAACTTTAAGGCATTGAAGAAAAAAATTGAAGAAGACACCAAAAAATGGAAGGATCTCTTATGCTCTTGGATGGGTAGGATCAACATAGTAAAAATGGCAATTCTACTAAAAGCAATCTATAAATTCAATGGAATCCCCATAGAAGTCCCAACAAAATTCTTCACAGATTTTGAGAGAACAATAATCAACTTTATGTGGAAAAACAAAAAACCCAGGATAGCCAAAACAATCTTATACAATAAAGGAACTTCTGGAGGCATTACCATCCCTGACTTCAAACTCTATTACAGAGCTTCAGTATTGAAAACAGCTTGGTATTGGTATAAAAAAAGAGAAGTCGATCAATGGAATCGAATAGAAGACCCGGATTTTAACCCACAAACCTATGAACACCTGATTGCTGACAAAGGAGCTAAAAGTATACAATGGAAGAAAGAAAGCATCTTCAACAAATGGTGCTGTCAGAACTGGATGTCAACCTGTAGGAGAATGAAAATAGATCCATATCTATCACCATGCTCAAAACTCAAGTACAAATGGATAAAGACCTCAATATAAATCTGAACACACTGAACCTGATAGAAGAGAAAGTGGGAAGTACTCTACAAAACATGGGCACAGGAGAACACTTCCTACGTATATCCCCAGCAGCACAGACATTAAGGGCAACATTGAATAAATGGGACCTCCTGAGACTGAAAAGCTTCTGTAAAGAAAGGACCCGGTCACTAAGACAAAAAGGCAACCCACTGACTGGGAGAAGATCTTCACCAACTCCACAACTGACAAAGGTCTGATCTCCAAAATATATAAAGAACTCAAGAAACTAGACTTTAAAATGCTAATTAACCCAATTAAAAAATGGGGCACTGAACTGAACAGAGATTCTTAACAGAAGAAGTTAAAATGGCCAAAAGACACTTAAGGTCATGCTCAACCTCCTTAGTGATCAGGGAAATGCAAATCAAAACAACTTTGAGATACCATCTTACACCTGTCAGAATGGCTAAAATCAAAAACACCAATGATAGCCTTTGCTGGAGAGTTTGTGGAATAAGGCGTACACTCATCCATTGCTGGTGGGAATGCAAACTTGTGCAACCACTTTGGAAATCAGTGTGGCAGTTTCTCAGGAAATGTGGGATCAACCTACCCCAGGACCCAGCAACACCACTCTTGGGAATGTACCCAAGAGATGCCCTATCATACCACAAAAGCATTTGTTCAACTATGTTCATAGCAGCATTATTTGTAATAGTCAGAGCCTGGAAACAACCTAGATGCCCCTCAATGGAAGAATGGATGAAGAAAGTGTGGCACATCTACACATTAGAGTTCTACTCAGTGGTACAAAACAAAGACTTCTTGAATTTTGCATGCAAATGGATGAAATAGAAAACACTATTCTGATTGAGGTATCCCAGACCCAAAAAGATGAATATGGTATGTACTCACTCATTAGTGTATTCTAGCTATAAATAAAGGACATTGAGCCTATAATTTATGATCCTAGAGAAGCTAAATAAGGTGAACCCAAAGGAAAACATAAAGTTAACCTGGATATTGGAAGTAGACAAGACTGCCAGGCAAAAATTGGGATCTTGGGGATGAGGTGGGGTGAGGGAGATGGAGAGATATAAGTGAGAAGGGGAGGATGAGGAGAACTTGGGGGAATAGGATGGTTGGGATGGAGGATTGGTGGATATGGGAGCAGGAAAGTAGATATCTTAATTATGGGAGCCATTTTAGGGTTGGCAAGAGACTTGACTCTAGAGGGGTTCCCAGGTGTCCAAGGAGAAGTTCCCAGCTTGTTCCTTGGGCAGCAGAGGAGAGCGAGCCTGAAATGACCCTATCCTATAGCCACACTGATGAATATCTTGCATATCACCAAAGAATCTTCATCTGGCGATGGATGGAGATAGAGACAGAGACCCACATTGGAGCACTGGACTGAGCTCCCAAGGTCCTAATGAGGAGCAGAAGGAGGGAGAACATGACCAAGGAAGTCAGGACTGCGAGGGGTGCACCCATCCACTGAGACGGTGGGGCTGATCTATTGGGAGCTCACCAAGGCCAGCTGGACTGGGACTGAACGAGCATGTGATCAAACTGGACTCTCTGAATGTGGCTGACAATGGGGGCTGACTGAAAACCCAATGATAATGGCACTGGGATTTGTCTCTACTGCATGTAATGGCTTTTTGGGATCCTGATATGTTTGGATGCACACCTTCCTAGACCTGGATGTGAGTGGGAGAACCTTGGACTTCCTTACAGGGCAGAGTACCCATGCCCTTTCTCAGGAGTTGAGGGGGTGGTGAAAGGGGCAATGGGAGGGAAATGGGAGGAAGAGAGCACGTGAAAATTTTAAATAGTATTTATAAAGCAATAAAAAATTAAAAAAAAGAAAGAAAGAAAATGAGAGACTTTGGAACACAGGCCTAATGCGATGTCTTCATCAAAACCTTCCCTTCAGGGTTCAGGGAGCTGCACAGAAAGTAAGACAGAATAACTAAGAGCCATAGATGGATGACTGCAAGGAAACACTGACTTCCAGACACAATATGAACCACGCACATATGAACTCATGGAAACTCAGAAAGCATCACAGGAACTACAGAGGTTCAGGCCAGATGGGGTCCAGTACTAGAGGAAAAAATAAATAAAGTCTCCAAATGTTAAAATGAGGCTTTGGATAAGCAACAAGTAGTACTCCTCCACTGTTTTTGTTTAGATTTCTTGCCCTGATTTCTCTTAATGATGTAACCTGGAAATATAAATAAATCCTTTCCTCTCCTGAACTGTTTTGTAATAGTTTTTTGTATTTTCAAGACAGGATCTCTCTCTCTCTCTCTGTCTCTCTCTGTCTCTCTCTCTCTCTGTCTCTCTCTCTCTCTGTCTCTCTCTCTCTCTTCTGTCTCTCACGCTCTCTCTCGTGTGCGTGTGTATGAATTTGTGGTGGAACTTGCTTTGTAAGCGAGGTCAGTATCAAACTCACAATATCTACCTGCCTCTGCCTCCCAAGTTCTAGAGTAAAGATATATACCACAATTACAACTGTCCAGACCCTGTTACTTAACCACACTTATTCTTATTTTAACTCATTGCATCATTATTGGTAAAGTAGTATTATTAATTATATAACTTGTCACTATATATGGCATCAGGAAATGCCAAAATCAGATACACATTCATGTCAAATTATAATTCTGGCAGTAATATATTAACACCTATCATGCACATCTTTTGGAGAAAAGTCACTGAAACAGACAACGCCCATGATGGGAGAGTTAAGACCACAAACACAATTGCTCAGCAATACACATAAAGAATAAAAATGATCAATAATTTAGTTGCTTTCTTTACAGAATATATTTTCAATCAAGAAAGAAAGCAAACCCTTGATATTTCTATACCACTAATATTTCTACTACTTTACAGCAAAGGGGTAGAGATGGAAAAGACCATCTATTCTAATCTTGCTTTTTTTTGGTTCAAGGTGAAACAACTGGAGGATAAGAGGAGAAACAATTACTGGACTTCCCACAAAATCAACTTAGGCAGTCCTGAGATCCTGAGGATCCACTAATTCTTGTCCTGACTATTACTCTTTGTTTCCTTGATATTGGGCTGTGATATTGGGCTCAGAGTTTATGTGTCTAGCATTCACGAATGTTACTGCAGACAAATAACTGGTAGCACAAATAATCCCATATGCCAGAATTAGCCATCAGTTCTAGTTGATTAAAGATTGCTGAATTTCTATAGCTCGTATTAACCACACCCTGGTCCTATTTTGTTACAAAACATAATATGCAGCTTCTCTACTTCACCTCCTTATAGTCGTCAATGCCTTAAACTGTAATAATTTTGTACTTGGCTTGATTCTTTCTCAACCTTGTCACAGAAGTTAATGACCATAACTAAAAGAGTGTTACTGAGATTGTCAGTCCAAAAAGCCTAGGCTCACATTCTTGGAAATTGGCAACGAGCCATACACACAGCAAGTTAAACTTGCTGATTCATATGATATTAAGTCGATGAAATACTAAGAAATGCACATTAACCTTCTCTAAATTACAAGCCATTATTACACCAACTTCACAGGTATAACTTATCAACACACTATACTACATGACCCAACGTCAGAAACAGCTGGACTCGAACCCACAGGTTGCTCTTTGCGTAACTATAAAATTTCTCACTTGTAACTTGTAGTTACAGCCCTCAAGAGAAATCTGACATGACTCAGCCCACAGGAAGGGATTTATCTCATGAAGGGTAATAAAGGTTCAAAAATGGCTACTGGTTTTTCAGTTAATGACAACCATTATTACCCAAATAAAACCACACACACAAGAAATTTCTCTGAGAGACCGACTCACATGACACTTCCCAAAACCTCCTCCAGTTACACTTTCCCTTGGGATATAAATGGGATGTAGTCTTCCCCCACCTCAACTCACCACACAGCTCTAGTCAATACCTCTCTTGACTACTACTACTACCTCTGCATGGTCAGCTGTTCACCCTGATACCTGCCTCATCACTGGAATGCCAACTTCTCTAGGGGAAAGTCTTCATAAGAACCGAAAACCAGCCCCATCTGACATGGCCATTTGCTACTTCTGTTTCTGTTGCTTCTCTTACACATTTGACACCCCATCCAAGTATGCACTGACCACAACAGAAACCAAACACGCGCAAAGAGCTTTTGTGATACACGTCCCAGGCTGGTCAAAATCTCTGGCTTCAGCCTCCCAATTATGGAAGTCTAACTTTTTTTGTGGCAAGTCCAAAAAGCCTGGCAAAGATAATTGTATTTTATTAATTTGTTTGTTTTCTTTTTGCCATCACAACCTAGTCATCTCAAAATAGCTTCACTGAACAAGGGAAAGCTTTCTCCAAGTATGGAAGAAATTTCTCTTTTCCACTGAGCAATCTGGGCATGCAAAGACAAATAGAATTTAACACCATTTAAGTTTTTACTAAGTCTTGCAAACTCAGTAAATGTTACAGGAGGGGGACATCAAAATGCATCCAGGAAATTTGTCCCTTGTTCTGAATTAGAGAGAGGCAAAACATTTCATTAGTGGACCATGTGTTTTCTAGGGTCTAGAATTGTTTAGTGTAAAATGAAGCAAAGGAAAGACAGATTATTCCCAAGTCAAAAGAACACTGACCTACAGAGAATTCCCAGTTATGCCTCTGCTATCTCATTTCATAATGTCACATCTGCAATGAACAATCAGCCAATCTTAGGTGGAGGAAAAAACAGGCAAATGAAAAATTGTGACAATGTGCATTGATCTCATACCCGAAAAAGTACTGAAAAGTAGGAAGGAATAAAGGACGGGAAAGCATGAACATCTAAGCCATTTAGATTAGAATCAGCGGAGAGAGAGAAAGAGAGAGAGAGAGAGAGAGAGAGAGAGAGAGAGAGAGAGAGAGAGAGAGAGAGAGCCATCCCATCCTACTCACTGTGACATCCCAGATATGAAAGAAACACTGTTGGTTCAGATTTGATTTCTCAATGGTGTCCATGTCTGTAATTGTGATTTCCCCATCCTCCCCACATCTGAGGCCAATCATGGCAAAGCTCTTGAGATACTCACAGCCAATGGCACCTGCGCCTACATACAAGTTGGCAAACAGACTGATCAATGTCACTAATGGTGGGTGCGCACCACTCCTTATTCTCAAAAGAAAACACCAAGAGCATGTAAGACCGTGTACTAGCAAGGTCACAGGGCTGGAAATTCGTATGGATGACTGAGGGAGGAGGGCAGAACGGGTAAATGGGGACAGAGGTACATGAGGCCTTTCCTCTCAAACAAATACAGGTGGTGTGACTAGGATAAGAAAAACAAAAGACCCACCTCCCCAAAAGAATCAGGGAGCGAGAGACAAATCCTAGAAATGGTGGACAGAAGCCATTAGTGTTAATCACCAGGAAGTACTTCTGATCCAAATACAGCCACTTTGCCCATCGTAACAGTTCCTGCGCTGGATTTATATGAATAAAGACAGGTTAGGGATAGACTTCCCTCAAGATGTTCCCAAACTTTCCATTGTTCCCACTGTCCTACCGGCAGGCATTTATCTTCCATGAAAGTCACTTTGTGCTCGGGGAGTCAAGGGCATCAAAGTACAGCCACTGTCTAATGGGCAGAAACTTCCCAGAAGAAGCCTGGGGAAAGAGCGTTGCCAGTAGTCACAGGTGCCGAGAGTGACAACAACAAACAGGCAGTGATGGAATCAGAGGAGCACAGCGCTCCACACCCTTTCCCCCTCCTGATGACCTTCATGACCTTCTGGGCAGCCAAACCACCAATGAAGGCATTCATGGGTGGCAGATCCCCAGCAGCTACATATGCCAACTCCCGGATGAGGTCTATGTTCAAGCAATCCTGCTGAGCTGCTGGCAATGCTCGAGCATCCACAGCTTGTGCCAAGGTCACCATTTCTGCTGCATCCTCCGGGTTGGATACAAGGAACCGAGAGAGACCCTATCATGCCCTACTGGAGGAAGAACAGGCACAGGAACAGACAAGACAAGCCAGGGTTTCTGGCTGCCTTCCCACTTATGCACCTCATCATGGGGCCGAAGAAGCCTGCTGTGTTGAGTACAGAACGATGCAGGGCCTAGAAGCCAATGTGCAGCTGAGCAGGGTGACAACACTTAGCAAACTCGGTTACCACAAAATCTGGCTCTGCCAAGGAGGTGAGCAAGGGTTTTTGTAGATCATGGAGCATCAACACCAGATGTGGACAACCTAGGCTTCTCCAAGACAAAGGTTCATCTACTCACAGGCCCTCCTCACCTACACACAAAAATGATCTTCCAAGACACTTTCACTTGACTGACAATGCCTCCACGGGTGTAGTCGGAGAAGCCAGAGGTATCACAGATACTAAAGGTATGGGGACCTGAAAGAAGAAACAGACAGAGAAGAATGACAGCCCATGCAGTGCCCCTGCGACTCTCCAAAGATCAGTGCACCATCTAAACCAAAGCACAAAAACTTTATAGAAGCCTAAGACATCCCAGTTTTTGTTTCTTTACAGAATGCTTTACTCAAACACGGGGGTGGAGAGTGGGGGAGGGACAGACAAGTAAAGCCCAAAACAAACAAACCACGCACGCCCACCAAAGGCACTGGAGTACAGAACACAACTCTCATCCCAGCACCTCAGAGGTCAACTCAGGTGGATTCAGAGTTCAAAGGCAGGGTATACCCATGACAACCAGAATGACAGCAAACACACTTATCCAGCTTCAGACTCTGGGCGCTAAGCCACCGCATCTGGCTTCTGTTTCAACACAGCCAAACAAAATGGGAAGGAAGAGTAGTTCCCCTCTGACTAACAGCTGACTCAGTAGTTGAGGGAGCATCCTGCTCTCACAGAAGACAGGAGTCTGGTTAAGTTCCCAACTACACACTTTGGGCAGCTCCCTAGAGTCTGTACCTCTCACCCCAGGGAATCTCAAAACGCACGCACACAGGCTCGCACGCATGCATGCAACTAAATTTAAAACAAGACAAAAAAAGAAATCTACTTGTCTTCATCTCCCAAGCATGATGCTTACAGATACAGGCCATACCACCTAACTTTCCTGGCAGAGATTCTGGGGATCAAACTCAGGCACTTGTGACTGCACTGCAAGAACTACCAACCAACCGACTTGCTACACTAACGCTCACTATCCCACTACTATTTAGTGAGTGAGAAGATAAAACAAGCTGTACATGTTCAAAACTAAAGACATTGTTTGCATCTGTTTCTTCATCTGGACACGGTATTCACAGAGCCCAGGCTGGCCTCTTACTCTGTAGCTAAGGTTGGACCTGAAGGCCTAATCCTCCTGCACCCACCTGCTGGAGCACCAGGATTACAGGTGCATGCCATCATCCACAATGGCACCCAATTTTCCTTTCTGACAAACAGTTTCTACTCACAGAGCTCAGGGATGGAGGACTATGTCCAAAACAACTTAAGAACCTTCAGTCCTGTCTTCATCAATGACTAATCAGTTTACAGCCCATGCAGGCATTTCTCCAAGAAAAAGAGGATGGCCATGAGTACTCAGTAATCCCACTCATTCAAGTCTACATAATACAAGGAGTTGAGACCCAAGATTTAACTAGGCAAACCTTTTAGAAACCAAGCATGCCAGTACAACTAAAGCCAGCATCAAATATGTAACGCAAGTATCTTGCAGCTATAAATAATATCAAACATCATGCTACTTTGACTGTGTTTGAGCTCACAGGTCTCACTTCAGTGCTCACGAACTTTCCTAATTTAAGGGACATAATCTCCACAGAAGCTTTGTTAGTCTCACTTTGTGGGGTTTCACTGTATTTGGCCAACTGCGTACACTAACTGTTCTGAAGTACTGTAGATGTGTCTCCCCAAATCTTCTCCCATCACTCCCTTATCGCCTTCAGATACTTTCTCAAAAATGCAGGTGGGATGGCTGAGGGGAGCTCTTGGGATCCATCTGTCTCCGTCCTCCACCCTGCGCCCCACTGGCTGGTGCAGGCCTTCCCTGCATGTACTGCCATGCCCCACCACACAACAGTGATTTACATGGCTAGATTTACAGAGTTCTGAATTCAAACTCTGTCCTTAAGAGAGCAAGTGTTTAACACAGCAAGCACGCTGCACACTGACCTCTCTTTCCAGGTTCTATTCTACCAGAACCTAGCTTACCAATCTTACATACTAGAAAGGATCTAGTCATTTAGTCCTTTTACAGCTTAGCAGGGAAAACTGAATTGCCTAAACTACAACCAAGATGGGGAAAAGTCAAAAGGGAATGAGCCAAGCATAAACCGGCTGCTTCACAAACAGCTTCACAGAAGTCAGCTGCACAGAAAGAGATGATGCAACAGGGGCCAGGGCAGCACAAGTTAGAAGGCAGCGTTATACCAGGCCATTGGTGACACAGGGCTCTGACCCCAGAACTCAGGAGGCAAAGGTAAGTCAATGCTGACTTTGAGATAAGCCCAGTCAGATCGGCAAGCTCTACAGTGATCTTGTGGCTTCTGAGACAGCCCATATCACAGAGCCACCTTTCCCTTTGGTCTGTGCCACCAACTTCTCACCCTCCTTCCCCAGGCTTGCCGTACCCAGAACTTTGATCTCTATGGGACCGATGCCATTGAGTTCAGTCATGCCCTGAACTTCTGTGAAACAGACAAAGTCACCACTCTCAAATCCATGTCGGGATTCCTCCAAACAGGTGACGACCCCTGGACTCTCCTGGTGGCGGGGAGGGGGAAAGAGTTAATAAGAGCTAAACCGCACACAGTGAGGCATGCTTATAGTCAGTCACACTTCTATGGAAGCCAAGGCAGAAGGGTCATCGTCTATTCAAGGCTAGCCTTTACTACATTACTGAGAATGTCTCAAGCACAAACACTGAACAGCAATAACACCACACACAAACAAACAAACAAAAGTATTTACAATCTATGGCAGGTTGTAAGGTCAACCACAGGCAAAGAGTACTCACCTATTTAGTCACAGGTCCCAAGTTCACCAGTCAGGTAGGTGAGGGGGAAGAAAGGGGGAACAGGAAAAGAATGGAAAAATCAAGAGGGGTAAGAAAAAGAAACATCAATAGAAAGTAAGAAAGGGAGGAGAGGAGAGAGAAAACAGAAGGGCAGGGAGAAAAATAGGAAAAGGAAAGGAAATAACAATTACTGCCAGCCTCTGCATTAGAACCTATAGGGCTGGCCTCCTTACGCTGGTGATCATGGAAACCATAGCACTGAGTGGCTGCTCCCCATCTGAATCAGTGAGAATCATTTCCTCACAGAAGAGTTGCCTACGGAGGGGATCAACAGGAGCGGAGCTTTGGGCCAAGCACAGGGCCTTCCAGCACTCGAGGTACTGGAGCAGATCAGAGGATTCTCACACCACACAGGGAAAACAAAAGAGCTTAACTCGGATCTCGTCGGTGGAGGAACACATGAAGGCTTGGGAAGACTCTCCACCTATGTTTGGTGGAAGTTAGACCAGGAAGGGGCAAGCACTCACCCAGCTAGGCCTTGAGTTTCTGCCACCACCAGCTTGATTCCACGGCTATGACAGAATTCACCCACCCGCAGCTGATATTCCAAAGGAGTACTGGTAAGAACCACCACCTGTGAAGACCAGCAGGCTCAGGGTTGGGGTGGAGTGAGAGAATAAAAGATAATAAAAGCTGTCAGAATTGAGAGAGTAGGGGGAAGAAAACAACACACAGGTTTGGCTGACTCAGCCTTTGCCATGTGAGCACACAAGTCCCAAGGGTTTCAAAAAAATAGATTCAAGAAAACACTCCTAACTACGACAGCAAGAGTAACAGTGATGCTACGGCAGGCGAACAAGGTCTGAAGACTGGCTAAGTGAATGTATCTGGTGAAAGGAACTGCTGGCTACCTACAGCCAGGTCATACACACCTAGGGTGAAAACTCAGTCATCCCAGGTTTCCTCTCATTACACCTGCCTGTACAAGGCTTGAGAATAACATATGCAGGTGATTTCCTCCAGAGCTCATACCACAACCCCCTTCTACATATGAATCTGCCCCTTTGGCGAGCTCTAACTGCTGCCTACATCTCCTAGTTTCCCAGCACAAAGCCTGACACAGACACACTGAGGCAGCCTAAAGGACAACAAAGAGAAAGAATAAGGCAGGAGGCTTGAGGATACCTGAAAACCACTAAGAAAGTTCTCAATTAAGGGTCCAGTGTAGCTGTGCAGCTCAGCAAGGCGAGGTTGTGATATCTCTGCTTGGTTTTTGCCAATATCTTCCTCACATCGGTAGAACTATAGAAAGGGTGGAGGAAGACGGGCGCCTAAGGTGGAGCCGAGGCAAGGAGAAGCCAAAACACGATACCTGGGAAGACAGATCAGCCCACTGGGCAGTGCCATGGTCATGGAGAGTGACAGCCTTGACCCTACCGAGGATGATATTCTTGGCAATTTCCACACCCAGACCCATTACCAGCACACTGGAAGTTTGGAGGTGTTTCATTGCCTCATGACCTAGTACATACCTGTCAGCAAAGAACTCCAGGTTAGGGCCTAACCCACTCCATGCCTCCTCCACTCTCCATCTCTCCTCCCAGATACTACTCACAGCTGATAAAAGTAAAGGTCTTCATCTATGTTCATTTCCTTGTTTTTTGACAGCTCCTAAAATCAACACAGAGTTCCAGGGGAGAGAAAATAGTGATGGGAATTGGCCATATGGAAAGGCTGAAGTACTACTTGGCCACTATCACCAGCAACCTCTCTGGACACCATCCCGACTCTCTGTAAGAGGAAAATACTCACATTACTTGACCCTGGGGGTATTCCAAACATAGTAGAACTGATGGGAGACCATTTAGAATCCACCTTAGAGTTGGGTCTAAACACTCTGCATTTCTTGGACAGGACTGAGCTGGACATCTGAAGAAAAATGAGAGCATCACAAGCTGAGGCATGTATGACAGGATCATTTTCCTGGTATCCACTCAGAGAGGTTTTCTAGAGTACTGATATCCTGTTCTGACGGAGAAGGCATGAAAGATAGATTTCTTAGGTCAAACCAATGCAGCTCTTAAGCGTTGGTGCAGTGTGCAAAAAGTGCTCGTGCACACAGATAAGCACCCGAGAAGCCAGCAAAGTTAAATACACAAGCATCCTTCAAAGAAGGTGGTGTTTACCTGTCCTCTTCCTGGAACCATGGGAATGGATGGAGTTTACAACATGGCTGATCCACTGCTGTCTCTGAGGAGCCAGCCTCCTCCATCCGTAACACCAATAATTCATGTTTTGCTTATCCCAAACCCTTTTCACCTAAATCTTGAGCACCAATTCCAGTCCATAAAACCCATTCTTATGAGGTCTCTTGTGCTTTAACAACAGCCTAAGTGACTTCTCCATTTTCTTAGGGCCAATCCTGGCACCCACAGGCATCATGTTTACTAAGTCAAGTTCCCTAGATCCTAAATCTTGGGTACTGTCTCTGAGTCAACAGTACCCATTCTTATGAAAGAAACCAGACATAGTTTTGTAAAGAATCTCGGTGTAAGCATGTCGTAAAATTGTTGTGCACTTGAGGCTGAGTTCGTTGTTATCTGACTACTACCGTCCTCTCCCCAACTGCTAAAGTGAAACAATGGCTAAAGTAAAATGATCTGGGCCAGACTCTAGAAGTCCTTCCTGGTCTAGCACCAGTACCCAAATCAGGCTGATCTAAGTTTCCGTCTTACCTCCCCCTGACAGTTTTTGCTGCCCGCTGTAAAGCCTCCTGGGACCCTCCTGCAGTACAGATCAGGAATTTGACAGTTCACCCCCAGAAGATTCAGAGAGCAGACATCCCAAAGTAGTATTGGGTTTCTCTGACAATAAGACTGATTTCCACATTATATCCTGCTTTTGAAGCTAGAGGTAAGGAAGAGCCATCGAAAGAATGAGAATTTGCAGGCCTTGGAAAATCAGACTGGGACAGTTACAGCAGACAGGTTACACATAACAAGTCTAGTCTTGCATCTAGTACATTCAGAATTTCTTTAGACAACTAAAGTAAATCTGAAGAAAGTGCTGGGTCCAATCAAAGTGGAGGCTACATCACAAAAGTACTCTTTCTAAAGAACGATGTTTGGCTAAACAAGAGTTCCTATACCAGGTCCTTATGAACAGACAAGAAGGAAGTCAATGATAGTTGCTGAGTCTTTATAGAAGTACACTCCAGGAAATTTAGGCTAGCTCTAAGAAATCTTTTCAGGAAGGTATGTAGGCACTAGTTCACTGACTAAAGATCCAAGTCAAGGCTGAGTGGCAGTGGTGCACGTCTCTAATCCCAACACCTAGGAGGCTGAGGAAGGCAATCTTGATCTCTATGAGTTCAACGACAGCCTGGTCTACATTGGGACTTCCAGGACAGCCAGGACTATTACACAGAGAAACCTGATCTCAATAAACCACCAAGAAAGTAATTAATTACTTAATTTTAAAAAAGCCAAGTCACAAGAGTAATTTCACATAAAGTCCTAGAGTGAGACTGGTCATGTGGTACAGACAAGTGTGCGATGGGGGCCCAAGTAATTCAGTCCTTAGTTCTAAAAGCATCAAGAGAAATCCAGAAATCCAGAATAGATGTCAGAAAGAAATTTGCAGAGTGTCCTCTTTTATGGAAATGATGGCCTAAAAAAGTGACTGTAGGATCTCCGTTCTTTTGCTCCATTTCTATCCTAATTAACAATACGAACTTAACAAATAAATAAAACCACAACAAATAAATAAAAGCACTCTATCTCACAGCCTATCTCTCTCTGCTGAGCAAACGCACTAGCTCCTTCTGCCCACCAGAATGCCTTAGAGGAGCATTGGTGACTGAGGTCCGGCCCTGAGCTTTACTCCCTGAACAGCTAAGAGAAAGCACCTCCTACTTGCCTGTAGCCCTGAATCCAAGACACTGAGGTGAAACTGAGCTCCTCCACCTGCTAAATCCTAGGCCTCCGGCACAAGGAAGCCGAACCCAGGTTTCTCCTGAGCCCCTGAAGCCTCCACCACAAGCAGTTTGTGCTGCCCGCCCAGAGAACGAACCTGCCTGCCACTCTCTTCCATACTTACTCTTCCTAGAAGACTCGGCCCCACACCGGGGCAGCTCCACCTTAAGGTCCCTGACCAGAGGAGTAACTGGAAGCTCCCTCCATTCGAGGAGCATCCCTCTCCCCAGTCGGGGAACAAGATGGCATCTGCCAGGAGAAAGCGGAAAGGAGGAGCCAGAGTCACAACCACCCACTCAGGAATCATTTCTGACATAAGCCGCAGGCAAGCGTGACTCTGCTCTGCCAGGTATCGTCCAAACCTCTTGAGCGACAGCCCAGCTCCCTGCAGAAATGGTGATTGCTCCTGTTGGAAGCAGGACATGAAACCATGGGGAAATCACCTGCGGGAAAATGCTTGCCGTACAGACCGGTAACAGAACATGCCTTTACTGTTTATACTCCTGGTCACTTGCCCGTGCTGTGGAGCTTTCTTCCCCACCCCAGCGAATAGGAGTTTACGCTGAGCTGATGGCTGCACTCTCTCCCTCTTCTCTTACACAGAATCATCAGCCTTGGGGTCTGAATGACTACTTCAATATGACTTGTACCTTTAAAGGCAAAGCTGACAAAATGTAAACCCGCCATGGCGGGGCATGGGGCTGGTGGGAGTGGGGAGGATAGGGTGAGCGATATTTCTTGGTGCATGTGTGCAGGCGCCAAATGGAAAACAAATTATTAATGTAAAATTGATACATCTTTTTCCGTAATGTATGACTCAACACGTAATTAAACACGAGAGATAGATGTTAAGAACAGGAAAAGTTCTACTTTATTGTAGTAACAGACGTATTTATTTTATCCTCCATTGAGCAAGCACCTGTCATGATTCACAGTCCTGGTGCTCTTAGTGCTTCTCTGTGAGCACAAGGACTTCTGTGCACCAACACCTTGACCTGGACTTACATCCCCAGGAATGTCAGTGCAAGAAGAGAACACCTGCCCAGGAATTCCTTTGCTCAAATAAACCTGTTGTTAACAGCTTTTCGGTTTGGCTTGATCTGTTTTACTGCAATGGTGGAGCAGCCTATTATTGGAGGAAGAAAGCCTACTAAGTTTATTGGGGATGGTTAAAATCTGTGATATCTGTAACAAAAAAATTAACTTAAAACTCTTAACCGGGGTTGATTATTAAAAATCTGTGCATTAGGTGATTTTTTTTGTTCCTTTGTTTTGGTTTTGCCACACAGGGTTTCTCTGTGTATTTCCGACTGTCCTGGAACTCACGCTGTAGACCAGGCTGGCCTCCATCTCACAGAGATGGATCTGCTTGCCTCTCTGCCTCCCTAAGTGCTGGGATTTGAGGTGTGTGGCACCACCGCCCGACTGCTTTATGTAGTCTGAAACAAATTATAAGGTAAGATTCAATTCTGGGGTAAGTTCTGACATATAAGCCATCTTTGCTAGGGTTGGAGAGGACATCTGCCAGTTGGCTTCACTGCCATATTGCCTAAGGGTGATGACATGGTATAGGCCACCTAGGGAAGAACAGGTCTCCAAAGATCCATTTAAACAAGAAAAATTTTTACATGATAGTTTTGTATGATGATTCCTGTCTTGAAAAAATGGTTCATATAAGAATGCTTCTTTAATGAGGTATTTAGGGCTGCACCTCATAAGCAAGAATGTACCTTGAATTGGCACTCAAACTTTGTAACATGAAGAGTCACCCAGATGATACTGGTTTTAAGAAATGATGG
Source organism: Chionomys nivalis (assembly GCF_950005125.1). Taxonomy (NCBI): domain Eukaryota; kingdom Metazoa; phylum Chordata; class Mammalia; order Rodentia; family Cricetidae; genus Chionomys; species Chionomys nivalis. The sequence continues at coordinate 5,105,505 of NC_080113.1, read as the reverse complement.
CTGTATGGGAAACAGCTAAGGTTTGCAAGCATGTGACCAGACTGGATTTCCTAAAGAGATCCCAGTTACAAGGAAGAGACCTTAACAGTTTTGGAGGGGCTGATGTGTCAGAGAATGCCCTGGCAGGAATCAGCTGGAGGGGTACTTGGGAGGAGGCGTTGAAGCTGAGGGAAAAAAAAAAAAGAGTAAGAGAAATGAAGACAGAAACATTGGGTAGACTTGGAGGAACAAAGGTGAATACCAAACAGCCCCAAGTTTATTTCTCGCCATCATATGTACTAATTACAGGCAAAAGGCACAACAAAGTCAGCTAACCGCCTCCCGCACTATCCTTGGGAGGAAGCTCCAGCAGGTGCATTTTCTCAATACAAGAATTCCAATAACAGCAAGCAGATACTAATCACTAAGGAGTAGTGCTGCCAGCCAGCATACACCAGAACAAATCTTAATAGATAATTGTTCTTTCTTATCGGCAAAATATGCTCTTTCCCACGGGCTTAATCAGAACTTTCTCACAGACCTCAAGGATGCCAGCACAGCAGGCAATCTAGAACTCAAATGATGTCTTTACGTCAGATGGAAAGTGAGTTTTATGTGGGCTACCACGCTGGTGCCATGGGATAGTCTTCTGAAATCCCAGCCACAATTAAATGGAGCCAGCTGGGACCTAGAAGGCGGGCTGCATAATGCTGCCAAGGGTGGATCCAGGAGGTGACCCAAGCTCCTTGGGAAAGGCCAGGTGATTAGGAATAATCCTCGGATATTGAATATTAAATTGCTTGTTCTGTTGGACCTTGGTTTTGCCTTGTGTGGATTATGATTTCTCCCCTTGTTTTTTCCCTCTTGAATTAAAAGATACTTTATTTTTGAGAGATTTTGTACTTTTTAAGAGGGAATTATGGATTTTTACAAAGAAGCTGGGTATTTTTAAAGAACAGCTTTTAAAATTATTTAAAATTACAAAGCTATAGAACATTTTAATTTTCTAATATCATCAATATGTAATCTTGATAAATAGGTAAGTAAAAGTCTTAAACTTAGGGCCACAGCTCGACTCCGGAGACTAAGGAGGTATTCCTATCTCATAATGCAGCAAGTTGGGGACCTAAGCAGTTAGGCAAAGGGCCTCTCCTTAACTAAGGTCTATTCAGGCTAACAGAGGCCGATTTTAGGAATGTATGTCTAATCTCCTTGTTCTTACTAACAACATCGAGTTGTGGCTATTTTGGTGAACTGAGTCGTACAGGGAACTGTTGTGATCCTATAAAAGGATCAGGAGAATTCCAGTCTCTTTGTGTAACTGTGGTCTCATAAAACGAATTGGACAACAGTGTTCTACTTTGTAGAATAATCTTGTGAGCATTGACTTGAAGTGTCCTTTGAATGTCTGGTAGAATTCTTTGCTGAAATCATTTGGCTCTGGGCTTTTCTTTGTTTGGGAGACTTTAATGCCTTCTTCTATTCTGCCGGGGGCTATGGAACTTCTTAACTTATTTCTCTGATTTTGATTTAACTTTGATAAGGTTCCCATGAAGAAAATTACCCATTTGTTGAGGTTTTCTTGAAAGTATGTCCTTAAGATTCTCTGGATTTCTCCAGAGTATGAGTGTTCAGATTTTCTTGAAAGTATGTCCTTAAGATTCTCTGGATTTCTCCTGTGTCTGTTGTCATGTCTCCTTTTCATTTTTGATTTGTTCATTTGGATATTTTCTCTCTTCTTAGATAAGTTGTAGAAGGGTTGGCAGCTAATCTTAACTGATTCTTCTGAGATCCAACTGTTGTTTCATTGATTCGTTGTGTTTGTGTGTGTGTGTTCTGTTTTATTGACTGTAGCCCAGAGTTTATCTCTTGATATCCACTCCTCTTGGGTGTGATTTCTTTATTTTGTCCCAGAGGTTGCAAGTGTGCTTTTGAATTGCTAAGAAGAGAACTCTCCAGTTCTTTTATGTTGGCTCTTAGTGCCTAGTGACTTTCCTCTTTGAATCACCTTCATTGTGTCCCTGCATTTGGGTTTGCTGTGTATTCCATTGCCTTCTGACACACATGGAAACCTTTGTCTTCCTGAGAAGCACAGTCTCAAAAAGGAAGAACAGAAATGGCATGTTTTATACATCATACTTGGAATTATTTTTACAGTGGCAGGTATAATGAATATTGTCACAAATTGTGTTAACTTTTGGAGCAATGTTGGTGGTGACTACTGGTATATCAAAATAGCTTCAGGGTGTATTATAATAAAAAGTGAATTCATAATAATATGATGCCTTGTGACTGACGAATTTCTGTCAAAACCTGTTCCTGCTTGTTACAGGTAACAGATATTAGAAATGCTTGCTCGTTAGAAAAGGAAGACAGGGTAGTAAGGGTGGATAGCCACAGTCTGAACTCCAGTAAAATAAAACAATTCAGTGGTGAGTCAATACAGGAGCAACAGGACAGAAAAAAAAAATTGACAACCATGAGTACAGAATTAGTCTTTGTTTATAATCTTTGCTTTAAGATTTAGGTGAAGTCAACAAGCAGGATAAGTGCATGAATGTGTCATTTTGAGGTTAATACAGCATTAAATGGAAGTAAAACATGGAATGTGCCCTCAAAACAGCAAGAATTAAATCCAGCTGAGTAAGAGAGCAAACAATTAAACAAGTTTTCCCTAGAATCCTTGGTTTAGACCCTTGCCTTCTCACCAATACATGTATTTGGTAGGTGAATTTCCATGTAAGGCTATCATTAAGAAAATCGGGACATGAACTGAAGCAGAATCCCTGCTGTCATAAAAGAACATCCTGTGGTATGGACATAATTGGAGCCTGCTTCTCTTTGAGCCTTCATTGCCCTTCATGACATAAATCCTTTCGCGGGATCTGTCTGTGAAGTTTTTGTGTGTCGGTGCCTGGGAAAGAGCTCTGTTCTCCTTATTCCCACCCAGAAATTAAAGTCTGAGACTGCTGTTGCTGCAGTATGAGACATAAATCCACACATCAGGGTGTTCAGTCACCTGAAACAAGTAGGCCCTGAGACAGAACACATCTCTGATGGTGACTTCTTCTAAAACCTGGGTGGTGTGGCCAATGCCCAGGGCAATGTGGATGCTTATAAGATGGAGTAAAGTGAGGACAAATGTGTGTGTGTGTGTTCAGGAGATACTTTGTTCCTGTGTGTGTTCCTGTCTTATCCAAACATTACTGCTGCTCACCTGCTGTGTGTGTTTGTGTGTGTGTGTGTGCTTGCGAGATGCTTTTGTTCCTGTATGTTGCTGTCTTATCCAAACATTACTGCAGCTCACCTGCTGTGTGTGTGCTTGCGAGATGCTTTTTTTCCTGCGTGTGTTCCTGTCTTATCCGAACATTACTGCTGCTCACCTGTTGTGTGTGTTTGTGTGTGTATGTGTTCATGAGATTCTTGTGTTCCTGAGTGTGTTCCTGTCTTATCCAAACATTAAAGCAGCTCACCTGCTGTGTGTGTGTTTGTGTGTGTGTGTGTGTATGTTTGCGAGATGTTTGTTTTCCTGCATTATCCAAACATTACTGCTGCTCACCTGCTGTGTATGTGTGTTTGCGAGATGCTTTTGTTCCTGCCTGAGTTTCTGTTTTATTCAAACATTGCTGCTGCTCACCTGCCATTTCTTCCCATCTCCTTGAAGGTCTGTACATGGACCTCCATTGTGTGTATTACCAAAAGCCTCTGCTGGAATCAGGCACCCTGGGCACCAAGGGAAACGTACAGGTGGTCGTTCCCTTCTTGACAGAATCTTACAGCTCTAGCCAGGACCCACCTGAGAAATCCATCCCCATCTGCACACTGAAGAACTTCCCCAATGCCATTGAGCATACCCTACAGATGATCAACCTTGGAAGGAATGGGAGGTAGGTAGAAGGATTAGGCAACAGGCCATCATCAAGGCTTTGCTCTTCTCATCCTCCAAATTCCTTTGGTTTTCTGTGGGCTTTGTGTGTAGAACACATTCTGTGACTATACCAGCAGTCGGAGTACCTGCCATTGATTGCTTTCTTATAAAAAGGACTTTACCTTCGTTCACATCTTCTGTGTGCTGTGAGAGTCTCTGAGATCTTATGTATATCAACCCTGTTTTAACTAGCATAGATAGTTTCTTTTGGAGTCGTCCAATTCTGAACAGCTCTCACAAGGTCTAACAAGTTCAAACCAAGCAAATTCCAGCATAAAGAAGGTGAAGTCCTCACACCTCTCCCCACAACACCCATCCCCACCACCACCACCACCTAGAATATTGATACCAGTTTGGAAAGGGAAAATCCATTATCTACACTTGAATGTAACTGGGTGTATCAGCCACATTCCAGGGTACGCCTCATGTCTGGTAGTACGTGAACGATTGGACCTCGTTTTTCTTGTGTACTTTGGTTTTGTCCTACGTGTGTGTGTGAGTGTGTGTGTGTGTGCTGTTTCTTTTTTTGCTTGGTGTTTACTTTTATTGTGTTAGAGAGAGAGAGAGAGAGAGAGAGAGAGAGAGAGAGAGAGAGAGAGAGAGAGAGAGAGAGAGAGAACATGAGTTGAGTGGGAGTGGGTAGGGAGTTCAGGAGATTCTGGGGGGTGTTGGCAGAGGGGAAAATTCTCAAAGTATACTTAAGAGAAACATTTTAGGACAAAAATTAATGTCGAGATTTCTATTTTGGAAGAGTTAAAGGAGCACCATTGACCATGTGTCGAACAGTGAGAATGATCTGTGTAAACAGTGCTTTTGCTACACAAATCAACTAATGTTGTTTCTGATGATTTTCTTAGTTACCTGCAGAGTGAGTGCATTTTTGGTTGGTTTCTTCTTACCCAGAGTGTGTTAAGCACCTGGTTTGTCAGTGTGACTTCTGCCTGTGTTGTCAGGTACACAATCATCCTGGATGGCTAAGTGAGTGGAAACTCAACCGAGAGCCTAGTCCTTCTCATGTTCTTTAAAGCTGAGAAAAAAAAGCCTGTTTAGGTTTCTGTTGGCTCATAGGTTTGTAGGTATAGTAGAGTAAGGACATCCTAAGGGGTTGGAGATTAGAAAAAATTACAGTGTGGAGCAGTCCAGCTGAATTGCAATAGTGTCATAGTCCTTGCTGGAGGTTATGGAGTTGTTCTCTGAATCTGCACAGCAGGCAGTGAAGGACAAAAAGTTTCAGAGAGTGTCCAGCAATTTTGTAGGACCCATCTGGGACCCGCAGATTCCTTATCTGCAAAATGTGGATTGAAGTGATGCCTATCAGAGAGAAATGTGCATTGAAGCAATAATGTACCAGAGAGATTTTGTAAAGCACTTAATGGTGGATTGGGCTTGTCTTATCCATCACAGGATGTTGGTAAAGTACTTAGCATTGGATTGGGCCTGTATTTGGCACTGTACTCAATAATATGGTAGGTGTGTGCTCGTTCATTCACTTGGATGACTGCAGATATTACAGTTTACTCAGAGGCTTAAAGCTGAAATGGGTACAGGTGTGTTTGTTCCCTTGCAATGGGTCATAAAAGTAGGAAGTATATGTGATAGTTAGAATTTAGAGTCTGAATGCAGTCCTCAGGCAGGTCAAGCTTTACTAGTTGGTAGTCTCTCGTGCATGTATTTGTTCTGGCGATAGTGGGCTCGGGATGAATTCAAGCAGTCAGCAGAAACTGTTAACCAGTACCTCACGTAAGTAATGGACACTGTTCTGTCCATCAACCAAGGCATCCTGTCTGCCCGCCTGAGTCACAGTGGATGAGCTGGGTGAATTTGGGAGGTGTTTCCATGGAGAAAGGAGGCTTGTCCAGAAACCGTATTTCTAGACGTCTGAAACAATCCAGCTCTTTGCGTCGGACAGGGATCCCAAGTTCACGGAGCAGACACTTCAGCTGGCTGGCACCCAGCCTTTGGAAGTACTGGCAGCTGTACAGCATAGTCTACTCCTGCATAGGCCACAGACTTGGGCTGACTGTGTGACTTGGGCCTACCGCTACTGGCACACACGGTATTCTGACAATATCCAGCAGTTGCTGCACAACTTCCCTCCAGACCAGGTATTACACACCCGATGGGTATATTTGGCCCAGTATGTGCCCTGGGAATTGGATGGTTACTGTCCTGTGGATATGGCTTATCCCAGGCAGCCAGCCACCCCAGGCATACCAAGAAAGGGTTTGGGCCAGTGCCTTATGCACACATTTGTGTTTTCCTTCTTCCTGTCCCACAAGAAGGGCTTAGTATCCTTGCTGCCTGCATCTGGGCTGAGTCATGTCAGATTTCTCTTGAGGGCTGTAACTACAAGTTACAAGTGAGAAATTTTATAGTTACGCAAAGAGCAACCTGTGGGTTCGAGTCCAGTTGTTTCTGACGTTGGGTCATGTTGAGTATAGTGTGTTGATAAGCCATACCTGTGAAGTTGGTGTAATAATGGCTTGTAATTTAGAGAGGATTAATGTACACTTTTTAGTATTTCATCGACTTAATACCATATGAATCAGCAAGTTTAACTTGCTGTGTGTATGGCTCATTGCCAGTTTCCAAGAATGTGAACCTAGGCTTCTTGGACTGAGGTCTACCTGAGAATTCCTTCTCCTTCAGCCCTCCTCATACCTTTTCACTGTCCTAGTTTACAAACTCTGGAGCCCTCTTTTGGGCGGGGCCAAAAATGCTGTCCACACCAACTCACCTTTGACACAAACAGTGTAAGTGTCCTTAGGGTCTCTTAGGTAGGTGTCTGGCGAGTAGGTCTCTACCCTTAACCCCATGTTAAGTTTTAAGCTCACTTTTCTTTGCCGTGCCTTTCAGCCCCTGCATCTGGACTGCGTGATGGCTGCTGTCAACCTGTTTGCCCAGACTAGGAGGGTCCCACCACAGTGCTGCTGTGGCCAGACTCCTGCAGTCTCTGCAGCTCCCCAATTTGCTCCCAAGTCTGGCATCAGGATTCACGTTTCTGAGCAGGAATTCCAGAGCACCAGTGCCACAGTTGGTGAGAATGCTTTGTCATGAGTTCAGGGATCACCCACCTATTTGTCTCCTCCCCCTCTAAGCCTCTCTCTGCTGTTTGCCATTGGCCATGCTCTTTACTTTATTTTTGAGAGTTACCTAGTCTATCTTCTTTTGAGTCTGGACTTAAGGATGGATGCTTGAAACAGATTTCTGTATCTCATTCCTTTGCAGTGTAGGTTTATGGAAATGTTTCATTTGTTTCCTTTTGATTTATTTTCATACAAAAAGAATGTGAATTCTCCCTGCCATCTGGGCATCTAGAAACCTTGGCTGCTCTGTCTCATAACAGGTCTCCTCTAGTTTTTCACCCAGGTATCTACCTCAGACTTTCCTCTGTGTCAGTGCCCTCTTTGTGTCTGCTTGAAACACAACTGGCTTTCTGCACTCCATGTTATGATGCTCCATTCCTCCTCTTCTGATCCCTCTGGAGTCTCTTCTTTTGTACAGCTCTCCCAGTTAATATAGGTCCCTTTAAAGTATTTGTCTCCAGGGGCTGGAGAGATGGCTCAGGGGTTAAGAGCATTGCCTGCTCTTCCAAAGGTCCTGGGTTCAATTCCCAGTGGCTCACAACCATCGGTAATGAGGTCTGGTGCCCACTTCTGGTCTGTAGGCATACATGTAGAAAGAATATTGTATACATAATAAATAAATAAATAAATATTTAAAAAAGTATTTGTCTCCTCTTGTTTTTTTTTATTGAAAAAAAAAATTTTCCGCCTCCTCCCCGCCTCCCATTTTCCTCCCCCTCCTCCCGCCCCTCTCCCCCTACCCCCACTCCTCTTCTCCTCCCTCTCCAGTCCCAGGAGCAGTCAGGGTTCCCTGCCCTGTGGAAAGTCCAAGGTCCTCCCCCCTCCATCCAGATCTAGGAAGTTGAACATCCAAATTGTCTAGGCTCCCACAAAGCCAGAACCTGAAGTAGGATCAACACCCCATGCCATTGTCCTTGGCCTCTTGTCAGCTCTCATTGTCCGCCATGTTCAGAGAGTCCGGTTTTATCCCATGCTTTTTCAGTCACTTATAGCTGGCCTTGATGAGCTCCCCATAGATCGGTCCGACTGTCTCAGTGGGTGGGTGCACCCCTCATGGTCCTGACTTCCTTGTTCATCTTCTCCCTCCTTCTGCTCCTCATTAGGACCTTGGGAGCTCAGTCCGGTGCTCCAGTGTGGGTCTCTGTCTCTATCTCCATCCATCACTAGATGAAGGTTCTATGGTGATATGCAAGATATTCATCAGTATGGCTATAGGATAGGTTCATTTGAGGTTCACTATCCTCAGGTGCCCAAGGAACTAACTGGGGACATTGCCCTGGGCATCTGGTAGCCACCCCAAGTTCAAGTCTCTTGCCAACCCTTAGGTGGTTCCCTTAACTAAGATATGAGTTTCCCTGCTCCCCTATCCAACCTTCCTATATCCCCAATCATCCCGTTTCCCCAAGTTCTCCTCATCTTCTCCTTCACACTTTTCTTTCTCCATCTCCCCTTACCCCCATCCCACCCTACCCCCAAGATTCCAATTTTTTGCCCGGCACTCTTGTTTACTTCCCATAGTCAGGAGGATAACTAAATGTTTTTCCTTGGGTTTGCCCTCTTGTTTAGCTTCTTTAGGACCACATATTATAGACTCATAGGCCCCTTATCCATAGCTAGAAACCAATTATGAGTGAGTACATCCCATGATCTTCTTTTTGGGTCTGGGTTACCTCACTCAGGATAGTATTTTTATTTCCATCCATTTGCATGCAAAATTCGAGAAGTCATTGTTTTTTACTGCAGAGTAGTACTCTAATGTATATATAATCCACACTTTCTTCATCCATTCTTCCATTGAAGGACACCTAGGATGCTTCCAGGTTCTGGCTATTACAAATAATGCTGCTATGAACATAGTTGAACAAATGCTTTTGTCATATGATAAGGAATCTCTTGGGTATATTCACAGGAGTAGTATTGCTGGGTCCAGGGGTAGGTTGATCCCAATTTTTCTGAGAAACCGCCAGACTGATTTCCAAAGTGGTTGCACAAGTTTGCAGTCCCACCAGCAATGGATGAGGGTACCCCTTTCTCCACAACCTCTCCAGCAAAGGCTATCTGGTGCCCACTTCTGGTCTGTAGGCATACATGTAGAAAGAATATTGGATATATAATAAATAAATAAATATTAAAAAAGTATTTGTCTCCTCGTGTTTTCTTTTTGTATATTTGGCCAACGGCCTCCTTTTCAGACTTCCGTGTCCTTCACTCGTTGTTCGTAACAGTATGTGTCTGCTTCTCTCCCCTATACCATTGCTTGTCATTTCTTCCTGTGCACTTACATGAATCACTTTGCCCCAGCGCCATTGTCTTCATCTTGCAAAAATAAAGCCCTGTGCCCATTGAACGATTTCTCCCATCCCCCACCACTTCACCAGCCCTGAAAACCTTTGTCTACTTTTTGTTTTAATCTATTTGACCACTCTCTGTAACATAGTAGTGGAACCACAGAGTTATAAAATCCTACCGGATTTTTCTTTCTTTGTCTCGTGTCTCTTGTTTAGTCTAATGGCCATATGCTCCCGGAATTTCCTCTCTTTATGACTTAGTAGGTTTCTGTACGATTGTCTGTTCATTCATTGATGGATAATTTAGTTTCTCCCATCCTTCATCTCCTATGAATATGTTACCTGTTTTGTGATCTCTGTGTTCACCTTCGCTATTCGGTTTCTCCTGGTCTTCCCGTGTTTGTATTCTTCAACCCCAAGTACCTGTGCCTTTTGGTAGGAGCCAGGGAAGTCTCCTCTCCTCTCGTCTCCTCTCCTCTCCCCTCATCTCTTCTCCCCTCTCCTTTTTCCCCTCCCCTCCCATCCCCTGGCCTCTCCTTCTCTCCTCTCTACTCATTCCTTCTCTCCCTCCCTCCCTCCTTCACTCCCTCTCTCCTTTAACCCCTCCTTCCCTCCCTCCCTCCTTCCCTCCCATACTACCTCCCACCCTCCTTCCCTCCCTCTCTTTCTCCATCCTTCTTTCCCTCACTCCCCCCTTCCTCCTTCCCTCCCTCTCTTCCTCCATCCTTCTTTCCCTCCCTCCCCCCTTCCTCCTTCCCTCCCTCCATCTCTCACCTTTTCTTACACCTTCCGGCATGCCTCTCTCTCCTTTTCAAATACCTTTACATGACCACCACTCACTCATGATTTCACCTTGGGCAAGTGACATGGGTTCACCATAGACAGTGTTGTTCCTCAGCTTTCTGCAGACGGCAGCCAGCTGGAGGAACTCAAGACTTCCCTTCCGACTCCAGACAAGATGTACCTCATTGACTTTGAGAAGGAATTTTGTGGGGTGCATGGGTGGTTACTGCATAGGGTTTTGTCATGATTGTAGGCCTGCAGTGGTCTCCATCTGTATCAAAGAGAAGTTTCTTTGATGAAGGGTGAGGGTTACATCTATGGGTATATAAGAATTAATACTTAGGATTCAGGTAGGAATCAGGCTGCTTCAGAAAAGTAGTGGTAGCATCTTATTTAAGATTAAGAAGCTCAGTACTTGGGTACTTGGGTAGGGTCCCAGTACCTGGCTTGATTTTTACAAGCCACAAATCGTCAGTACTCAGTATGTTCAGTGGATATATCTGCTCTGCTGCACCTAAGACTCAGGAAGAGAAGGTGGAAGGAATGAAAGAGCCAGAGGATAAAGAAAGCTGCTGCTCTGAGATGATGACATTCTTCTATTCAAAACAACTTTTACATTTAAATACATTTTACCCACATCCTTCCCCGTCCCATAGTCCGTGCCCACCCAACTTTAAGTTCTTTCTTGTAAAACAAGAACTCAGTACAAGAACAAAATCTCCCAAGTCGAGAAATCAAAACACTCCCCAAAGAGAAAGAAAAGCCACAAAACCCACCAAACTTTAAGGAAATAAAAGCACACACAAAAACTGTCTAGTCTGTTATGTGTTAGTCAACTACTCCTGAATGTGAGGCCTGCCTGGATGTGGTTGGCAGGCCCAGTGTCACTCTGATCAAAACAACTGATTTTCCCCTCGCCCAGAAGGTACAAATGACTGTTCAGTTGATAACGTTTACCCTAATGACTAGACTTTTGTACAGTTTTTGATTTTATATATCATTTAATATTTTAAGGTAATTTTATATTATAAGGAACTGTAGAACAAGAAACAATGCCATCAAAGCTGGACAAGACAGCACAACAAGGAGAACGGCCCAAGAGAAGGGACGAGAATCAGAGACTCAGAGATTCACAGTTTTTTGAATTCCATCAAAAACACTAAAGTGGAAACATACCCAGAGAGGACCTGTGCCGTGCCTGTGCATGCTGCTTCAGTGTTCTTTGTGTTCATGTCAGTTTTGCTTGTGTTGGCTTAGAGGGCCTTGTTTTGTTGGCATCCTCTGCCTCCTCTGGCTCTTAACCCATTTTGCCTCCTTTTCCAGGCCTGTGTCCTGAGCTCTGAGAAGTGGGGGCTTCCTGGAGACATCCCATTTTGGAATGAGTGCTCCAGGGTCTCACCGTCTGTATAATGTCTGGCTGTGAGTCTCTATATTCCCATCTGCTAGAATGAAACTTCTCTGCTGATCCAAGACTATCAGAATATCATTAGGAGTCATTTTGTCTCTACATGCTTTTTCTTTGTTTAGGTTAGTATTTGATTTTTACACTAGGTCCCTGACTATCTAGTCTCGGGGTCTTGGTCTGACAACCAAGCATGGTCGGGTATGAATTCCAGCCCTGGTGTGGGTCTTAAATCAGCTATTGTTTGGTTACTCCCACAGATATTGTGCCACAGTTGCCCTAGAATATACTGCAGGCAGGACACCGTTGTAGATAAAAGCTTGGTTATTGCTCCACATCTCCTGTGCTCAGTGAGTTTCGTAGATCTTGTCTTCAGCTATGGGTGGGGCCTTGTTCTCATTTTGTGGAGAGCAAACTATAGTCCTGACTATACAGCCTGGTTTGTTTAGGGATTCTCACAGAGGCTCCTTTGACCAGTAACTCAGTTAGATGTAAGCCAAACCCAGTACTGGAAGCTAGACTTGGTGACAAGGGGCGTCGAGCTGGGACTCTGACTGTCCAGTTGTTTGACAGTTTCATTAGATTTCCTTTTCAGTACACATACATGCACGGGCATTTACACACACACATACACACACACACGTATGTGTGTACTCATATATACATGTAAATGTATGTATGTGTGTATGCACTAGGTTTCCATTACACCCCTCACATCACCTTTTAGCTGTCTCTCCCCATATTCTCCTTTCTGTTTGCTTATATGGTAGATAGCATTTATGAATTTTGGCATATTGAACTATCCTTGCACATCTAGGATGAAGCCTACTTGATCATGGTGGATGATCTTTTTGATTTGTTCTTGGATTAGGCTTGCAGCTTTATTGAGTATTTTTGCATTGGTGTTCATGAGTGAAATTGGTCTGCAGCCACTTTTTTGGTTTCTGTGGTTTGGCTTTCAGGGTAACTGTGGTCAAATAAAATGAATTGGACAATAGTGTTCTGTTTCTACTTTGTAAAAGAGTTTTGAGTGTATTGACATTAAGTCTTCTTTGAAAGTGGTGGAAATCTATGCCAAGATTGTCTTGTCCTGAATTTCTTTGGTTGGGAGACTTTAATGCCTTTTTCTATTCCACTGGGGGTCATGGGTCTCTTCAATTTATTATCTGATCATGATTTAATATTGGTAAGGTTTCCTATGAAGAAAATTATTCTTTTGTTTAGACTTTTCATTTGGTGGAGTATAGATTTTCTTTTAAAGTGTGTCTTTAAGATTCTCTGGCTTTCCTTTATGTCTGCTGTCTTATCCCCCTTTTCATTTTTGCTTGTTAATTTTCTTGCCTGCATTTGGGTATGCTGTGGATTCATTTTCATTCAGTTCTAGGAAGCGTTTTATTTCTAATTTCTGTCTTGACTCATTTTTATTGCAGGTAGAGAGTTGTTCAGTTTCCTTGAGTTAGTAAGGTTTCTGTTTGATGGAGGTGGGTCTTGTATTTATCTGCTGTTTTCATTGGTTAACTAATAAAGAAAACTGCTTCGCCTGATAGGACAAAAAATTAGGTAAGCGGAGTAGACAGAACAGAATGCTGGGAGAAAGAAGCCAAGTCAGGCAGTCGCCATGATTCTCCCGCCAGATACAGACGCAGGTTAAGATCCTCCCTGGTAAGCCACCAGATCGTGGTGCTACACAAAATATTAAAAATGGGTTAGATCAATATGTAAGAGCTGGCCAATAAGAGGTTTAAACTAATGGGCCAGGCAGTGTTTAAAAGAATAAAGTTTCCGTGTAATTATTTCATGTAAAGCTGGCCAGGTGGCGGGACGCAGCCTGCTACTGCTCATACAACAGAGTCGCGCTCCCACGTGATGGACTAAATCCACTTAAAAACCATGTTTATAAATGTTGTTTTACACTTAAAGGGGGATATGATGTAGGTATGGATAATTTGCATTGGTATGAATTTTAAGATCAATTTTGTTATATGTATATGTATTTCTGCTCTTGATTAAGGTATTGTGATTGTATAGTTCATTTAAAACTGTAATGTATATAGGTTGTTAATGGATAATCATCAATAGTCAAGCTTGTAGTCATGTTAGTTAGATTTTTTAAATATATAGAGATATATTTCAGTAAGATAGACATTCTTCACATCTTTCAAAGACTACAAAATATGGCATTTAATGTTTTAATAATTTAGGGCTTTTCATGACAATGAGACATGTCTGCTCCTGGCAGCACCAATCTATTTCAAATGGATGATGGGCATCAAAGAGGCTCCTTATGGAGTTTGATAGCCATTTGGAAAAGAAACTGCTCTTGCCTGCATAAACTGGACAAAGAGAACACGCAGAGAGAGGAGTGCTGAACTTGCCTAAAGTTGAGATGATCTTTCGGGGTTCCTGACTCATGAAAGAGTCTGCGAGACATTCTACAAGACACAGCAGATAGTAAGTGACAGTCTTTACATTTTCCTGCTTTATTGAAATATCTGCTAAAAAGTATGGGCCTATAGGCCAACGATAAATGCCCCAACAGTACAGAAAAACTTTGGCTGACTGTCCAGACAGCGAGATGTCTCTGTCATTTCTAGAGTTTTCCTATTTCTTGTTTACTTAGATAGTATTATATCCTTCTGGAGTCTTTAATGGAGTTAAAAAAATGGATAGTTATAGTTTTCCTTAGTTATGACAAAAGATAAAGTAGATATAAATATTGTAACTGTAATTCTTACTTGATAACTGTTTTGTTATATGTAATTTTACTATGTTAAAGTTAAAGCCTTTCTTTTTTGTTTAAACAGAAAAAGGGGAAATGATGGAGGTGGGTCTTGCATCTTATCTGTTGCTTTCATTGGTTAACTAATAAAGAAAACTGCTTGGTCTGATAGGACAGAAAATTAGGTAGGCGGAGTAGACAGAACAGAATGCTGGGAGAAAGAAGCCGAGTCAGGCAGTCGCCATGATTCTCCCGCTGGACACAGACGCAGGTTAAGATCCTCCCTGGTAAGCTACCAGATTGTGGCGCTACACAAAATATTAAAAATGGGTTAGATCAATATGTAAGAGCTGGCCAATAAGAGGTTAAAACTAATGGGCCAGGCAGTGTTTAAAAGAATACAGTTTCCGTGTAATTATTTCGGGTAAAGCTGGCCAGGTGGCGGGATGCAGCCCGCTACCGCTCATACAACATCTGTTGTTGATCTGAAGCTTTAAACTGTGGCACTGGCAGGGTGCCATTTCACATCTTATAGCTGCTGAAACCTTTCCTGTCTGAGTACATGGTCAGTTTGGGTATGATGGGCTGTGAAGAATATACGTTCTTTTCTGTTTGGGTTAAACGTCTGTAAATACGTTAGATTTTTGTGTTTTATAACCTCAGTACCACCATTTTTCTGTTTAGTTATTTTTCTGGAATGATTTCTCTGTTGTAGAAACTGGGGTGCTGAAGTCTCCAACTATCAGCTAGTGTGGGACAAACTGTGATTTAAACTGTAGTAGTATCTTTTATTCATTTGGGTGCCTTAAGTTTGGGTCATAGAAATAAAGACTTGAAAAGTCCTGTTGGGTTTTCCTTTGATGCCTATGTAGTATAATTCCACGTCTTCTGATTAATTTTGCCTTGAAGTCTAGTTTGTCAGACATTCAGATGGCTCCAGTAGCTTGTTTCTTTGCTCCACTGCTTGGAATATCTTTTTGGAATATCCACCTTTCCACCCTGAGGCCATGTGTATCCTTGGTGTGTGTTTCTTGGATGGAACCTGATGATGGATGCTGTTTTGCATCGAGTGTTAGTGAGCGTCTTTTATTTAGAGATTTGAGAATGTTGGTTTCGAGTCGTACCTATGACCACTGGTTGTTGGTTCCTGTTAATTTGTTGTGGTGGCATGCCTGAGTGCGCCCATGCCTGTGACCTTCCCTTCTTTGGTCTGCTGGTTTGCTGGTCTGGGATTATTTATCTTCTGAATTCTGATGGTGGTGGTTAATGTCTTTAGGTTGGAGTTGTCCTTCCATCAACATTTCTAGAGTTCGATTGGTAGATTGGTAGATAGTTTGTTTTTTAACATGGAGTGCCTTATTTTCTCCATCCATGGTGGTCAAAAGTTTTGTTGGGTGTATTAATCTGGGCTCTTATCTGTAGTCTCCTAGAAGTCTATAAAGAACATCATCTGTCCATGCCCTCGACTTTTAGGGTCTTCATTGAGAAGTAGAAGTAAGTCTGATAGTTTGGCCTTTATTTTTCACTTGGTCTTTTTCCCTTGAAACTTTTACTAGTCTTTCTCTGTTCTGTAAATTTAGTATTTTAATTGTTATGTGGCAAGGGGGTTCGTTCTTTCTGGTGTAACTGTTTGCATCTTGTACATTTATAAGCATCTCCTTCTTTAGCTTAGGAAAAGTTTCTTCTGTGATTTTGTTGGCAAGATTTTCTTTTCTGTGTGTTTGACCTGTGTTTTTTCTCCTTCCTCTAGCCTATTACTCTTAGGTTTGGGCTCTTCATATTGTCCTAGAGTTTCTGGATGTTCTGTGTCAGGAGTTTTTTAGATTTAACATTTTCTTTGACACACTGTATCCATTTCTTCTCTGGAATCTTTAGCACTTCAGAGTCTCACATCCATCTCCTGTCTTCTATAACAGTGAAGCTTGTCTCTTCAGTTCCTATTCAAGGTCCTAGAGTTTTCCTTTCCAGATTTCCCTCACTTTGGGTTTTCTTTATTGATTGTTTCTGCTTTCTGGTCCTGGACTGTTTTATTGATTTCCTTCCATGAGTAGTCTTTGTTCCCATAAAAACCACTAATTTTCTCTTTTGGGATGTCTGTCATGTTTGTCAAGGCTGTCTCAAGATCTTTTACTTTGCTTCAGTTATGTTGGGCCTGCTGTGGTAAGGTTGATGGGCTGCAGTGGAGACATATTTTCCTGGAGTTTACTGTGTTTTAGGTTTGACCATCTAGACATCTGGGGTTGGATTGTTATTCTAGGTTCCGAGACCTGCTCTTGTCCTTGTTGTCTTTGTGTTTTATTTCTAGGTTTGTGTTTTCTCTCTGTTCCTTAGGAAGGTGTGGTAGCTGTGAATCTCTGGGGTCCTGGTATGTGTGGGAACTGAGTGGTGAGGTCCAGGTAAAATGTGTTTTCTGGTGTTGGGACCTGAGACCGAGGAGTTAGAGAGGCCTCTCGTGGTAACAGGGCTTCACAAGAGGTGAGGGGTGTGGAAAAGCAGGGTGTGTCACCAGGATCTGATTATGTGGAAGTAATCCTGATTATGGGGGCAGAGAGCAAGGAGAGGCCACAGCAGAAGGTCTACTAAAGAGCAGGAGATGAGATGGGGGATTGATTGGACTTGGAGAAGCTGAGAGCCAAGTGATGATTTCGAGTTACATGTCTCCCTGCCTAGCCTGGCCGGTTGGTTCCCAGGTGTTGCCTGCTGGAATTGGGAGATTGGAAAAGGCAACTAGTGGGAGAGAGGAACTGTGGGATCTACTAGACACAAAATGGGGTGAGAGCCTGCCACGATCTGCTGCAGACCTAGGGGTGAGGCTAGCAGATTTGATTAGGAAGATCTGAGGGAAATGGGGAATTGGACTTGGAGGAATTCTGAGAGAGGATGATCTGGCTTAATTTAGCCTACATGTTTCCTGGACCAGCGTGGGTTTGAGTTCACGACTAGAACAAAGCACAGATTGTGGGGTCAAGAGAGGTTAAGAAGGAAAGATATGGGAGATCCATTAGAAATGAGGTCGGTGTTGGAAGCTTTCTTCAGGTATTCTGTAGATCTGGCAGTGATAGAGGACGGGGAGGGAGCATTGGATTCAGAGGAGCAGGAGGAGAGGGGAAGGTCTACAGTTAGCCTACCTACTACCTGCTTCCCTGCAGGGCAGGAGTGGTCTTGGAGTTCTCACTATGTCCCAATAGATGCGGGATGTGGGTGGGGGCCATCTGGTAAGGTCCTGCCTGCTGTAGCCAGTGCAGCCTGGATAGCCAAGACTGGCAGGGAGCACCGGGATTGACACACAGAGGCTTCTTTTCTTCATTTTGCCCAGCTACCTTTTATACCTCTACTCCTTCTGTGGAGAACCACCTCCAGAAAGAAAACGAACATCCTTGTCAATTACAGACCACACAAGGAAGTTCCCCTGTCAGACAAGGGGAGTGAGGGCTGCTGGATCACAACACCTGCCTGCAGGCAAATAACTACAGGCAAATGAGGAAGTCTGAGAGAAGGAGAAATACTCTTCTCCAGCCTTCTAATTGTTTGCACAATACAGAGTTGTTGGCCCAGAAATTATGGAATACAAGTAATGCCCACAGACTGAGCAGGCTGTATTTGTGTATATATGTGTAATATTTAAAAGTATCAGAGTAGGGAGGACAATCTTTGAGACCGGTGAGTAGGTACTATCCCAGGGTGAGGAGGAATATCCAGGAAAGGAGAACTGGGGTCTTTCAGCTCCTGCTGCAGAGGGTTCTTTTTCCACACATCCCTGACCTCCCCAAGCCTGCCCTATTATCTCCGAGGTCCTTGGCCCAGGAACAGCTCCTGCACCTGCCCAGCCAGAGGGGAGTGCATGGCACCTCCAGCTCCTGCTCCAGGGGCTTCTTGGCTCCGCACAACCTCCCACCCCAAGTTCGCCCTTTTGTCTGCAGGGTCCTTTGACCTCCAAGAATCCTGTCCCTGTGCTGAGGACAACCTTTCAGACTGGGACCTCTTTCTTCCACACATCCCTGCTCACCCCCTCCCCCCAGCCTGCCCTATGGGCTGCAAGGTTCTTGGCTCAGGAACAGTGTCCACTCCTGCACTGAGGCTATCCACCCAAAGGGGAACAGTTCCTGCTCCTGCACTGAGGAGATCCACCCAGAGTCAGTCACAGCATAGATTGGACCAAGACACCAAGACTTTTCTGGCTGAATTTGAAGGAAGAGGTGGGCAGGTGCAAGAATTCCTCCAACAACCTGAAAGGCAACATGACAACAACAGATTCCAGGGATCTCGCAAAAGAAGACTTGAACACCCTATACCAGAAGAAGTAGAAGAAATCGATTTTAATTGTAACATTGTGAAGATGATAGAGGACCTTAAACAGGATGTGAAAAACTGCAGTAAAGAAGTGGAGAAGACAAACGGAAAGGTACAAGAAATGAAAAAAAAATCTCTCAAAGATACCCAAGAAAACCACGATAAAGCAATCAAACAGGTAATGGAAACAGTTCAAGACTTGAAAAATAAAATGGAGGTAATGAAGAAAACACAAACCGAGGGAAGGCTGGAGATGGAAAATCTAGATAAACGACCAGGAACTGCAGAGACAAGTACTACCATCAGATTAAAAGAGATAGAAGAAAGAATCTCAGACACCAAAAATACTATAGAGGAAATAAAGTCATTGATTAAAGAGAATAACAAATCCAACAAATTCTTTTTTTATTAATTAATTAATTTAATTATTGAAGACTTCTGCCTCTTCCCCACCACAACCTCCCATTCCCCCCCCCCCAATCAAGTCTTCCTCCCTCCTCAGCCCAAAGAGCAAGCAGGTTTCTCTGTCCTGTGGGAGGTCCAAGGACCACCCACCTCCATCCAGGTCTAATAAGGTGAGCATCCAAACTACCTGGGCTCCCATAAAGCTATTACGTGCAATAGGATCAAGAACCCATTGCCATTGTTCTTCAGTTCTCAGTAGTCCTCATTGTCCGTTATGTTCAGCGAGACCGGTTTTGTCCCATGCTTTTTCAGACCCCGGCCAGCTGGCCTTGGTGAGTCCCTGATAGAACATCCCCATTGCCTCAGTGTGTGGGTGCACCCCTGGCAGTTCTGAGTTCCTTGCTCATGCTCTCTCTCCTTCTGCTCCTCCTTTGGATCATGAGACTTCAGTCCAGTGCTCCAATGTTGGTCTCTGTCTCTGTCTTCTTTCATCGCCTGATGAAGGTTAATATTCAGGAGAATGCTTATATGTTTTTCTTTGGGTTCACCTTCTTATTTAGCTTCTCTAGAATCACGAATTATAGTTTCAATGTCCTTTATTTATGGCTAGAAACCAAATATGAGTGAATACATCCCATGTTCCTCTTTTTGGGTATGGTTTAACTCACTCAGGATAGTGTTTTCTATTTCCATCCATTTGTATGCAAATCCAACAAATTCTTAACACAAAACATCCAGGAAATCTGGGACACCGTGAAAAGACCAAATCTAAGAATAATAGGGGTAGAAGAAGGAGAAGAATTACAGCTCAAAGGCCCAGAAAATATATTCAACAAAATTATAGAAGAAAACTTTCCCAACCAAAAGAAGAATATTCCTATGAAGGTACAAGAAGCATCCAGAACCCCAAATAGACTGGATCAAAAAAGTTGCTTATGTGAGATTTCTCCATGTTTTTTATGTGGACCCTTAATGCTATGAACTTCCCTTTTGGCATTGATTTTAAAGTGTCTCAGAGGTTTGATTATATTGTGTATTCATTTTTATTAAATTTTAGGAAGTCTGTAATTTCTTTATTTTTTTTCTAGACCCAGGGGCAGTAGATCTGAGCCTTGTTCACTTCCATGAGCTTGTGGGTTTTCTGCAATTAGTGTTTTATTGAATTCTAACTTTATGTCATATTGATCTAATGAGACACAGGGAACCCCCCTATTTCTTTTTCTTTCTTTCTTTCTTTCTTTCTTTCTTTCTTTCTTTCTTTCTTTCTCCCTTTCTTTTCCTTTTTTGCATCTGCTGAGGTTTTCTTTGTTACTGAGTATATGGTCAATTTTGAAAAGGTTCTGTGAGGTGCTGTGTTTTTGTATTTCTGTTTAGTTTCTGTAACAATACTGTTCAGTCATGAGAGTGGGGTGTTGAAGTCTCCTACTATCTGTGTGGGGTTTAATATGCAATCTAAATTTTAGTAATTTTTTTTTTACAAATGTGTGTTCCCTTATATTTGGGCATAAATGTTCAAAATTGAGACTTCATCTTAATGGATGTTTCCTGTGATGATTATGAAATGTCCTTCTTAATCTCTTTTGATTAATTTTAGTTTGAAGTCATTTTGTTAGATATTAGGATAATACACCACTTGTTTCTTACATACATTTCATTACAAATCTTTCTCGAATGCTTTACTCTGAGGTTTCATCTGTCTTTGTGGTTGAGGTGTGTTTTTCTTCTATACAGCCAAATAATGGATCCTGTTTTCATATCCATTGTTTTAGCCTGTGTCTTTTTATTGGTGAATTGAGACTGTTGATTTTAAGAGATTTAAGAACCAGTGTTGTGATAAGAGTGGCAAGGCTGTGTCCTGCCACCTGGTTAGCTTTACCCAAAATAAATACATGGAAACTGTATTCTTTTAAACACTGCTTGGCCCATTAGTTTTAACCTCCTATTGGCTAGCTCTTACGTATTGATCTAACCCATTTCTATTATTCTGTGTAGCCCATGAGCTGGCTTACCAAGAAAGATCTTAACCTGTATCTGTCTGGAGTGGGAGAATCGTGGCGACTGCCTGACTCGGCTTCTTTCTCCCAGCATTCTGTTCTGTCTACTCCGTCTACCTAATTTTCTGTCCAAGCAGTTTTCTTTATTAATTAACCAATGAAAGCAACAGATAGATGACATTCCCACATCAAACCAGTGATTGTTAGCACCTGTTATTTTTGGTTTTGTTGTTTGCACTGGTATTGTGTCTGTATTTTCTTTCTTTGGGGTTTTTTGGTGTGAGTGTGTTTTTGTAGATATAAATAGCTTCCTTTGGTTGTTGTTTTACTTCTTATACATTTTATAAGGCTGAATTTGTGAATAGATACTTTTTATATCTGGTTTTTGTCATGGAATGACTTGTTTTCTCCATTTATCATAATTGAAAGCCTTTCTGTACATAATCTGGGCTGGCATTTGTGTTCTCTTAGTTTCTGTGGAAAATCTACCCAGGACCATCTTTCTTTCAGAGTTTCCATTGAGAAGTCATGTGTAGTTCTGATAGTTCTGTCTTTATATGTTACTTGGATATTTTCCTTTGCAACTATTAATATTCTTTTTCTGTATGTTTAGTGTTTTGATTATTATATACTGAGGGGACTTTTTTTTTTTTGGTTCAGACTAATTAGTGTTTAGTAAGCTTCTTGTACCTTCATAGGGATATACTTCTTTAGGTTGGGAAAGTTTTATTTCTTATTTATTTTGTTGATATATTTTCTGTGCCTTTGAAGTGGAGTTTTTCTTCTTCTATCCCTATTATTCTGAGGTTCGATCTTCATGGTGTCCCAGATCCCATTTCCTTTGTGCTAAATATTTTTTGGATTTAACATTCTCTTTTATCAAGGAATCTATTCCCTCTATCGTATCTTCAACAACTAAGATTCTCTTTTCCATCCTCTGTATTCTGTTGGTTAGGCTTGCATCTGTAGTTTCTGATCATTTATCCAGATTTTCCATTTGCAGAATTCCCTCAGTTTGTGTTTTCTTTATTGCCTCTATTTCAGTTTTCAAGTCTTAAACCACTGTCTTCACCAGTTTAATTGCTTTTTCTTGGCTTTCTTTGCTTTCCTTAAGGGATTTGTTGATTTCTTCCAATTTTTTGTTTGTATTTTTTCTCCATTTCTTTAAGGGATTTTTTCATTTCCTCTTTCAGGGCCTCTATCAAATTTATAAAGTTATTTTTTAAATTATTTACTTCTGCTTCATGTGTATTGTGATATTCAGGCCTTGCTGGTATAGAATCACTAGTTTCTGGTGGTACCATATTGCTCCTTGTCAGAAATATTTTCTAACACGAGTTCTCTGTTGATCCAAAAAACTCAATGATGCTGAATGAAAACAAGCTGAATTAAAAGATATCCAGGTTTAATAGGACTGCTATGATCTTGGGTTCCAAGGCAAACCTGGAAGCTACTAACATGACCACCGGAGGGGGGATATAGAGGAAAGACCATGTGTTGACTTTCTGGGGAGAAGTTTAAATAGACTGGGGGAGTGGTCTTGACCTCTGGGAAGGAGTCAAACTTGGCAGGCTACCTTGACTCTCCACAGGGAAAAGGTCAACTCATGGTCAAGGTGCAAGTGGCACAGGGCAGGGCCTCCAAAGATGAAGGCCAGAGACTGGGATTTACATGCTTTATGTTGTTAAATGTGTTCTTTCATTGCCGTCTGCTCATATTTTCCTCTAGTGAGTGCAGTGGGACCTGTGCTTGGGGGGGGGGGCGGTGTCCTACTCTAATTGCTGAAGGTGAGTCTCCTGCCTTGATACTGTTCTAGATGCACAATTTTGAGGAGACTGTACCAGAGGCATTTGAAATATTGGATCACCTGGGCCATTTGTTTTTTATTGGTGTCTGGTTTCCTCGCTCTGAAAATACACAATCTTTCAAAGGTAATATGCATATCTGTATTAATACAAATATAGACTGTGTGTTGTACAAAAGTCAGTCAAAGATGACTTTTTATGTGTTTGAGCAGGTAAAATATGTGTTATGTTATTTGTAGTTTTTGTATGTATGAACATAGGTTATGTCTTTAGTCAGGATTTCAAAGTCTCTTTCTCAATTAAACCTGACTTGCCTTAATCTGGAATAAATCCACAGCCTCTCATTTCTTGTGGAAACAAAAGCATAACCTCTTCCCAAAAGCAACATATCCTTTGATTTAAATTTTGATGTCAAGATAATTTAAAATATCTAGGTTGATTTAATCATGAGGTTTCCACAATTCAAGCTCTCTTAGCAGTCAAAAATTTAAAGACAATAATATGCACAATCCAGACTCTCTGTGTATTTCCCATCTTTATGTGGCTTATTTACTTCATAATATTTTACTCCCCCTTTTAAGGACTTTTTTATTACGTTAAAACTATATTTTTAATCTAAGACTGTATGTACTCTTTCTCTTCTCCGAATTCTCTCAAGCCCCCCCACACACACACACATTGTTACCCATTTAGAGGTTTTTCCATCCAAATCTGTCCTTACTGTGTATCGGTATCTTTCTGTCTGCATGAGCAAAAAAGCTTGCTGTATAACTTAGATTATGGCATGCTGGTACTAGTGTTGATGACTCCCTCTTTGTTCCCTGAAATTCTAGTCTCATGACAGAGGTATGTTACTGCCAGCTCTAAAAACCATATTTACCAACCCTACTTTGGGGTCCACTTCTCGGCTGAGGAACATGCTGCCCTCTGCTCATAAACATTTTAAGTGTTTGGCAGCAGGACCTTTCAAAAGAACTGCCCATTTTTGTGACTAATACCAAGCCCACACAGAGGCTTAATATTATTTATAAATGTTTAACCAACATCCCAGGCATATACCTTGCCACCTTTTACATTTTAAGTTAACCTGTGTTTATTATTTATGCTCTGCCATATGGTGGTACCTTTATTAACATGCCAATTCATCTCCTGCTCCCTTTCCATCTAGCTTCACCCTTCTTCATCCCAGTATTCTCAAGTTTGATAGGCCTGCCTAATTTTAACCTGCCTTGCTATAGGCCAATCACCTTCCTTATAAACCAATGAGAATAATACATATTCACATTGAACAGAAGGATTATTCCACAGTATTATACATGATGATTTCAGTACAGATTATAATAGTAATGAACTCTTTTTGTAACTTTAAAAAATCATGTAAACTTCAAGAAGTCATAGCTTGAACCCATATGTCACAGATCAAAATATTTCAGGCAAGCACTGCTATCATATCAATTAACAGCTTAATCTTCCTTATTCTTGAAGGGAAGTTCTAAGAGTAAGTTTATTCTTCAAGCTCCTTAAATTTAACTTTTGTCTCTATTCTATATCTATCCCAGCAGATTTTTACTTAGTTTACTGACAACAAAGAATCTCCTGCAGATTACAAACTGCTTCAAAATTGCCATGAGTCCTGGTTGCAGAAAGTTGATGATTTGATTTGGATGACTAGTGGGGAAGGTAATGGTTAAAAAAATAGCTCCATTTCAAACTGAGTTTCAAATTTAGTTACTGTCTAAAAAAGAAAAACTTAGAAGTCAACAGGACCTTCTCATTCTAACGATTGTTAGTCATAGGATGCCTGGAGTATAATCTAAGTCATTCCGTCAACAAGTGAATCTTGACAGCAATCTAGAAGACTCATTTCAGAACCTCTTCCACGTACGGTGTAATTGTTATCTAAAAGTATTAACCAGATACTAATTATGCTTCTGTATTTCAGTGAGCCACTGGTTGTACAGAAAAACAAATAAAAACATAAATCATATCATAGCAGTAAAATGCCCAGTGTTGAGACAACTTGGGTTTGTGCCTGTAAAACTCTAGTCTCTTTCTTCCCCCTTTGAAGTAGTTCTTTCTGTGAATCGGGAATACTGTCAGACTGGGATTGTACAAAGACTCACCAGTTTGACTTACATTTTGGTTTCAGTCAACTAAAGATTTTATTAAATAGTGGCACTGAAAAGCCATGGCACCAGGACTGCATTCAAGAGTGCTCCCAAGATGAAGCAGCATCTAGTCATATCAGTCTAGGGTTTAGAATGTGTAACCCACAAAATCACCTGTATTTTAATCTATGCTAGGGCATGTTATAATTTGATCAAATGTCTTGCAGTTGTCCTAGTCATTGAGCAAAGTAAACAAGTTTGATTACAAAGTCAGAAAATAGCAATTAGTGGTATGACCTATTGTCTTGCTAGAAAAGCAAATTTTACATGATCCATCTATTTAAGAATAGTCTTTAACATCAGGGAAGAAAAGGAAGTGTGCTATTAGGGTATAGCTTTTACAAGTTATTGGTTTACATGTTAGAGTCAGTTTTGGTTTTGGTGTCTCATAGTAAGCGTAAATATAATGTTATATGATGTTAAACATCACAGTATCAGATTGGAAAGGAGGCTCATTGTTGCAACATTTACATGAAAAATAAGCAAACGAAAGAGTTGTTGTTTATATTTCAATTGAAAACAGTTTTGTCGTAGGAAGCCTAAATATAACATTAACTATCACAGTATCAGATTGGGAAGGAGGCTATTTGTTGCAACATTGTATGGAAAAACAAAGAAAAAAAACTTGTTTTACATCTTTGAACTGAAAAATGTTTTGTCTTGTGTTTTCTTTCCCTGGTAGTCTCAAACTCTAAAAACTATCATTTAAATCCCTGGTAGTCTCAAACTCTGAAAACTATCATTTAAATTTTAAAGAAGTTGAATAGTTTTTCTAGGGTAACATGCTATTTGTTTTCATTTTCAAAAAGATTATTTATGAAATTATAAAATTATAAACAAATTATAAAAAGGCAGAGCCTCACATAAATCTGCGGAAGCTTCGAGGAAATAAAAAGGTTTTATTGCTGGCAGGAGTCAGAGAATCTATAAATTTTGGCCTCAACCAGAACAGAAAGACTCTAGATTTCCATGCCGAGTTCAGTGAACGGTCTAAGCCTCCAGAAAAACAGAAAAACTAACTCCGAAGAAATCCCTCCAGTGTGATTAAAGACAGAGAACTCACTCTCGCGCTGTCACGCTCTGTACCTTGTTCTCGCATGCACATGCGTTCTTGTTCTCGCGCATGCGTACGCAGCCGTGACTTCTCCGTTGCAGCTTGATGGAGAGGGGTGTGGAGGAGGGAAAAAACTGAAGGACCGGTAAGTGAACCAAAATTGGCCCTTACGTATCTTGCGGTGTTTGCATGACGCTGAGGTTCGGTGTTAACAGTAATGTCAGCATCCGAAAGTCCGGATTCTTTTTGTTGCTGAGGCTAGGTGTTGATAGTAATCAACACCAGAGTCCGGGAGTTCGGTCTCTTTTTGTTAGCTACTCCGTTAGGCCCCTCTTTCTTCCCTCAGCCTGCCACACCAGGCCCAGTGCTCTGAGGAAAGGTCAGCGTACAGTAGCTACCCACCATCATTACCAGCACCAACACACACTGTCCTCATGAGTCCTGGGTGTGGCCTTTGCGTTGCGGCCTAGTGTGAATTTAGAAGCCTGTTTTTGAAGGCCACAGTCTTACCCAACTCTCCTGCAACTTTATAAGACACGTTTCCTTCATAGATTTGTTGGTTATTTGGTCCACAGAGGACGGCATTAGCTGGGCTTATGGGAAGAGCAGTGCTGTTGGGCCTATTTTTATAGCAGCAATGAGGGAATAGCAGTGTTGTTCAGGTCTAAGAGAATAGCAGCCTGGAATAATAGCGCAGCAGCAGGTTTTAGGCAATATCTGTGCTGTTTGGCCTTAGGGAATAGAATATTTAGTCTTAGGGAATACTGTCTGGAAACCAGCTCAGCTGGGTTTTAGGAAGTAACTCTGCTATTTGGCCTTAGGAAATCGTGTCTGGAATAAAGGTGCAACAGGTTTTAGGAAACAGTGCCTGGAATAGCAGTACAGCAGGATTTAGGGAATAGTACGTGGAATAGCAACACAGATGGGTATTAGACAATAGAGGTGCTATTGGGATTTAGGGAATAGTGCCTAGAATGGCGGTGCAGCAGATTTTACGGAATAGTGCCTTGAAATATGACACAGCTGGGCTTTAGAGAATATCAGTGTTGTTGGGTCTTAGGGAGAAGTGTCAGGAATATCAGGGCAGCAGGTTTTACAATATATTGCCTGGAAGACTTACTCAGCCAGCTTTTAGGAAATAAAGGTGATGTTGGGTCTTAGGGGATAATGCCTGGAATAGTGGCTCAGATGAATTTAAGGCAATCATGGTGCTATTGGGCCTTAGGGAAATAGTGCCTGGAATTGCACCTCACTAAGTTTTAGGAAATACTGCCTGGATTACTAGTGCAGGTGGGTTTTAGGCAATAATGGTGCTGTTGGGCTTTAGGGAATAGTGCCTGGAAGTGGCTCTGCTGGGCTTTAGGAGAAAGTGCCTGGAATACTGGCTCTGCTGGTTTTAGGCAATAAAGGTATTGTTGGCCCTAAGGAAATAGTGCCTGGAATACAAGCTTTGCTGGGTTCTAGGGAATAGGGGCACTATTGGGCCTTACGGGTAGTGCCTAGAATAAAGGCTCATGTGGGTTTTAGAGAAATAGATGTGCTTTTCGGCATTAGGGAATAGTGCCTGCAATAGTGGCTAACCTGGACTTTAGGGAATAGTGCCACTGTTGGGCTCTAGGGAAGAGAGTTTCACCTGTGTTTTAAGGAATAGCAGTACTGTTGGGGCTAGGGAATAGTATCTGGGATAGTGCCTCATCTGTGTTTTAGAGAATAGCGGGGCTATTGGGCCTTAGTAAATAGGATCCTTGAATAGCTGTGCACCTGCATTTTAGGTAATAGTGCCTGGAATACAGACGCAACTGGGTTTTAGGGAACAGTGGCACTACTGGGCCTTAGAGAATAGCTGCTCACCCAGGTTTAAAGGCAATGGTGGTGCTTCTTGGTTTTAGAGAATAACAGTGCTGTTGGGTCTCAGGGCATAGTTCTTAGAATAGAGGCACAGCTGAGTCTTGGGATGTAGTGCCTGGAATAGAGACTCAGTTGAATTTTAGGGAATAGGAGTGCTGTTGGACCTTAGGGAGTAATTCTTGGAATAGACTCACCTATGTTTTTGGGAAAGTAATGCCCTTAGACTTTCGGGAATAGTGCCCGGAATAATGGCACAGCAGGTTTTAGGGAGTAGTGCCTAGAATAGCAGCACAGCAGGTTTTAGGCAATAGCAGTACTGTTGTGTCTTATGGGGCAGTGCCTGGAATACAGGCTCAACTGACTTTTAGGAAATAATGTCACTGTTGGGCTTTAGAGAATAGCATCCTTGAATAGATGTGCACCTGCATTTTAGGGAATGGTACCTGGAATATGGTTGTTGTTCAGCCTTAAGGAATGGTGCCTGGAATAGCAATGCAGCAGGGTTTTGGCTATAGTACCTAGAATAGCAGCACAGCTGGGTTTTAGGGACTGGTACCTGGAATAGGGCCGCTGCTCCGCCTTAGACAATAGTGCCTGGAACAGCAGTGCAGCAGGGAATTAGGGAATACTTGCTCTGTTGGGCCTTAAGGGATTGTGTTTGGAATAGCAGCACACCTGGGTTTAGAGAACAGTGGTGCTTTGGAATCTTAGGAGACAGTGTCTGGAATAGCAGCACAGCTGGGTTTTAGGAAATAGTGGTCTTGTTGTGCCTTAGGGAGTATTTCCTGAGGTAGTGGCTCAGCTGGGTTTTAGGAAATAGCAGCACTGTTGGGCCTTAGGGAATAGTGGTGCTTTGGGACTTTAAGGGAATGGTGCCTGAAATAGCAGTGCAGCAGGGTTCTAGGGAATCATGCCTAGAATAGCAGTATAGCTGGGTATTAGACTATAGAAGTGCTGTTGTCTTTAGGGAATAGTGCCTTGAATCGTGGCACAAAGGATTTTAAGGAATAGTAGTACTTGCAATAGCAATGGAGCTGGGATTTAGGGAATAGTGGTGTTAGACCTTAGGGAGTAGTGCCTATAATAGTTGCTAAACTGGATTTTAAATAGTGGTGCTGTTGGGTCTTAGGGGATAGTTCCTCCATTAGAGGCATACCTGGGCTTTAGGGAATAGTTCCTGTAATAGTGGCTCAGCTGGCTTTTAGGAAATAGTGACCGTTTGGGGCCTTTGGGGATAGTGGCTCATCTGGGATAGATGGGAATAGCATTTCAGATTGGTTTTAGAGAATACTGACACTGTTGGGCCTCAGGGGATAGTACTTGGAATAGTAGCACATCAGGGTTTTTAAGGAATAGCTGTGTTGTTGAGCCTTAGGGAATAGTTCCTATAATTGTGTCTTAGCTGTTTTTTAGGTAATATTGGTGCTATTGGGCCTTAGGGAAAAATGCCTGGAATAGAAACTCAGCTGGGTTTTAGGGAATGATGGCACTGTAGGGGATATTGATTGGAGAAGTGTCACAGCAGGTTTCAGAGAACTGTGCCTGGGATAGCAGCACAGCTGGGTATTAAACAACAGAGGTGATTTTGTGCCTTAGGGAATATTGCCTGGAATAGCAGTGCAACAGATTTTAAGGAATAGTTCCTGGAAAGAGGTGCTATAGTACCATGGGGAATAGTGGTGTAGCAGCCAGGTGGGTTTTAGAGAATAGTGCCTGAAATCACAGCACACTTGTGTTTTGGGGAATAGAGGCATTAGTTAGGCTACAGGGAATAGTGCTGTGTTTAGGTTTGAGGAGAAGGCAGTAGGGAAAACCATTGCAGCCACAAGCACAGGTAGAAGTGTTAAGTAAATAGGCAGGAGTTTGAGGAAGAGAGGTACAGTAAACAGCAAAGGGTTCCTACTTACTCTTCTTCTCTGTATGGTCACGGTAGTAAGGCCTGGTGAAAGGGTGACTGACAAAAGTTTAAGGCCGTAGCCAGCCTGGTTGATTTGAGCAGTATATAAAGGGATGGAACATGATGGTCACAAAGGAAGATCTTGGCCATGCTGTCTGAAATGAACTATAATTGGAGGGATTAAGGGGAGAGGAAGCCACCATTTTAAATGTTGGGTTATGATGGAAAATCCTCCTGTAGAGCAAAAGAAGGTGTAGTAGAGATTGTAACAGTAACTGATATTGATCAGCAGGTACCCTTGTGAAAGGGTTTGTTGGCTCTGCCTGGTGCCTGATTTATGAGAGCACCAGCTTAATATTTCTGGTTCAGTCTGTTTTACTAAGTGCTGAACGTAGGTAGTCAGTAAAGGACACGTGGAACTTTATATGAAGATAGTTTAATTTTTGTTCTGTAAAATAAAGCACAAACTATATGGAAAATCATGGGATGGGGAAGAATAAAACCTATTTTCTAATTTATCTGAAAATATTTTCAAATGGTCAGTTTAAAATTCTTACTGTTTTAAGGAAGTGTTTGGGAGAGAGGATATATTAAGCGCTGAAAGATATGCGTATACAAGATTTAATATCTACAATGTTAAATTGTTCATTTTAATTTGAAAATTCTTAACTTTTCTGAAAGTATTGTTTCTTTCTTGCATACTGTATATATTTTGAGGAAATATCAGAATCCTGTCTTTGTTTACTGTGAAGAAGAGATTCAGAGTGTGTCTGTCTTCAGAAAGTCCTGTGTTGAAACTTCACTGGAAAAAAAAATTATCCATCAAGGAAATGATCTTGAAATAGCATGGCCTGTTCATAAGGCTACTAAAGGATGAGAAGGGTTTTGCTAGCTAGTCTTTTTTTATCAGATAGAAATATTTTCTGAGAATATCGATTTCACTGATTGTCTAGAGTTGATTTACAGGAAGGAGTTATGACATAAATACAGATCAGAAAAGCCTACTGACTGGGAGAAGATCTTCACCAACCCCGCAACAGACAAAGGTCTGATCTCCAAAATATATAAAGAACTCAAGAAACTAGACTTTAAAAGGATAATTAACCCAATTAAAAAATGGGGCACTGAACTGAACAGAGAATTCTCAACAGAAGTTAAAATGGCCAAAAGATACTTAAGGTCATGCTCAACCTCCTTAGCGATCAGAGAAATGCAAATCAAAACAACTTTGAGATATCATCTTACACCTGTCAGAATGGCTAAAATCAAAAACACCAAGGATAGCCTTTGCTGGAGAGGTTGTGGAGAAAGGGGTACCCTCATCCATTGCTGGTGGGACTGCAAACTTGTGCAACCACTTTGGAAATCAGTGTGGCGGTTTCTCAGAAAAATTGGGATCAACCTACCCCTGGACCCAGCAATAGCACTCTTGGGAATATACCCAAGAGATGCCCTATCATATGACAAAAGCATTTGTCCAACTATGTTCATAGCAGCATTATTTGTAATAGCCAGAACCTGGAAGCAACCTAGATGCCCTTCAATGGAAGAATGGATGAAGAAATTGTGGAATATATACACATTAGAGTACTACTCTGCGGTAAAAAACAATGACTTCTCGAATTTTGCATGCAAATGGATGGAAATAGAAAATACGATCCTGAGTGAGGTAACCCAGACCCAAAAAGAAGAACATGGGATGTACTCACTCATAATTGGTTTCTAGCCATGGATAGGGGCCACTGAGTCTATAATTTGTGATCCTAAAGAAGCTAAACAAGAGGGTAAACCCAAGGAAAAACATATAGATATCCTCCCAGCTATGGGAAATAGACATGACTGATGGGCAAAAAATTGGAATCTTGGGGGTGGGGTGGGATGGGGATGAGGGGTGATGGGGAGAGAAAAGTGTGAAGGAGAGGATGAGGGGAACTGGGGGAATCAAGGTGATTGGGGATAAAGGAAGGTTGGATAGGGGAGCAGGGAAACTCATACCTTAGGTAAGGGAGCCACCTAAGGGCTGGCAAGAGACTTGAACTTGGAATGGCTACCAGATGCCCAGGGTAATGTCCCCAGTTAGTTCATTGGGGCACCTGAGGATAGGGAACCTGAAATGAACCTATCCTATAATCATACTGATGAATATCTTGCATATCGCCATAGAACCTTCATCTAGCGATGGATGGAGATAGAGCCAGAGACCCACACTGGAGCACCGGACTGAGCTCCCAAGGTTATAATGAGGAGCAGAAGGAGAGAGAACATGAACAAGGAAGTCAGGACCATGAGGGGTGCACCCAACCACTGGGACAGTGGGGCCGATCTATTGGGAGCTCACCAAGGTCAGCTGGACTGCTACTGAAAAAAACATGGGATAAAACCGGACTCTCGGAATGTGGCGGACAATGAGAGCTGACGAGAGGCCAAGAAGAATGGCACAGGAACTTTCAACTGGCGATAGATCGAGAGAGAGACAGAGACCCAAATTGGAGCAATGGTCTGAGCTCTTAAGGTCCAAATGAGGAGCAGAAGGAGGGAGAACATGAGCAAGGAAATCAGGACCACGAGGCGTGCACCCACCCACTGTGACAGTGGAACTGATCTATTGGGAGCTCTCCAAGGCCAGCTGGACTGGGACTGAATAAGCATGGGTTGAAACTGGACTCTCTGAACATGGCGGACAATGAAGGCTGATGAGAAGCCAAGGACAATGGCACTAGGTTTCGATCCTAATACATGAACTGGCTTTGTGGGAGTTTAGCCTGTTTGGATGCTCACCCTCCTGGGCCTGGATGGAAGTGGGAGGACCTTGGTCTTCCTGTAGGGCAGGGAATTTGGACTGCTCTTCAGTATGGAGAGGGAGGAGGAATGGACTGGGGGGAGGAGAAGAGGAGTGGGGATGGGGGAGGGGAGTGGGGGGAGGGGGCAATGTGTTGGAGGAGGGGAGGGAAATGGGAAACGGGGAGCAGTTGGAAATTTTAATTAAAAAAGAATAAAAAAAAAAGA
This sequence comes from Chionomys nivalis, assembly GCF_950005125.1. Lineage (NCBI taxonomy): Eukaryota > Metazoa > Chordata > Mammalia > Rodentia > Cricetidae > Chionomys > Chionomys nivalis. The sequence continues at coordinate 5,072,853 of NC_080113.1, read as the reverse complement.
ATTTGGAATTTGAATTTTTACTATTTTATAATGTGGTGAAATTCATAATTGAAATTATAATTGAGCCTAATTGGAGACTATCTTAAATTTACCATTGTAATGAAATCTTGCAGAAATTCCCTGGGAATTTACAAAATGGATTAATCTGAGCCCTAATATAACATTAGGTTCCCACTAGTAGACAAGAGGAGCTTACCTAGGTCTAAGAGATGTTTGTATGTCTTATTCTGAAAAATCCTTTCTTATTATAAGTTGATAGGCTATTGATAATGGGTTTTTCAGAAATACAAATATGATAACGTTTTAATATGTGATAGAAAAAAATCAGTTTTTGATATTCTGATAATTTATTTGTAAAATAATTACTATCTTCTCTGGTTTAGGAACTGACTTAAATGAGAACTTAAGGCCATGGATGAAGATGAGTTTGAATTGACCACACAAGAAGAAAACTCATTTTATGATGGAATAGGTATATTCTTTCTTGGTTATTTTAATTCTTATCTACTAGATTTAGAATTGCTATTAACAAAATGTGTCACCATATTTAATATGATATCCTACTTACCTTACTATCTGGCCAAAAGCTCATTGTTGTCAATTGCCCAGGTCTTACTGCTAATTTCACTTATTATGTTTTTTTATTAACATTTATTTTTATTCATTGTGTGTGAACATGCATGTGTATAGCATATTGTGTGTAGTCTGTAGGATTTGGTTCTCTTCTTCTACCAGTTAGGTCTCAGGGATCCCAGTTAATCTGGCTTGGTAGAACTTTTCCCTGCAAAACCATCTAACTGGTCCAGTTTCACTTAACTCTGATTATGTCCAACTTACACATTAAAATCCTACTAGTTGTGATTTGAGGTGCTTTTTGTTGTTGTTGCATTGGTATATTTCCACAATATACTCCCCTACAAAGGAAATTTACAATAAAATTCTTTAAGTCAAAAACACAAACACTGAGGTGTTCAATTGCTGTTGACAAATAGTATATAACAAGTTGACAAATAGTATAACAAGTTCAAAACAGTATGTGTACATTCTTCTGGAAGAAATTTCAGGAAGAACCTACATTGGTCATTTATAATTCCTTGCAATTGTGAAACATGTCATTTGTCCTTCTAATTTGATATCCAGAGCTAGTTATCCTTGCTTCTAGAGGAAGCCCTCATTTCATTTCTTGCTTTACAAAAGGAAGTGGTTTAAAGTCATCTTCTACTTTTAGGACTGTACCTTAAGTCCATTTGCCAAATTTTTTATTTTTCATTCTACATTATACATTTATAGTGTTATTAGTATTAGTGTGGACAATTTGGAGGGAACTTTCTTTGTCTTCTCATTTTATACTACCCTCCTCCAACTCCCCTGATGTAACACGAATAATAAAACCTTAGGGACAGATATTGAGGTTCAGCTTGAAGATCAGAAAAGCAAAACAGCCAAGCCACTAAATGAATCCTCAGATTGAGACTGAATGAGATCTGTCTTCTCCCATTTTATATTGCTCTCTAGTGTTGGGATTAAAGGCGTACACCACTATTACCCAGTTCCTATGACTAGGAATAAAGGTGTGTCACCCCAGCCTGATCTGTATGACTGACAAGTGGGGCTGCTTTGCACTGATCTTCCGGAAAGATTTATTTATTAAAACACAAATAATATACCATTATGCCAGGATATTCTTCCCTTTGCTACCTTTTAATCATCTACTCTTTTACAGATATGTTGCATGAGTGAATAAGCACACACACACACACACACAGAGAGAGAGAGAGAGAGAGAGAGACAGAGAGAGAGAGAGACAGAGACAGAGAGAGAGAGAGAGAGAGAGAGAGAGAGAGAGAGAGAGAGAGAGAGAAGCACACATACATATATGCTCTCAGGCACATGTACACACTTTACACCAAATCTACATTTTGTTGCCTGCATGGGATAGGTATGAAAACATAGGAGTGGATAGGGGTAGGTTGTGGGGAGGTGAGATGGGTAGGAGGGAGAACTGTGATTGGAATGTAAAATAAAATAAAAAATCATTGAAAAAAGAACATACACTAAAGTAGGGCTAACCCACTAGCTGCCAGACATAAGGAAACAAAAAGATTCTCATCCCCACATCTGTTGTCAGTTGCTCTTAGCTTCTGATCTTTTCTTGTTCTTCTTGATACATTATTTGGTTTTTTATTTCCACTTTGTTAATTTTTTTTTTTTTTTTGGTTTTTCGAGACAGGGATAATGCAATGAAAGTGTCTTATTTTTCTTTCTTTCATTCTTTCTTTTTATTTTTTCCTTTCAAAAATTTACACCTCCTCCCATTTCCCTCCCATTTCTCCCCTCTCCTCCCCCTCCCTCTCCAGCCCTAAGAGCAGTCAGGGTTCCCTACCCTGTGGGAAGTCCAAGGTCCTCCCCACTCCATCCAGGTCTAGGAAGGTGAGCATCCAAACAGACTAGGCTCCCACAAAGCCAGTACATGCAGTAGCATCAAAACCCAGTGCCATTGTCCTTGGCTTCTCAGTCCGCCCTCCTTGTCAGCCACGTTCAGGGAGTCCGGTTTGATCACACCCAGTCCAACTGGATTTGGTGAGCTCCCATTAGAACAGGCACACTGTCTCAGTGGGTGGATGCACCCCTCGTGGTCCTGACTTCCTTGCCTGTCTTCTCCCTCCTTCTGCTCTTCATCTGGACCTTGGGAGCTCAGTCCAATGCTCTGTTGAGGATCTCTGTCAGTTTTATTTCCTTATCTGTGTCTTTTCAGAGATGCAATGTATATCATTAAGTTATTGGTGAGATCTGATTTTTTAATATAGGCAAACTGACCTATAAACTTCCCTTTTAGGACTACATTCATTGTTTTTATCCTATAGATTTAGTTTGGTTGTGTTTGTGCTTTTGTTTTGACCCAGGAACTTTTGTATTTCTCTTTAATCATTCAATTGTCTTTTCATCATTCAGTAGCAGACTGTTTAATCTACATTAGTTTGAGGCTTTACTCCATTTGACCAAATAGAATATATGTTTTGTTTAAATTTCTTGTAATTGTTAAGACATGCTTTATAGAGGAAGTTTATGGCCTTCTCAGGAAAATGTGGATCCTGCTGTTTTGGGTTGAGTATTTTAGATTCCTGTTGTTCTATGACATTTCTGGCTAATACAGCCTTAATTTTTTTGTCAGAAAGACCTGGTAATTGATTAGAATGAAGTATTGAAATCATCTACTACTATTATACTATGTTAATCTGTGAATTCGTATTTATTGGAATTTATTTATGAACTTCAGTTGCATCTCTGTTTGGAGCATATCATTGTTCTCTGGATGGATTGTTCTCTTAATTAGTGTGAAGTGGCCTATTTTACATTTTCTGTCTTAATTTTGACTAAAAAACTATTTTGTAAGATACTGTTACAAGAATAACTACTTTTTCCTGGAATTTCTACTTGTATTTTCATAGGCACATCCTTCTTCAGGTTGAGGAAGGTTTCTTCTATTAATATATTTTCTGTGCCCTTGAACTAGAGTTCTTCTCCATCTATCCCTGTTATTCTTAAATTTGTTCTCTTCATAGTATCCAATATTTTCTGGATGTTTTGTGTTAAGTGTTTGTTGGATTTAATGTTTTCTTTGACTGATAAATCTATTTTCTCTACAGTATTTTTAACACCTGAGATTCTCTCTTCCATCTTTTGTATTCTGCTGGTTATGCTTGCATTGGTAGTTTGTGTTTATATACCCAGATTTTTCATTTCTCGAATTCCTTAGGTTTCTGTTTTCTTTATTGCCTCTATTTCAGTTTTAAATTCTTGAGCTATTTCCTTCACCTGTTTGTTTGCTTTCTCTTGGTCTTCTTAAATTTCTTTAAGAGATTTATTGTTTTCTTTCAAACTTTTGTTGGTCTTTTCCTCCATTTCTTTAAGGAATTTTTCATTTCCTGTTTATGGGTCTCTGTCATCTTCATAAAGTTATATTTAAGATACTTTGCTTCTTCTAGGTCGGGATGATCAGGTCTTCCTGCTGTATGACCTCTGGGTCCTGGTGTTACCAGTGGTGCATTTAGTTTGTTGAATGAATTTTTGCATTGGCACCTACCCATCTCTTCCACCAGTTGGTACTGGCAGTATCTTTGCTTCTTGGTTCAATCCTTGCAGTCGCTGTCTGTGTCTCTAGGTAGCCACTGAAATCTATCTTTGCCTCCTCTGCCCTTTGTCCTCAGTGTGCATTTGCAGCCCGTTGTTCAGAGTTCCTCTGAGGTCAACCAGGGTTGGGTGAGTTTGTGGGCAGAGTGGGCCTTGTAGCTTACAGGGTTCTGTCGATGAGTGGTGGGATAGGGAGTGTGTTGATGCTTGCCTGCTGCTGTCTAGGAAGCTGAGGCAGGTAGGGGAGGGCCCAGGGACTTGCCACTGTATGGAGGGCCTAGAGCGTGGGGTGTCCAGCTGGCTGGCTTGATCCTTCACCTCTTGGTCACAGAGTCTGATAGATGGGATCAGGGTGTTGGAACAGCCTACCTGCAGGAAACTTGCCCGAAGGCTAGCTTATGAAGCTGAGGCAGGTGGGTGGTGGCCCCGGGTTTTGTCCTAGTACCAAAGGCCTAGTGAGCAGGGGAGTACAGCTGGCTGACTGATAATCTACCTCTTGGTCCCTTGTGTGCAGTTGTAGCTTGTGGTTCAGAATTTCTCTGAGGTGACAGGGGATGGGTGGGTTTGGGGTTGAGTGGGCCTTGTAGCTAGCTTTCAAGGTCTGATCTATATAGGGGAGTTGGAGCAGCCTACCTGCAGGAAACTTGCCTGCTGCTGTCTAGGGAAGGTGAGCCTATGGGGGAGGAGCCCTCAGTTTTGCCCTGGTATGGAGGGTCTAGAGAGTGAGGTGTCCGGCTGGCTGATCACTCACCTCTTTGTTTTCTGTGTGCAGCTGCAACATGTGGTTCAGAGTTCCTCTGAGGTCAGTGGATGGGTGGGTTTGTAGACAAAAGTGGTCCTTGTAGCTTACAGGGTTCTGTCAGTGAGGGGCAGGTAGTGTTGGAGCAGCCTGTCTGCAGGAAACTTGCCTCTCTACATTGTCTTGTAAAATTACAATTCATCTTTTGAGACTGGGTACACTCATCCTATCCATGACCTTAAATTCATTTACTTGGATTACATTAAAAAATTTCACATTGGATAAGCCAAAACTTTCCACATTCATGGGAATGTGATTTTTATATTGTGAACATATTTGCATTATGGAATGCGATGGATGGAATAATAGCTTTGACTCTCCTGGAATTCACATTGTAGACCAGGCTGGCCCCAAACTTACAGAGATCTTCCATGTCTGTCTCCCAAATGCTGGAATTAAAGGTGTGCACTGCCACACCTGGCTTCTCATTATTACTACATATAACAAAATCATTTTATCACTCTTAGTCTTAGATCTTTAATCATGGATTTTGTCATTTCCCTACTATTTACTTAATCAATTTAGGTATTTTCCAACCCTTTTGTGTTTATCCTATATTACTTTTACAACCTTCTGGTTCACATGCTCCCCTATAAAAAAAGTTTGCGTCAGGAGGATAGTTTATTTTCAGCCCCAAACTGTATATGGAAAATTATTCATGAAGTTCGAGTAATGAAGTTTCAGATTACTATTTATTCTGCATTTGCCATATTATAAAACGCTCTATAAGAAAATATGTAACGCTGGGCGGTGGTGGCGCACACCTTTAATCCCAGCACTCGGGAGGCAGGCGGATCTCTGTGAGTTCGAGACCAGCCTGGTCTACAAGAGCTAGTTCCAGGACAGGAACCAAAAGCTATGGAGAAACCCTGTCTCGACAAACAAACAAACAAAAAGAAAATATGTACCTATTCATAACAATTTTATCAATTTACTTTTATTGAACTTTTCTTACTAACCTTTCTAAGTTTTCTCTGTGTCTTTCATAGTCCTTTGAATCACGTTTTGTTGGTTTCAGATTTTAATAGGCAATGCAATTTATAATTAATTTTTCATAACATATTGAAACATAATACTTCAAAAACAGGAGATTAAGTTATTTGAAGAAAAACTTCAGAACTCTTAGTTTGCCTTGCCTTACCATATGTAATCTTAGAACTTGGGTTAAGTAGCAGATTGGAGAGCAATTATGTTTTAGTCTAGATAATTAATACTTAGTTATTTATCTATAATAGTGTGTATTATAGATAAATTTTCACTGTCATCATAGTAATAAAAAGTCTTTTTATAGTTTTTCAGGATGCTTTGCATACATTCCCATTTGAACAACATCACTCTCCTATGACATGCCTGACAGGTACCACTATCCTAATTTAAAGAGGAGACTGAAATTCAGAGGTTAAATGATTTGCCCAAAGTCACAACTTACATGTACATAAATTTGGGCTTTTATCTAGTTCTTTTGTTACTAAATGCTGTCTATCATGCAAATGACATTTAACATAGGAGGCCCCTACATTTGGTTTTTCTATAAGTTAGAATTGTCCTGCTATTTGATTTTTTATGTTACATTTTCTTGTTTTATACATCCTTCCCTCCATAATGCAAATTCTGTTTCCATTTGTGACTTACAGTCTGAACAGAATTTACTGAATGTCATTATTATGTGCCAGTTTTGTGGTACTGGTTAAATCATTTAATCTCAATGAGTTTTCAATGGCTCACTCATTTTACTTTCATTCCTTAACTACAGAATGAAATTGTATTAGTTTTAGTCTAAAAAACTTCTGTGGGATTTGGAAAATTGATTCTTTAAAGGAAGAACTAAAGGGAATACTGCAGATATATAGCTTATATCTAAATGCATATTGGTCTATGTCCCACCTCCAATGTCCTTAACATCTAATTCCTGAAAGACAGCAGAAGTTTCATTCATTTAACTATCCAGTGAGATATCTTTTTCAGCCAGTTGTCGGTTGTCCATAACTGTGGACTTTGCCTCACTTTTCATTTATACCTTGAATGTTTTAATCTTACTTCCACAAAAGATGACTTTATTTATAGTTGGCAGTATCACAGACTAAGCTATAGATGCTACTTCTCAAAAACAAGATGGAGAAATACAAATTTTAAGGAAAGAAAGAGGATAAAAACTAAGTGGTTTGTCTTAGTGATAAAATATGGAAAAGGGAAATGAAACTTCAGAAAAGTTTTGCTTTCTAAATTGTATTGTTCACTTTTTACTTAATCATAACATTTCATTTAACATTTTAACAAAATGTTAAATTGACATTTTCAACACGTTATATTGATACCTTAAAATTTCTTTTCTAAATACTTTTCTTCTATGACTATCCTAAAACTGCTTTTCCCAGATTTGCAGCTTTTTTGTTGGTGGAAGCTAAGATTTTTAAGTTATTTTGTTAATTACTTTTTCTTACATAGCTCACTTAATACCAAGGCAATAGTGTGTGTTTTCCTCATAGAAATTTAAAACCATGTACTTGGAGATATGTGTGCTTACCTGAAAATTGTCTTTTCAATTTTAATTTTTAAGGAGATGATACAATACACATGGATGGTGATCAGTATATTTTGGAAGTACAAGAAACTGTTTTTTTATCCAATTCAGATGTAACTGTTCAAAATTTTATACCTGATGAGCCAGACTCAATTATAATCCAAGATGGTATTGAAAACTTTGTTATTGAAGATGTTTGTTATTCACCTATTTTAGAGGAAACAGATATATGTGATAACATTATCATTCCTGAGCAAGTGCTTGATTTAGATATAACTGAAGAATTGTCTTTAGCACAGTTCCCAGTTCCAGACATTTTAGGTTCTAGTATTACATCAACCTCATTGACTATGCCTGAACATGTGTTGATGAGTGAAGCTTTGCACATGTCTGACGTGGAACATATTGAGCATGTGATTCATGATAGCATAGAGGAAGCAGACGTCATCAGTGGTCCTCTGACAGCTGACATTTCAGAAATATTAGTAGCAGATTGTGCTTCTGAAGCAGTCTTAGATTCCAATGGTATACCTTTGGAGCAGCAAGATAACATCCAAGTCAACTGTGAGTACTATTTTATAATTTTTTGTAAGTCTTTAGCTACAGTGATTATCAAACTTTTTTGTTTTGTTTGTTTCTGCTTGTTTTGCTTTAGACAGGGTCTCACTACACTCTATGCTGAACATGAACTTCTGCTTCTGATTCTCTTGTCTGACACTGATAAGTACCAGAGTTTTAAGTGTGTGCCAACATGCCTGAATTATCAATGAAATGTTTTTCTGTTTTGTTTTATATGTAAATATACATACTTGTTTGTGTATGTACATTCAGGTGCACAATCACAGGTTTATTCTTGAATGTGGAAGTTAGAGATTAACACAATTTCTATCCTTGGCTTTTCTATACCTTTTTTCTTTGAGACTAAGATGACTCAGTGTACTTGAAGGTGACTGATCAGTTCCGTTAGACTGGCTCGTCAGTAAGCTTCAAGAATCCTCCTCCTGTCTGCTAGCACTAAGGGTTTAAAGAAGGGAAGATCATCAATTCTCAAAGTCCAGCTATAGTTTCGTAGTGACACATCATTTCAAACACCAAAAGATAGTTTCTTCCTTATTTTGGCCAGTAAAATTATGTTGTCTCTACATTTGAGCCATTTTATTCTTATAATTTTATGGGTTTTATATAAATTATATTTGTAGGTTTGGGCTGTTCTTTATCAAGCTATTTCTTCACCTCATTTCCCTTTTGTCTTCTAGGATTTAGGTCTTTTTGTCTAACAAAATTGTTTGGTATTTTTTAAGTCATATGTGGTTATCACTTTTAGTATCAATTTATGCTTATATAGTTAAGTATGAGGTCACTTACACTTGTGTTATTTTTTCTTTTTAAAACAGTGTTAATAGTATGTATTTGTAGGTTTTATATTTTGATTAGGGTATCTTTTACTGCAATGATATGCATGACAAAAAAATACTTGGATAGGAAAGAGTTTATTACGTGTACACTAATATATCCTTGTTCATCATTGAAGGAAATCAATACAGGAACTCAAATGGGTGAGATCCTGGAGGCAGGATCTGATGCAGAGTCCATGAAGGAAAGCTGCCTACTGGTTTGTTCCTTGTGGTTTTCTCAGCCTGCTTTCTTACAGAACCCAGGACCACCCACAATGAACTGGACCCTCCTCCATCAATTACTGATAATAAAATGCTTACAGATCTGTGTACATATCAATATTGTGTAGGCATTTTCTTAACAGAAGCCCTCCTCTCAGACGACTTTAGCTTGTGTTGAGTTGGCACAAAACTATTCAGCACAGTGTTAAAACAAGTTTTAGTAAGCTTGTAGGTGTATGATTATGGTATCTTTGTGTGCTAGAATGAAGACAAGGCTGGTAGGTTATAGAATGATCACTGTGCTAGCAAGGTGTTTTCATTGCAGTTATTGCAAATTTTATTTCAAGCCAACATTGTTTTCCTCACTCTTAGATTTTTGTCATTTTACTTATATGAAAATACATTCAGCATAATGTATTTTCTTTGAACAGTTGAAGTGATATAATTTTAAGGGCATAGTTATTTCATTTTAAAGTTTTTTTTCTTAAATAAGATACATCATATCAGGAGTTTCTTTTCATTGTCTAAGCAAAGTTGAAGAAATAGGGGTTGGTATATAGCTAAATGGAAGCTTACCTACTAAGCATGTTTACCTTCTAAGTCTAAAGCCTGAGTTCCATCATCAGCACTGCACATTTATTTTTGTTGGGTTTGATTTGGTTTTGTTTTTAAAAACTTTGGCAACTTTTTGAAATTACTACTTTATGTGTTATAGGTGTTTTGCCTACATGTATGTCTGTGTACCATATATGTATCTGGTGCCCGTAAGAAAATGTTTACATGAAGAGTACTGTTAACTGACTTTTCATGTTGATACTGTTATTTATAGATGAATAATTGAGACAATATGCTCTTCCATTATTCTTCATAACTTTGGAATTATACCAAGAGTTCGGATTATTGTAAATCATTTTATCTTAATATTTTATTACTTATAGAAGTATTTTAGTAAGCATTAATTGCATGTGGGTGGAGCAGACATGTATAGCAGATAAACCTGAGTTCAAACCCCAGTACATTCTTGAAAAGAAGGAAAAGGTGTTTATTGCATTTAAATTTTATGTATCAGGTTAGATAATATGTGTTTTAAAGATTTATTTATTCTCCTTTTATATATTAGAGTATTTTGCTTCCCTCTATTTTTCTATCTAATAGTGTGTGTGTGTGTGTGTGTGTGTGTGAGTGTGTGAGTGTGTGTTTGAGTGTACAGTATATCTGTGCTGTGTCCATGGAGACAGAAGGGGGCATCCCCTGGAACCAAAGTTTGTGAGTTGCCTATTTGGATACTGGGAACCAGACTTTGGTCCTCTCTAAGAATAGCAAGTGCTCTTAACCATTTAACTACCTTCTTTGTAAATTTACTTATTAGTGTGTGTATAGTGTGTATGTGTGAGATGGGAAAGAGAAACTGTGCTTGTTTGATTACATAGGTCGAGATTAGAAGATAAATTTTCACAAGTCAGTTCTTTCCTGTTACTGGTTCTAGGGATCAAATGCACGCTGTCAGACTTGGAGAGCAAGTACTTTTATGAAATGCTGACCAAACTAGTCAGGGCCACTTCAGCTCTGTTTCAGAAAGGAAAAAGCAGTCACATTTTGTTTCTAACTCTGCTGTGAAGATTTACAATGCATTTCCTGTCCATTTAGTGGATGACACTGACAAAACAGATCCTGAAGATTCAACTGAAGTTAGCATTCATGCAGAGCCAGAAACTGATCCTTGTACATTGGATGACACATGTCCTGAAGTTATCAAGGTGTACATTTTAAAAGCTGACCCCAGAGAAGATGACCTAGGTAAGGAGGAAAACTTTGTCTTGTCCATCTATCTATCATCTATAATATTCTGTTATAGTACATACATATTATATTACATATAGTGTATATATAATACTATAATATATAATATTATATATTAAAATATATATAAGTAACATATATATGTTGTTTTATATTATACAGTGTGATTCTTCTGATTTTTTGTTTGTTTGCTTTTGTGTCTTTGAGGCAGGGTCTCAGGTGTAGCCCGGGCTGGCCTGGAACTTACTCTGTACACAAGGTTGGTTTCAAACTCAAAGCAATATGCCTGCCTATACTGTAATGAATGAATGTATGTATGTACAGGACCTGATTTAAAAAAAAAAAAACTATTTAGGTTGGAAAGTTTGAAAGCTTGTTTAAAGTTTAAGACATTTCTAAGATAATATGCAAATATAAAAATGGTAAGCCTACTAAGTCAAATAAATGAAGTTGCGCATTAATTCTCATAGCGTGTTTTCTTTTAGGACAAACTAGAGACATATCAGAGAGTGAGACTAAAAATGACGATGGAAATGAACTACATGATCAGAACAGTAGTATTCATGTTCCCAAAGACAAAATGGTTCATATGACTGTCAATGACCCTCAGCAGGAAGATAAAGATTATAGTAAGTACATGGCTCACTTTGAATGGAGATGGTTTATGTTTCTATAAGCTCTGATTCTTTTTAATGCAAGTCATATAGCAACATCCTTGTTATAAAGGCTATCATGCTGTGATATAAAAAAGAACATCTGTATCTTTTAATGTATTTTAAATTGTTGGCTTTAAGAAATAAATAGGCACCAGTCAGACTGTGATGGTACTCGCCTTTAATCCCAGCACTCAGGAGGCAGGAAATAGCTAGGGCTGTTTACACAGAGAAACTTTGTCTCAAAAAACAAAGTAAGCAAACAAACAAATAAATAAAAACCAAGGCATGGTTACATTCACTTGTAATCTAGGCACTTGAAAGACTGAAGGAGGAGGATTTGGGATGGTAAATTGAATTCCAGAATACCCTGAGATTATTATGTAGGAACTTATCTTAAGAATGAAAGAAATAAGCAGAAATAATAAATTGAGATAAAAAGTAAAATACACCCAATCTTCATTGAATATTTACTATGATGTTTTATATTAATAAATTATTTATTGCTAAAATTGTGATATTCCTAGTCACAAAAGTACTTAATAATTTGTGCTTAGATGTTGCTGAAATAACAAATGAGGTTTATATGGAAGTGATTGTCGGAGATGATGACACTGGTGGCACAGCAGCATCTACTACTGTGCATGAACAACAACAGATGGATGATAGTGATATGAAGTCGGCTTTCTTGCCTAGTGCATGGACAGCAGCCTATGGTAAGTAACAGCTTAAAGATTTAGTACAGATTTACTTACCCTGTTTGTGGTATGGTGTATATCTATGTGGGGATGTGTATGAATGTGGATGCAAAAACGTGCTCATGTATGTAGAGACACTTGTGTAACATTAGTCCTTGGGAGATGTTAAGAAATGTCTAGTCATCCCAGATAGGGAAACAGTGACAGAGACCAAAGTATGGATACAACCAAAGTCCCACATGGTGAACCAGTGAGTTGGTTGAAGTTATTTTTAGGAATCTGTAGTTACCTACAAGAACAGAAATGGTTCAAAGACAGCTAGATAACATTGTCAAAAACCTACCCAAGCATAGCAAATGAAAGCTGGAAACCTGGAATTTATCATGTAACCTGTAGGCATTTTGACAGGTTGTAGAGTGGATTTCCAGGCAACTAAGATGTGACTCTCTTCCAGGTAGTATGGCTGATCTGAGCCTCTTCAAAGTAGTCCATCTTGTCTGACAGTTCTCTTTACTTTCCTAACTGCCTAAATATGTTTGAAGATAAAGGAGTGCAGTCTGAGTGACTAATCAGTTTCCAGGGACTTCCTGAAGCTTTTGATTTGTATCCTTGCTGAGCTTAAGGACCTTCCCTTCAGGATGTAATGTTTCACCTCCCTTTAAAGCATCCTGTGTCTTAACAAGCTTTTCACTACACTACCGAGGCTAAAGGATAACCTTATGTATTTGTTTCTCAGGAGACCTTGTTTTAATTTTTAAAGAGAGACCTTGATTTTTGAGTGAGAGTCTCTTATTTGGCTTGAACAGACTGATTGGCTGGCCTGCCAGGACCACATGTCTCTGCCTTTTTCATGATGAGATTATAAATATGCACCTTTATATTCATCCCTTTTTTGTTTGGTTTGCTTTTTTTTTTAGCAGGGTGTGTAGGGTTCAAGTACAAATCCTCATGTAAGTACTTTATCAACTAAGCTATCTCTCTAGTCTGTTATCTTTTTATAGAGAAATGGTTTCTGAGGTCTTAAATTTTCACAAATATAAAGTAATGCAGTCAGTGATTTAAAAAGTATGGAGAACTTATATAGTTCAAATTTTACTTCAATTTTTACCTAATTAAAAGTACAGAGAATTTCTACTTGGAGTTTGTTTTCTTTTCTCTTCTATTGGCTTGTGTCTTTACAGTTTTCACAGACTGTTAGATGCATATGTTAGGTATTTTTTCCATGGTTGTCAACTAAATGTGCTCATAAGTGCATTACATAAAACAGAAGTTTCTGTTATAATTGGGTATCACATTTTACATTTCATTGTAGTAGTTAATAAAGATTCCCTAGTTTTGTAATTTGTATGTTTTTGATGTCCATTGTTAGGTAATAATTCTGATGAAGCTGAAAACCAGAATGTCACTGCAAGTGCTGTCTTGCACCTAGATGAGTCACGTGACCTTGACACACTGCCTAAACGAAAACCAAAGAAACAGAGAAGACCTGAATCCAGGCACTATCCACCTGGTAAGAAAGAAAAAAGATTCCATGGTATAGGGTGTTCTGCAGACTATATGAGGAAATGCTGTTGTATATCCACAAAAGTGTAATGATGGTTTTTTGACTGCCTGATCCCAGATGGCTTTGATGCATTAAATTTGAAAATAAAAGTTTCCATTCATTGATAGTTTTACTGACAGACTATAAAGCCGGGCGGTGGTGGCGCACGCCTTTAATCCCAGCACTCGGGAGGCAGAGGCAGGCGGATCTCTGTGAGTTCGAGGCCAGCCTGGTCTACAAGAGCTAGTTCTGGGACAGGCACCAAAAAGCTACAGAGAAACCTTGTCTTGAAAAACCAAAAAAAAAAAATAAAAAAAAAAAAATCTTGCACTGACAGACTATAGATCAGATGTTAAGAAAAAGAAAGGAACTTAACTCTCTGGTTATTTTGTTTGAACAGAAAAGATACCTATAAGCTGTGGTACTCTATTTTGGTGGGGTCTCGTACTTTAGCCAAGACTGACTGCAAACTAAATGCAATCCACCTTACTCAAAGTATCTGTCATTATTGACATGAATCATGTTACTTGACTGTTAGTTTATTTAATGTGAAGATAAAATAATCAAGTTTTTATGGGCTTTTATTTCTGTGTTTTGTTTGAAGGCAAATTCTTCCTTTGGAGCTCAAGCTGGCAATGAATTTGTTATCCTTCTGCCTCCCCCCCTTAAATACCTTGGTCACAGACCTTTACTACCAGCAGAGCATTTAAAATTTAAAAGGACTTCTCTTAGGGAAACAGGAAAGCACTTTTAATTGTTTACAGAATGTATTCCTTTCGTGGATGGTTTTGGGGACATGTATATAGGGAGAACACAGCTTTACATATTTAAATTTGTGGGTGTTGTTGAAGAATGTCATTGATTATTGAAAGTTTGGGTTATAATAACTAAATTAAACGGTTAACTTTACTTACAAATTATTTTGAGTAGGACTGTAATTTAAGGCTTCTTTGAAGCTTCCTTTAAAAAAAACTGGAAAAAAAATGAAATTCATCCCATCATATTGGATCCAGTTCTTTCTTATGATTGCAATATGTATGTTGAAAGTGGTGAAAAGAATGTTAAAAAAATTGATACATTCCAGGAAACATACTTTAGGCTTAATAAAGAAACTAAAAGTGTGAGGTTTGATTATTTTTCTTTGTCTCTTTCCATTTCTTAGCAATAATTGTTGGTCCTGATGGACAACCCTTAGCTGTCTACCCTTGCGTGTTTTGTGGAAAGAAATTTAAGTCAAAAAGTTTCTTGAAAAGTCATGTGAAAAACCATCCTGAACACCTTGCTAATAAAAAATACCACTGTACTGACTGTGATTACAGTACCAAGAAGAAGATAAGTTTTCATAATCACATGGAGAGCCACAAGCTGGCCAGTAAGACAGGAAAGGACACAGAATGTGATGAGTCTGGGAACCATTTGTCTCATGCTGGGGCTTTGTGTTCTCATCAAACAATGCATGGAGAAAAAGAAGCCAGCAAAACGTACAAGTGTAAGTTCTGTGAATATAAAACATATGAACAGCCATTATTGAATCGCCACCTTTTGGCAGTCCACACCAAGAAATTTCCTCATGTTTGTGTAGAGTGTGGTAAAGGTTTTCGTCACCCATCAGAGCTCAGAAAGCACATACGAATTCATACTGGAGAGAAACCTTATGGATGCCAGTATTGTGAGTACAGGTCTGCAGACTCTTCTAACCTGAAAACACATATAAAAACTAAGCACAGTAAAGAGATACCATTGAAGTGTGACACCTGTGTCCTGACTTTCTCAGATACCAAAGAGGCACAACAACATGCTCTAATGCACCAAGAAAGCAAAACGTACCAGTGTTTGCATTGTAGCCATAAGAGTTCAAACTCAAGTGATTTGAAGCGACACATAATTTCAGTTCACACAAAAGACTACCCTCATAAGTGTGAGTTGTGCAGCAAAGGGTTTCATAGGCCTTCAGAACTCAGAAAGCATGCGGCTACCCACAAAAGTAAAAAAATGCACCAATGTAGACACTGTGACTTTAAGGGTCCGGATCCATTTGTGTTAAGTCACCATATTCTCTCAGTTCACACAGTGAATGTTCCATTTAAGTGTAAGAGATGTAAAAGGGGATTTCAACAACAGTGTGAGCTTCAAAATCATATGAAGACACACAGTGGCCGGAAAGTATATCAGTGTGAGTACTGTGAATATAGCACTACAGATGCCTCAGGCTTTAAGCGACATGTTATCTCCATTCATACCAAAGACTATCCTCACTGCTGTGAGTACTGCAAGAAAGGATTCCGGAGACCCTCAGAAAAGAATCAGCATATATTGCGACATCATAAGGAAGTTAACCTGCCCTAAGAATATATCTTAACCTGTAGGGATGTTGACTTAGAAGCAACAACTTCATTTTAAAAGCAGTCATTCTTGTTCAGACCTAATATTGTAAGTTTGTTAAGCAAATACAATATTGCTTCAATTTGCCTTTACATTTTATTCAGTAGGGTATCCTATTTCCTGTAAACTTTACTATGTGAGAGAAACAAATTTCTTTTAACAACATAGTCCCTGATTCTACTCTGAATTTTTTGTCTTTGAAACCTTACTACCTAACTTACTTACATAATACTTACGACTACCTAACTCATGTTGGTGGTACTTTTCTAAGAAAAAAACTTAATATTGGTAACCTGAAAAGTTACTTTGGTACAAAATACTTACTAGAATTATTACCAACATAAATGAGAGATTCTTCTGACATGTCTTATTATCAAAATATGGAAATTATTTCCTTGACTTACTTAATATTTTCAAATTCTTGACAATGTAACTTCTGTTTAAGTCTCTATCACTGCTTATTATAGGACATTGACTTGCTTTGGGCTTAGTTTTCATTTTTGTTTAGTGGACATTTGATTTTGCTTGTTTTTAATTTTCTTTTCTTTCCTATATAGCAGAATTTTAGAGAACCTTAATGAAAATTTTTGCTTTTTCTTGATTTCTAATTCTTTATATATTGCTTTGCAGTTTTGTTCTATAAATAAGAACTAGATAGAGTAGGCTGAATTTTGCTGACTTGTAGAAATATATTGTGACATACAGCATATTTTGAAAATTGTCATTGAAATGCAGTTTAAATTTTAGGTACAGTCCTTCCTGCCAATGACAATTAAATCTGTAATGAAAATGATTCAATTTGTATTAACTTAGAAAATCTCGAGATACATGGGACTATTTGTATACTTGGTATTCACAAAAACTAAACTTCAGGTAATTAGAGGAAAAATGAGGACCTTGGTAGAAGTAATGGTATTATCCTTAATTTTGATATTTAAAAAGCAGAAGCTAAAGTGTTTTCACAGGTACAATATTTTAGTACAATTTTTGCATTTTACCTTAAATTTTATGGAAAGGAGATCCAGACCCAACTTTGTATTTTTTTCTGTGAATTCCTGAAAAACTCAGAGGCTGTTAAAACATAGTTTTACAAACTGAGTCCTGTTAGAACATAGAGGTGCCCAATTCAGCCAGCCCCAGCCCCTTTTTTTTCTTCTTTCTTTCTTTCTTTCTTTCTTTCTTTCTTTCTTTCTTTCTTTTTTTTTTGTATGTTTCTTAGTGAGGGCTTGTTTTTTTTTAAAGATAGCATATATGTTAATTCGTTATTTTTACTTCTTATTTGAGAATTAATATTTTAAACAGATATTCCTTCTCACCAGACATATTATAAAATGGATCTAGCTCATTGGATTTGATTATTACAGAATTTTGAAGAAAAGTAGGAAATTTAAGAAAAGGAATTTCCTACTTGATAAACAGCTCCTTTGGCTCTTATGGTACTTTATTCTACTTTTACTGGCAGGTTTTGTACTTTTTCTTCTGTTCCAGTGATACTTATATTTAGAAGTTATATTTATAGGATTAGAACTCTAAGTAATTGGTGCTTGACATTCTCTAAAATATGTTAGATTTAAGCTCAGTACTAAATACATAATACAGTCCATACATGGGCATTCAGTTGTTGCCAAGCAAAGCTCAGACCTTCTGGCACCTGAGTTTATTCCTTTCAGATTTTAGTTGCTATTCAGTGTACTGTTCTGTAAAAGTCTATTCTTTATGTCTAAGACTTGGATAATCTTGAATTTTGTTTTTTCCTGAAGTAATATAAACATACATATTTAAGTGAAAATTTTATCTATAAGAATTTAAATAAACTTAAATAGTGCTTTGTAAACTTTGTGTTTTTCACAGTCTGGAGTTACACTTTTTTGTTTTATTTTTAAGTACAATAGTCAGACTTTTGAAAGGTGATAAAAGTTTGGTAAAGGAAATGTGATAATGTACATAAAAATGAATTGTACTTACATTATTTACTGGGACCATATGGTTTTAATTTTTAAATTATTCTTTAACGTTTAGCAAAGCCAGAAAATTTGTTCCAGACAAAACTTTATAAAAGGTACAAAGTCTTAAAGGAAGTGAGTTATTTCAATGGAATTGCCTGTTAAATATTCCATCTTTCATTTTTACACATTGTGAAATACCACAAAATGCTTAAGTGAAGAGACATTATAAATGTGTACTTGAGAATAACATGCAGAAATAAAATGAGACTTCTTCCTGATAATAAATGTTTATTGTGTTTGATATCAAACAGTAAATTGACACTTATGGGGGAAGAGAGTACAAGGTTCCCATGCTCGCAATTTACTTGTCTTTTTCTACTTCCCATGTAGATTAGATCCATGTATGTCTTTCTTAGGGTCCTCATGTCGTCTAGATTTTCTAGGATTGTGATTTGTGGGTTGGTTTTCTTTATGTTTAAAATCCACTTATGTGTGAGTACATGTGATAATTGTCTTTCTGGGTCTGGGTTACCTCACTCAAAATGATGTTTTCTAGCTCCATCCATTTGCCTGCAAAATTCAAGATGTCCTTTTTTTTTCTGCTGTGAAGTGCTCCATTGTGCAAATGTACCACATTTTCCTTATCCATTCTTCAGTCGAGTGGCATTTAGGTTGTTTCCAGGTTCTGGATATGACAAACACAGCTGCTGTGAACCTAGTTGAGCACATGTCTTTGTGGCACAATTGAGCATCCTTTGGATATACACCCAAAAGTGGAATTGCTGGGTCTTGAGGAAGGTTGTTTCTGAGAAATCACCACACTGACATCCAAAGGGGCTGTACCAGCTTGCACTCCCACCAGCAATGCAGGAGTGTTCCGTTTTTCCCACATCCTCTCCAGCATAAGTTGTCATCAGTGTTTTTGATCTTGGCCATTCTTACAGGTGTAAGATGGAATCTCAGAGTTGTTTTGATTTTCATTTCTCTGATGACTAAGGATGTTGAGCATTTCCTTAAGTGTCTTTTAGCCATTTTAGATTCCTCTGTTGAGAGTTCTGTGTTTAGGTCTGTACTCCATTTTTGTATTGGATTATTTGTGCTTTTGATGACCAATTTCTTGAGTTATTTTTATATTTTGGAGATCAGAACTCTGTCTGATGTGGGGTTGGTTAATATCTTTTCCCGTTTTGTAGGCTGCCATTTTGTCTTGTTGACCATGTCCTTTGCTTTACAGAAGCTTCTCAGTTTCAGGAGGTCTCATTTATTAATTGTTTCTCTCAGTGTCTGTGCTGCTGGGGTTCTATTTAGGAAGTGGTCTTCTGTGTCAATGCATTCAAGTGTACTTCCCACTTTCTCTTCTATAAGGTTCAGTGTGGCTGGCTTTTTCTTGAGTTGTTTGATCCATTTGGACTTGAGTTTTTCTGGTGTTTGAAGATGTGTGGATTGATACCGGGGTCTTCTGTTTGGTTCCACTGGTCCTCTTGACTGTTCTTATGCCAATACCAGGCTGCTTTCAGTACTGTAACTCTGTAGTAGAGTTTGAAGTCAGGGATTGTGATGCCCCCAGAATTTCTTTTATTGTACAGGATTGTTTTGGTTATCCTCGGTTTTTTGCTTTTCCATATGAAGTACCATTCTTTCAAGGTCTGTGAAGAATTTGGCTGAGATTTTGATGGGCATTGCATTGAATCTGTAGATTGCTTTTGGTAAGATTTTTATTGTGTTAATTCTACCTACCCAATAGCATGGGAGATCTTTCCATTTTTGGTGTCCTCTTCAATTTCTTTCTTCAAGGTGTCACACAAGTCTTCCACTTTTTTGGTTAGAGTTACTCTGAGATATTTTATGCTATTTGTAGCTCTTCTGAAGGGGGATGTTTCTCTGATTTCTTTCTCAGCCTTTTTATCATCCATGTACAGGAGGGCTACTGATTATTTTGAGTTAATCTTGTATCCTGCTACATTACTGAAAGTGTTTATGAATTGTAGAAGTTCCTTGGTAGAATTGTTGGGGTCGCTTATGTAAACTATCATATCAGCAAATAGTGAGAGTTTGACTTGTTTTCTGATTTGTATCCACTTGATCTTCTTTTGTTGTCTTATTGCTCTGGCTAGGACCTCAAGAACTATATTGAATAGATATAGAGAGAGTGGACAACCTTGTCTTGTTCCTGATTTCAGTGGAATCACTGTGAGTTTCCATTTAGTTTGATGTTGGCTGTTGGCTTGCAATATATTGCCTTTATTATGTTTAGGTATGTTGCTTGTATCCCTGCTCTCTCCAAGACCTTTATCATGAAGGGATGATGTATTTTATCTAAGGCTAATGAGATGATCTCATGGTTTTTATTTTCAGTTTGTTTATATGGTGGATTACATTGACAGATTTTTGTTTGTTGAACAGTTCCTGCATCTCTGGGGATGAGGCCGACTTGATCATGGTGGATGATTTTTCTGATGTGTTCTTGGATTTGGTTTGTCAGTATTTTATTGAGTATTTTTGCATCAATGTTCATGAGTAAGATTGGTGTGTAATTCTCTTTCTTAGTAATTTCTTTCTGTGCTTTGGGAATCAGGGTAATTGTAGACTCATAGAGAGTTTGGCCATGTTGTTTCTGTTTCCATTTATTTCTACTCTGTGGAATAATTTGAGAAGTATTGGTATTAGTTTTTCTATGAAAATCTTGTAGAATACTGAACTGAAACCGTCTGGTCCTGGGCTTCTTTTTGGTGGAGAGACTTCCTATTTCTTCAGCAGTTATAGGTCTGTTTAATTTGCTTACCTGGTCTTGATTTAATTTTATCAAGTGATATTTATCCAGTAAGTTGTCCATTTCTTTTAAGTTTTCCAATTTTGTGGAGTACAGGTTTTCGAAATAATACCTGGTGATTCTCTGGATTTCCTCTGTGTATGTTGTTATTCCCCTTTTTCATTTCTGATTTTGTTAATTTTGATAGTCTCTCTCTGCCTTTTGGTTAATTTGCTTAGTTTCTCTATCTTGTTGGTTTTTTCAAAGAACCAACTCTTTGTCTCATTTATGCTTTGTATTGTTTTCTTTGTTTCTTTTTTGTTGACTTCAGCTCTCAATTTGAATATTTCCTGCTGTGGAGTTCTCTTGGGTGAGTTTGCTTCTTTTCGTTCTAAAGTTTTCAAATGTTCTGTTAATTCACTAGTGTGGGAGTTTTCCAGCTTCTTTATGTAGGCATTTAGTGCTATTAACTTTCCTCTTAACACTGCTTTCATTGTGTCCCATAAATTTGGGTATGTTGTGTGGTCATTTTCATAGAATTTTAGGAAGTCTTTAATTTCTCCCTTTGTTTCTTCCTGGACCCATTGATGATTCAGGTGAGCATTGTTTAATTTCCAAGTTCTGTGTGCTTTCTGGAATTATTATTGCTGTTGACTTTAGTTTTAAACCATGATGATCTGATAAGATACATGGGGTTATTTCAATTTTTTGAATTTGTTGAGGTTTGTTTTGTTACTACGTATGTGGTCAATTTTGAGAAGGTTCCATGAGGTGCTGAGAAGAAGGTGTATTCTTTTCTCTTTGGATGGAATATTCTCTAGATGTCTGTTAAGTCCATTTGAGTCATAACATCTGTTAGTTCTCTTATTTCTCTGTTCATTTTTGTCTGACTGACCTGTCCAGTGGTGAGAGTGGGGTGTTGAAGCCTCCCACTGTTAGTGTGTGGGGTTTAATGTATGGTTTAAGCTTTAGAAATGTTCCTTTTACATATGAGGGTGCCCTTGTACTTGGGGCATGGATGTTCAGTATTGAGATTTCTTCTTGATGGAATTTTCCTGTGACTATTATGAAATGTCCTTCTTTGTCTCTTTTTATTGATTTTCGTTTGAAGTCTATTTTGTTAGATATTAGGATAGCTAAACCTTCTTGGATT
Source organism: Chionomys nivalis (assembly GCF_950005125.1). Classification (NCBI taxonomy): domain Eukaryota; kingdom Metazoa; phylum Chordata; class Mammalia; order Rodentia; family Cricetidae; genus Chionomys; species Chionomys nivalis. Next base: position 5,050,862 of record NC_080113.1, on the reverse strand, counting down.
GGAATTTTTTCCCAATCCTTTACTCTGAGGTGATGTCTGTCTTTGAGGCTGAGGTGTGTTTCTTGTGTGCAGAAGGAGGATGGATTCTGGTTTTGTATCCAGTCTGTTAGCCTGTGCCTTTTTATAGGTGAGTTGAGTCCATTTATATTAAAGGATATTAATTGCTATCTCCTGTTGATTTAGCATTCATTGTTGATGTTAATTTGAGCATTTTTCCCTTCTTTGGGATTTCTGCTATGAGACCATCAATTCTCCTTGTTTTTCTTCCTTGGGTTGGAGTTTTCCTTCGAGTATTTTGTGTAGGGCTGGGTTGATTGCTGCGGCCAGCGCAGCCTGGATAGCCGAGACTGGTGGGGAGGTGCCGAGATTGAGGCACAGGTGGAAGAACAGCAACCTTTATTTTGCTCAGCAACCTTTTATACCTCTACTCCTTCTGTGGAGACCCACTGGCCAGAAAGAACACAAACATCGTTGTCAATTACAGACCACGAGGAAGTTCCCCTGCTGGTCAGGGGGAGTGAGGGCAGCTGGATCACAACAACTCCCCCTCTTTTATTTTATAATACCTTGCCTGTTATGGGGAATAGCCCTCTAATATCCCCTGTCTTAGGTGCCCCCAAAGTATTGCCAGTCAGTCGCTACACAGACACACAGCCCTAAACCAAGTATCCCAAGACTGACAGCCAACGAGCCAGACCAGCGCTGTAACCATCTAGCATGCCCTAACTGGGTGGTAAAATTAACAAAAGCAGTATTCCAAACCCCTCTCATATGACGGTTGAGTTCCATAACAGTAACAGAAGCATGCAATACAGTGCCATGAGTAACACACATAACATGATTAACTGTTGAAAAGTCCAAAGATAGTCCACTTGCTCCTGAACCAGAGCCACTTTTTGGTTTAAGGTCAGTATGCCCAATTGAATATGTCCATTAAGATCATTTTGAATGTCCAAAGCATTGCTGACTCTTTCAGCCTGCTGGTTGACAGTCTCAGCCGTCTGCACAGTCTGTGAACTTCTGCCGATCTTCTGTGGTTTGCTGATACTCCTGACACCGCCGTGGTGTCCCCCAGGCAGGGCACCCACTGGGTCAGGGCAACATGTCTAGCAAAGCTCTGCTCCAGCTGCCGTCTGGCCCCAGACACACTCTCTCTGGGTCCAAACTGCTGCATGGAGTGGAGCAGAACTCAGGGAAGCAGGCTCACTGCTCCTGCTCCAGAACCATTGAAGGGGCCCCACTTTAACAATCTTTTAGGGAATTTGGGCATTGTCAACCTGTCTGGCTACTTCCTGCTGAGTGGGGGCGCTGCATTCTTGTGGGATATTTTACATCAGCATTTCAGGGAGTCTCGGTAATTCAAACCGCATAAATTTGCAATGAGTCCACAGGTTCTCATCCTCTCATCCTGTGGAGACAAAAGCAGAACCTCTTTTCCAAAGTATCAAATCCTTAGGCCTGTACTTTAAAGTCAAAATACCTTCCTTAGTAGTTCCCAGAATCAAATGTCTTTCTCCAGCCCAAAACTCAAAAGACAACACAGTCAACACAATGACATATGTCTCTACACATCCTATCTTTTGAGGCCCTCAATTCACCTTCCTGCCTCCTCTTTATTGCTTCCCTACTGGCCAGTCTGTCAGAGGGTGCCTTTCAGAGCATCTCTGGGGATGAAAAAACACATATTTCTTTTAATCTGACTTGACTCCTCCTGCACAAAATCTTTGGCTGTCTTCCTTGTTAACTTCTGTGCCTTGTTGTTTTAAGAGTTTCAGTTAGTTTTTCAGGCCTTTCAATTCCCTTCCTGCCTCTTTATATCTTTTAGAGGATGTCCCTCAGAATTATCTCTGGGGATTAATAATAAAAACACTTTACCTTCCTCAATATGCTCCTCGGACTGAGCGACTCCGTTCACGAATCCCCACTTTCCAGATCTTGGTGGGACCTCCACTTGCTGCGGCCAGCGCAGCCTGGATAGCCGAGACTGGTGGAGGTGCCAGGATTGAGACACAGAGGCTTCTTTTCTGGTGAAAGAGCAGAAAGTACCTCTACTCCTTCTGTGGAGACCCACCAGCCAGAAAGAACACAAACATCCTTGTCAAATACAGACTACAAGGAAGTTCCCCTGCTGGTCAGGGGGAGTGAGGTCAGCTGGATCACAACAACAGTCATTGTCACAGTTCTAGTTACTCAGTTGGTCACTCTGTGTTCCTGTAGATTGCTCAGCGCTCCCAGGCTTTGCTCTACTTCCTTGGAGTTTGTTTTATCAGGCCTGTTCTAACTTAGGTTATCAGTTCAGACCTTTTATTTTTATTTTTTTTTTTTTTTTGTAAATGTCCCTGGACTGAATCCGATGCAGCTCCCATGGAGCTTGCTTTCTCAGGCCCACTCTGGCCTTTAAATTGCTCTATCCACTCCTTCCTCTAATGTCCTTGTTTTAATGGAATCCTGCATAGATATGGCCACATGATGAATCTTGATAGACAGCACCCTCCTCCCCTCTTGTCCCACCCATTCCTTTTGCTTACTCTCTGTCCCTTTCTCAAAATTGCTGCATATTAGTTCTAAAAGGCACTTTCAGAGCATAGGAAGTGTTTGATGTAATAACCCACTGAGACGGTGGGGCTGATCTAATGGGAGCTCACCAAGGCCATTTGGACTGGGACTGATGGAGCATGTGATCAAATCAGAAATCTGAATGTGGCTGACAATGAGGGCTGACTGAGGATCCAAGGACAATGGCAATGAGTTTCGATCCTACTGCATGTACTGGCTTTGTGGAAGCTTAGACAGTTTGGATACTCACCTTCCTAGACCTGGATGGAGGGGAGAGGACCTTGGACTTCCCACAGGGCAGGGAACCCTGACTGCTCTTAGGACTGAAGAGGGATGGGGAGGGGAGTGAAATGGGAGGTGGGGAGGAGGTGGAAGTTTTTAATAAAATAAAAGAAGGCAGGGAAGAGAACCTTTTACAGATAAATAAATGACTTAGAAGAGAAAGGGTCTGGAGTTTTTTTTGTTTGTGTCAAAGTGATTTTAAAATCCTGAAATGGCCATCAGACATAGTGTTTTGTGAAATTCATACTTAAGATACCAAGAGGACACTGGCAAAGTCTCAGGTGTTGAATCATTCCTTTCCCTTCACGAAAGGCAGTCAGGAAAACCATGTATTGGGAAGCATCTTACGGAAGAAGGGGATTATTTTTGCAACTGGTGGGGAAGAGCCCACTGGTTTGCCACCAAACAGAATTCTGAACTGTTTGGATCACATTTACTTCAGTAGCCATAGAAACACAGTGAAAAAGCTTCTCGGACCAATCGTGTGACTTCAGGTCACCTGCCAGCTCCTTCTTTCTCCTAGCACTGTATTTACAGATGGGCACTTCATCAAGAGTCATGATTGGTGATGTTATTCCCCAGAAGGCCCCTGAGCGTAGCTCGCCTGGGGAACTACATTTCCAGGAGCCCATAGCGTTCCATGCTAAGGCTGTATAGGCGCAGAATGTGGCGCTTGACGCAGGCACGTGGGGGACCCTTTAAAAGGCTGAAACGCCATCTGTTCGCTCTCTTTTCCCCTTCTCTCCTGCACGCCACAATAAACCTCGCGCACCACGTGGGTTTTGTTGTGTCTTGAGTCCTCCTTTCGCAGCTAAGAAGACTGAGAAGATGAAGAACAGAAGAAGATGACAGAAGATAAGAACAACTACCTTCATGAAAAAAGACATTTATTTCATACTATACATAAAATTAACTTTAAATAGATCACATGTATATGATTCATATGATGCTGATATATATAAACTACATAAAATGCTTAGAAGAAAGATTCTCATGGCTTTGGAGCAGGCAAAAGTTTCTGGGCAGAATGAAAAACCAGAAATGCCAAGAAAATATATAAAATTTACCAAAAATTTAAAACTTCTGCCCTTTGGTAACATATGGTAAAAAACAAACAAACAAAAAAACAGAAGCAAAGTCAAATGACAAGAGAGTGTACAATGCGTGAGGGGATTAGAGTGGAAGCAGGAAACGCCCTCCAGCTTGGTCTTGTCACATGTGCAGAAAGACCACAGAGAAGCACACAGTCCCTCTCTAAGAGCTAAGGCAGTGATGCTGGCAGGACCACAAGCTGGGGACACGGTCGGAACACAGGAAGGAATTCCAGGTGTGGCAAGCACTTTAGAACACAGGTTAACAGGTTCCTTACATGTTTATTTATTTATTTATTTTTGTTTAATTTAGATGTTTCTTTTTTCGATTTTTTCTCCCCAGACAATTCATTAGCCCTGGGTGTCTAATGAGCCCTGCAGGACTCATGCTGGCCTCAAACTTCTGTTAATCCTCCTGACTTTACCTTCTGAGTAATGGGATTAATTACAGGTACCACCACACCTGGAAGTTTCTTAAAATGTTTTAACATAGACTTTCTCATAAAAATCCAGAAATTCTGTTCATAGGTATTTATCCAACGTCATGAGAATAGACATGCACTCACAAAGACATGTGTCTATGAAAAATGGAAACACAGTGACATCATTTGTAATTACTAATTTTAAAATGTGGCATATTTGTGAATAAATACAGAGCAATAAACAAAAACATGGAGCATGTAAAAACAAAAACAAAAACAAAACAGCTGAACAAAAGTGACCAGACTTAAAAAGTGTACTTTAAGGACTACACCTATGTGAAATTTTAGAATATTAAAAAAAAAAAACTGAAACCAAAAACCCAATGTGCAGTAGAGACAGTGGCTCAGCATCTCCCTGGGATGGTGTGGGAAAGAATGTAAAGGAAGCCGGCAGGGGACAGATATGTCCTGTACATTAGCTGAATTGGTGGTTAATGTCACGTCCATCGTGTCCAGTGGATTAGCTTGTCAGAAGACAACATTACTACGTTAGTCCTCTGTGTGGGAACAAAGGAAAACTTTGCTATGGTATGTGCCAGACAACACACTACAGAAAAGGAACTGAGCATGAATGGTTACGCAAACTGCCACTGATAGGGTAGTAGCAGGGCAGGAATCGAACTATTTGACTCCAAAATCTGAGCCCTTCACATTGACAAATTAACTCACTAAAGTGTATATTTAGAACAAATACATTTTATTGACTTTAAGACATTCCTAAATAAATTTGTTTTATTGTTGTTGTTGTTGTTGCTGCTGTTTTGTTTTTTGAGACAGGGTCTCTCTATGTCACAGTGGCTGTCCAGAAATTTGCTATTTAGAATAGACTGGCTGTGAACTCAGAGACCCACCTGCCTCTGAATCCCAAGTGCTGGGATTAAAGAGAAAGATCATCACACCCAGTCAGGAAAGTTAACTTTTATTAAATTTCTTTACTACATGTATGAAAGTGTATGTTTATATGAGGGGGCACACACGGGTCTCAACACTCATGTGCGTGTGTGTGTGTATGCGTGTGTGTAAGTCAAAGGACAACATTCCTCCAAGGAGGGTCCACAAATGGGAAATGAGTACATCGTCAGCCACTGTTCACACCAGTGGGATGCTAACCAAGAGGGGCAGGTGAGGTGCGGAGAGCCTGGGCCCTCACGCTGCTTACAGGGACCAGATGCAACAGCACTAAGAAACAGCTGGCCCTGTCCCTGTGAAAGGCTCCGGCTTCAACCCCAGCATTTCAAGATAAATAAACAATAAATTTAATATATGTCACATATAAAGAATATACTTGACAATTAAAGAAGAATTGAACAATTAGTATTGTAACATGAATGAACAGTAAAAAAAAAAAACAAGCAAAAATTTTTAATAAGAGAAGTCAATCACAAAGACTGTATATTATTTGAGTACAAGGAAATTTCCAGAACACGTAAATTTCCTGAGACAGAAAATAGAGAAGTAGTAACCCAGTTCTGTTTACCTGAAATTCAAGTTTATCAAAATAGTCTATATCTTCATTTGACAACTCTCCAAACAGTTCATTTTTAGAATGCCGTTTTGGATTTTTTTACCCTACATACTGCTTACTTATCAGATGACTAAGAGAGAAGTGATTGAATTTGGAAGACACTACTATGAAAATTTATATTCAACACTAAAGGGAAACTTATGAAATGAACAAAATAAATCCGGGACCCAAGTTTGGCAACAGTATTTCTATGAAACTATTTAAGAAGTTTTGAAAAATGGAGACACCATCTTTTACCTGAGGATTCAGGCCCCCAGTATGTACAGAGTACTGTGTAGCGGACTGGGGATGCCGTCCAAAGGCAGAGTGCATGTTTAGCAGGCATGAAGCCCTGGGTTCCATCCCTAGCACCAGGAAGTACACAAAGGCTATGCGATACAGCACCAAAATTTGTAAAAACAGAGGTATGGCTTCCGACGATTAAGACAACTGACACTAATCTGTTCTAACTGATGCACTGGAAGCTTCTGGCAGGCATTCTTCTGATGTGGCATTGGATTTGGGTGTGATCTGTCATCAGTACTGGTGACACACCTCTTTTGTCTCAACTCACAGCCATGTCAGCAAAGCTCACTCAACACCATTAATGTGTCAATGCAAGATTTTGCTTCATTGGGATTTTACCCGGGTGCCCTAAATGTTTTTGGACAATGACCATTAATTCACCAGAGAAGCTTTTATCTGCCGTCTTCCCTGTGACATTCATTGTTTCCCTACCCTGAACGAACTTTGACACAAATTTGGGAGCAAAATCTCTAGAATAAGTCCCTGAGAGCTCATTCATCCCTAATGCATCTAATTACTACCTAGGAACCTGAGCAGGCATGTGCAAAAATTATAATGAAATCCAACCTCCGTAATGTTCCAGCTTGGTGCTTTCCTAATTATTTTGGGCTAAAATATAAACATTTTTCAGCAAGAAATTTAGAAACTGTGACATTTTGTGTAAAAACAAATCATCTCAATCCAGATGGTAGCATCGTTACTTAACGCCGTCATCGTCCCTGGGCTATTTCTTCCATATGTGGTACCTTTCTTTTAGTTCTGTATGCATTTTCTCCAAATTAAAAACATAGCTTGAGCAGGATTTTCTTCTTTAAGGTATCAAGATAGATTAATGAATATATTAAAAGTTAATTAGTTTGACAATTATGAAAATAAAAGAGAGAGGTGCTTACATGTGCAGTTTCTGGAAACATGGTTTGGAATATTGTCAGCCTCTCTATACACTGTAATCTGGGTTATTTGTGCCTTCCAAACTCATATGTTCACAACCCCCCCCCCAACAGGTTAGATGAAACACTTAATACATGATTATATTGTGAGGACATAGTGCCTTAGGACAGGATTGCTCTCCTTATCAAACAGCCTCCTCATTTCCCCCATACGAGAATAGGACTATAATACCAAGAACACAAAGCCTCATCCAACACCAAGTCTTCCAGTACCAAAATACTGAAATTTTGGCATACAGAGCTGTGAGGAACAAAATCACAAATAAATTTACCTAGCACAAGGTGTTCTCCGTAACAACCTGGGAAGACTCCCATGTGGTCAGAGATGAGCTCTGTGAGGCACCATGGGAGCCTTCTTGATGGTCCTCTTGATTTCTGTGTTTTTTTTTTTCCAGTTTGAGGATGTGAAACAGCATGGCAAGCAATGGTGTCTGGGGACACTAACCATCCTGGCGTTAATTACCAGGATGAAAAGTTGAGTCCCTGGAATGCTTCCTAAAATGTATGTTTTAATCTCCAGGTCTCAACGCTGCCAGGGTATGCATTTTCACATACAACCCTCTGATGACTCTTTGACTTCTCCCAAGTTCAAAACCAGACACTCTGTGGGATAAGGAAATTATCTGTAGTCCAGGAGTTCCTGGTCCGGAACAGTGCTGATGTTTGCATTTTCTGCACTATTACGGACTTGCCCTCAGTGACCACAGCCCAGCCCAGAGGCTCCTCCAAGAGTGTTCAGCACTGCGGGCCTCTGAGCTCACCAAGAGGCAATCGCTGACTAGGAGGGGTGGAAGGAACAGTAGATCCAGCTCAGCCCTGCACGGTGACAAGCTCTCTCAATGTTGAGAAAGAGTCTGTCCAGTTATCATCTTTTGTTTTCTTCTGTATTTGTTTTTGGTCCTCTCTGCAGTGTAGTCTGTCTCTCGCAACCTTTAGAAAGCATGGGTGGACTGAGAGAAGAATGTGTCGTGTACACAGGACAGGAGCAGGACTTGTGATCAAATGGCGTGTTTTGCATGGAGGGGTGAAAAGTGGGGGGGAACTAAACACGGGTTTGGAAAATGGATGTGCTCACAGTTTTAAATTGGGTTAGTAGCATAGGCATCATCATAAATGGAGTGAAAGAGATAATTATCATGGCAGGAAAACTACAGAGTTTAGAAATGAGTAATCAGAACAGGTCAGTGTGGCCGGACACCACAAACCAGGGAATCATCAGGAAGTCCATCACAGAGACAGGCCTTAGGTGACACACGAGGAGCCATGGTTCCTGCGCAGAGGTGGACAGGATTTTCAGTATAACTAAGAGACAAAGAGTGCAACAGATCTGCCCCTAATTCCACACTGAGAATGGCCTCTCTACAGCGCTGAGAAAGCTTACCAAGGCCAGCACGGTGCGACCCAACACTGCTGCAAGCAAAGTGGAAACTGTGGTTTAAAGAAGCATCCAGAAGAGTTTGAGAAGTCCAGGATAGAGGATGTGGGAGAAAATCAGGACAGAGCAGGCACTGAGTGTCTAGGCCTGGGGGATGCCAAGTGCTGTGCTGTCCTCACACCTTGCTCTTCCCTGACTCTGCCATCCTGAAGAGCCTTCCTGGGTACCACAAGGTTATTCTATGCTTCACAGCTGACAGCTTGCAGGATATTTTCCTTCGCTTCCTTAGATGCCTGCTGCATGGCCTAGACAGCTCACTTCCTTCCTGCACAGTCTTCTGGAGTGAGACCCTGTTCCACATCATCTAGTGATAACTGCCTCCCCCAGGCCCCTGCGCACATCGCACACAAAGGGCTTCCTACGTTACTCGTGTTACAAACAGTAGAAGAGCTACTCCCCGCATACGGCCTCTCTCTTCCTATCCCACCCAGCTTGCATCCAGAACCCTCCTCCCCTCGGCCTGCCTTCCCTCTTTGGGCACATAATGCCACCCAGCTCAGCCTGTCTTGGCGCCGGGGTCGAACCCTCAGGGCAAGCGGGCAGGTGGGAATTCCTGTGTGTCAAAAACCTGCCTGCACCAGGCAAGGTAGGAGCTTTGTTTATGAACTACCCAACCGCACGGGGATTTGTTCTCGGCGCCAGGAGAGCCAACTTTGGGCATGGACATCTGATCTTGGCACCAGGAGAGCCATCACTGGAGCACCAGGAGAGCCATCATTGGGGAGTGCCATCACTGGGAAGGTACATCGGTAGGCAAGGAGACCTGATCCTGTAAAAGAAGATCCATAGGGGAGCACTCAGAGGAAGAGATGGACAGGCGCCAATGCAAGAATTCACCCAACAATCTGAAAAACAATATGAAACCACCAGAAGCCAGTGACCTCACAACAGGAGGTCATGAACACCTTAAACAAGAAGAAGTAGAAAAAATTGACTTTATGAAAGTGATTGATGCCCTTAAACAGCCTGTAAAAAAATGCCCTTATAGAAATGGATGAGAAGTATAACAGAAAGTTTGAAGAACTGAGTAAGTCAGTGAATGATACCCTAGGAAACCAAGGAAAAACAATCAAACAGATAATGGAAACAGTTCAAGACTTGAAAACTGAAATGGAGACAAAGAAGAAAACACAAACAGAGAGCCGGCTGGACATGGAAAATCTAGGTAAATGAATAGAGACTACAGAAACAAGCATAACCAACAGAATACAAGAGATAGAAGAAAGAATCTCAGATTCTGAAGATACCATAGAGAAAATAAACATGCCGATCAAAGAAAACAGCAAGACCAACAATCTCTCATCACAAAACATTCAGGAAATCTGGGACACAATAAAAAGACCAAACCTAAGAATAATAGGAGTAGAAGAAGGGAAAGAAGCGAGCGCAGCTCAACGGTCCAGAAAATATATTTAATAAAATTATAGAAGAAAACTTTCCCAACCTAAAGAAAGATATACCTATGAAGATTCAAGAAGCATACAGAACACCAAATATGCTGGATCAAAAAAAAAAAAAAAAAAAAAAACCCGCTCGCCATATAATAATCAAAACACAAAACATACAGAATAAAGAAAGAATATTAAGAGCTGCAAAGGAAAAAGGCCAAGATACTTATAAAGGTAAACCTATCAGACTTACACATAACTTCTCTATGGAAACCATGAAAGCCAGAAGGTCCTGGATAGATGTATTGCAGAAACTAAGAGACTGTGGATGCAAGCCCAGACTACTATACCCAGCCAAGCTTTTGTTCACTATAAATGGAGAAAACAAAATTTTCCAGGATAAAAACAAATTTAAACAATACGTAGCCACAAATCCAGCCTTACAGAAAGTAATAGAAGGAAAATCACTAACCAAAGAGTCCAACAATGACCACAATAACTCAGACATCTAGAGACCCTTCACCAGTGCAACTCAAAGAAGGGAAACACACAAGCTCTACTACTAAAAAAATGACCGGAGTTAACAACCACTGGTCATTAATATCACTTAATGTCAATGGACTCAACTCACCTATAAAAAGGCACAGACTAAGAGATTGGATACAAGAAACACACCTCAACCACAAAGACAGGCACCTACTCAGAGTAAAGGGCTGGGATAAGGCTTATCAAGCAAATGGACCTAAGAAACAAGCAGGTGTGGCCATACTAAATTCTAACAAAGTTGACTTCAAAGTTAAATCAATCAGAAGAGAAGGAGAGGGACATTTTCTACTCATAACAGGAACAGTTCATCAGGATGAAGTCAGTCCTGAATATCTATGCCCCTAATATAAAAGCACCCATGAATATAAACGAAACATTGCTAAAACTCAAGCCAGACATCAAACCGCACACACTTACAGTAGGAGACTTTAACACTCTTCTATCACCAATGGACAGGTCAATTAGACAGAAACCTAACAGAGAAACGAGAGAATTAATGGAGGTAATGAATCAAATGGACTTAACAGACATCTATAGAATATTCCACCCAAATAGGAGAGAATATACCTTCTTCTGTGCAGCTCATGGAACCTTCTTGAAAATCGACCAAATACTCGGTAACAAAGCAAACATCCAAATTTACAAAAAAAATATTAGTAACCACCTGTATCTTATCAAATCACCATGGATTAAAGCTAGAATTCAACAACAATGCTACCCCCAGAAAGCCTACAAACTCATGGAAACTGAACAGTCAACTACTGAACCACACCTGGATTAAGGAAGAAATAAAGAAAGAAATTAAAGTCTTCCTTGAATTCAATGAAAATAAAGAAACAACATACTCAAACTTATGGGACACTATGAAAGCAGTCCTAAGAGGAAAGTTCATAGCACTAAGTGCCCACTTAAAGAAAAAAGAGAAAGCACACATTGGAGATTTAACAGCCTACCTGAAAGCTCTAGAAAAAAAAAAGCAGACTCACCTAGAGGGGTAGAAGACTGGAAATAATCAAACTGAGGGCTGAAATCAACAAAATAGAAACACAGAAAACAATCCAAAGAATCAATGAAACAAAAAGCTGGTTCCTGGAGAAAATCAACAAGATTGATAAACCCCTATCCAAACTAATAAAACGGCAGAGAGAGAATTTGCAAATTAATAAGATCAGAAATGAAAAGGGGGACATAACCACAGACACAGAGGAAATTCAGAGAATCATTAGATCTTACGACAAAAGTCTGTATGCCACAAAACTGGAAAATGTAAAAGAAATGGACACTTTTCTAGATAAATACCATATACCAAAGTTAAACCAGGACCAGGTGAACAACCTAAATAGACCGGTTAGTCGCGAAGAATTAGAAGCTGTTATCAAAAACCTCCCTTCCAAAAAAAGTCCAGGACCAGATGGTTTCAATGCGGAATTCTACCAGAACTTCCAAGAAGACCTAATACCTATATTCCTTAATGTATTTCAACATAGAATTAGAGGAGTCATTGCCAAATTCCTTTTATGAGGCTACAGACTCTGATACCAAAACCACACAAAGACTCAACCAAGAAAGAGAATTACAGGCCAATCTCACTCATGAACATCGACGCAAAAATCCTCAACAAAATACTGGCAAACCGAATCCAAGAACACATTAGAAAAGTTATCCATTATGATCAAGTAGGCTTCATCCCAGAGATGCAGGGCTGGTTTAACATACGCAAATCTATCAATGTAATCCATCATATAAATAAACTGAAAGAAAAAAACCATATGATCATTTCATTAGATGCTGAAAAAGCATTCGACAAAATTCAACACTCCTTTATGATAAAGGTCTTGGAGAGATTAGGGATACAAGGGTCATACCTAAATATAATTAAAGCTATTTACAGCAAGCCAACAGCTAACATCAAATTAAATGGAGAGAAACTTAAAGCCATCCCACTAAAATCAGGAACATGCCAAGGCTGTCCACTCTCTCCATACCTCTTCAATATAGTCCTTGAAGTTTTAGCAATAGCAATAAGGCAACATAAGGGGATGAAGGGGATTCGAATTGGAAAGGAAGAAGTTAAACTTGCATTATTTGCAGATGATATGATAGTGTACATAAGTGACCCCAAAAACTTGACCAAAGAACTCCTATAGCTGATAAACACCTTTAGGAATGTGGCAGGATACAAGATCAACTTCAAAAAATCAGTCGCCCTCTTATACACAAAAGATATGGAAGCAGAGAGGGAAATACGAGAATCATCACCTTTCACGATAGCCACAAACAGCATATAATATCTTGGGGTAACTCTAACAAAGGAATTGAAAGATCTATTTGATAAGAACTTTAAGGCATTGAAGAAAGAAATTGAAGAGGATACCAGAAAATGGAAGGATTTCCCCTGCTCTTGGTGGGAGGATCAACATAGTAAAAAATGGCAATTCTACCAAAGGCAATTTATAGATTCAATGCAATCCCCATCAAGGTCCCATCAAAATTCTTCACAGATCTTGAGAGGCCAATAATCAACTTTATGTGGAAAAACAAAAAACCCAGGATAGCCAAAACAATCTTATACAATAAAGGAACCTCTGGAGGCATTACCATCCCTGACTTCAAACTCTATTACAGAGCTACAGTACAGCATGGTACTGGCATAAAAACAGAGAAGTTGACCAATGGAATCGTATAGAAGACCCGGATTTTAATCCACAAACTTATGAACACCTCATTTTCGATAAAGGAGCTAAAAGTATACAATGGAAGAAAGAAAGCATCTTCAACGAATGGTGCTGGCACAACTGGATGTCAACCTGTAGAAGAATGAAAATAGACCCATATCTATCACCATGCACAAACCTCAAGTCCAAATGGATCAAAGACCTCAATATCAAGCTGAACACACTGAACCTGATAGAAGAGAAAGTGGGAAGTACCCTACAACATATGGGCACAGGAGATTGCTTCCTATGTATAACCCCAGTAGCATATACATTAAGGGCAACATTGAATAAATGGGACCTCCTGAAACTGAGAAGCTTCTGTAAAGCAAACGACACTGTCACTAAGACAAAAAGGCGGCCTACTGACTGGGAGAAGATCTTCACCTACCCCACAACAGACAAAGGTCTGATCTCCAAAATATATAAAGAACTCAAGAAACTAGACGTTAAAATGATAATTAACCCAATTAAAAAATGGGGCACTGAACTGAACAGAGAATTCTCAACAGAAGAAGTTCAAATGGCCAAAAGACACTTAAGGTCATGCTCAACCTCCTTAGCTATCAGAGAAATGCAAATCAAAACAACTTGGAGATATCATCTTACACCTGTCAGAATGGCTAAAATCAAAAACACCAAGGATAGCCTTTGCTGGAGAGGTTGTGGAGAAAGGGGTACTCTCAACCATTGCTGGTGGGAATGCAAACTTGTGCAACCACTTTGGAAATCAGTGTGGTGGTTTCTCAGGAAAATTTGGATCAACCTACCCCTGGACCCAGCAGTACCACTCTTGGGAATATACCCAAGAGATGCCCTATCATCTGACAAAAGCATTTGTTCAACTATGTTCAGCAGCATTGTTTGTAATAGCCAGAACCTGGAAGTAACCTAGATGTCCTTCAGTGGAAGAATGGATGAAGAAAATGTGGAATATATACACATTAGAGTACTACTCAGCGGTAAAAAAACAATGACTTCTCGAATATTGCATGCCAATGGATGGAAATGGAAAATACTATCCTTAGTGAGCTAGCCCAGCCCGAAAAGAAGATCATGGGATGTACTCACTCATAATTGGTTTCTATCTGTGGATAGGGGCCACTGAGTCTATAATTTGTGATCCTAAAGAAGCTAAATAAGAGGGTGAGCCCAAGGAAGAACATATAGTTATCCTCCTGGCTATGGGAAATAGACAGGATTGCTGGGCAAAAAATTGGAATCTTGGGGGTGGGGTGGGATGGGGTTAAGGGGAGATGGGGAGTGAACAGTGTGAAGGAGAGGATGGGGGGAACTTGGGGAAACGGGATGATTGGGGATATAGGAAGGTTGTATAGGGGAGCAGGGAAACTCATATCTTAGTTAAGGGAACCACCTAAGTGTTGGCAAGAGACTTGAACCTGGAGTGGCTACCTGGTGCCAGGGCAATGTCCCCAGTTATTTCCTTGGGCAGCTGAGGATAGTGAACCTCAAATGACCCTATCCTATAGCAATACTCATGAATATCTTGCATATCACCATAGAACCTTCATCTAGCGATGGATGGAGATAGAGACAGAGGCCCACACTGGAGCTCCAGGCTGAGCTCCCAAGGTCCTACCGAGGAGCAGAAGGAGGGATAACATGAGCAAGGAAGGCAGGACCATGAGGGGTGCACCCACCCACTGAGACAATGGGTCTGATCTATTAGCTCACCAAGGCCAGTTGGACTGTGACTGAAATAGCATGGGATAAAACCGGACTCTCTGAACATGGCGGACAATGAGAGCTGACAAGAGGCCAAGGACAATGGTAGGGGGTTTTGATCCTACTTTATGTTCTGACTTTGTGGGAGCCTAGACAGTTTGGATGTTCACCTTCCTAGACCTGGATGCAGGGGGGAGGACCTTGGACTTTCCACAGGGCAGGGAACCCTGACTGCTCTTGGGGTTTGAGAGGGAGGAGAAGAGGAGTGGGGGGAGGGGGAGAGGGGCGGGAGGAGGGGGAGGGAAATGGGAGGCGGGGAGGAGGCGGAAAATTTTTTTTTCAATAAAAAAAAAAGACAATTGAAATGCCACTACAGTGTGATACAGTGTGCCCATTGCTACCCACACAGGCTAGATCACTGAACATACTATATTGTTAATCTGTAATCAACTGCTCATCTCAACTAATTAAATTTACTCCAGAAAACAGAATGATACTGATATTGTTTAAAGTTTTAATTTGTCAAGTTTGGGCATATACTAGAAACAGAAACAACTGAATGTATAGCTACATATTTATGCATTTGGATGGACTTTTAAATGGACACCATTGCAATATAAGATCTTCAAGCATGACTTTTTCTCATGTAGAATTCGGGGTCATATGACCTGAATGGACTTCATCCAAGAGGACTTAGCTATAAGCCCACCAGAAGGATACCATTAAAACACAATTTCACCTGGAACATCTGAGTTACTGGTTTCAAGGGTAGCAAAGCATCAAAAAAAAAAAGTTGAAGACTCACAGGGATTACCGATTTCTGAGCTTCTGCAAGACTCGTGCCTTGTGTCATAGAAAATTCCAAGGGCCTTGAACTGATAAGTAACAGAGCCCAGAGCCTGACTCCCACATTCCTCTGAAATGCCTTCTAGCACTCACTGCTCCAACAACGTGGGTTGCTTGGACGTTTTAGTGTTACTGTTTAACATTCTCCTAATGCCAACATTGCTGTTAGAAAAGTGAAACTATAATTTTGCTGAGTCAGTCAACTAACTGATTGCCCTCCATTATGTAAAGAACTCAAGCAGCTGGCATGTTCCATGGAAGCTGCACCTGTGGAGGGCCAACACCAGTGAACTCGTTTAGAAAAGAAAAGCAATCAGTGGGGAAATGGGAGGCAGGGAGGAGGCAGAAATTCTTTCAACAAAAAAAAATATAAATAAATAAATATAAAAAAATAAAAACGAAAGAAAGAAAGATAAAAAAAAAGATGCTGGACAATCAGAATCCAGATGGAGGTTCCTGGTTAGCAAAACTGTATTCTTTTTATTCTGTCAATCAGCAATAAGGTGACAATTGCCAACGGGTCTTGAAACATTGGTGGCCTACGCTATGCCTCCTGTTAGAAGTTAGGGAGGTATAAACTCAAAGTGATCTCAAACCTCTCCTGTACCATTGTTTCAAGGTACATACATGCTGAAGAGGGTTTTGTTGTTTCCCGGACAGTAGGAGTCAGACTTGGTCCAGCACTGTCTAGCTGGCACCTGGCTCCACCCCAGGACTTGTCTTGGGGTCAAGGCCAATTTCTGACCCTTCATTGATTAATGGAGCTACAGAGATATCAGTACGGTCATCCTTTACTTAGCGAGCTTCTCGGGATCTCGAGAGGAAGCCACTCTGTTTTAGGAAATCCCCACAGCCTAGTTTGTTTGTTTGAGATAGTATCTCATCCTGTAACCCTCTGACTCAAGATGCTTCTTCATCAACCAACCCCCCAAGGGCTTAGGTTGTAGGGACAGGACACCATGACCAGGTACATAGGCGATTTTAGAGCTTTAGCTTGCTAGTTCATAACATGGACTCTTATAGAATGATCCTCACTCTTATAGAATGATCCTCACTCAGTGGATGCATGGTCCACAAGTTCAAGGCCAGCACAGACACTAAAGGTGGACAGGGACACACACTGGTAACAAAGACTCACATGCCCCAAAGAGATAGGACTCACAGGCTCTCTGGCTGTCAGCAGACTCAAGCCAATCTTCCATCAGAATGTTCCACACAGACTCTAACTACTTCGGTACCCTGTTGTCATTGTGCCTATTTGTTGATACAATTACTTGGATATCTTTCCTTAGGTTTTTACTTGAGATTCTGAAGACTTTTCAGGTAGATAACTTGTATTTTACTTTAAGATAATCCCGGACAAATTGCTACATTGTGCCAGAAAAACAAAAGCATAAACAAATTTGTTTCTAATGTCATCTGGTCTCCATCCTGAATTCTCAGGAGCCCTTGGTAATAGTAATGTCGTGTGTGAGCATTGTGCTCTGAAATAAGGAAAGAGGCTCCCGCGCTCAACACATCTGTTTGTGAAGATTTAGACGGAGGCTGTGACTTAGTTGTCTATTTCCAATACAACTGCTTGTCGCTCATGGACAGGAGACTTTCCTAAGTAACAGCAAAAGAACATCTTGCCCAAGACATGAACTTTTCAATAAGTTTCTTAATGTACTCTTTATGAAATGCATTAGTTAAAAGAGTTGAATTTGATTTTGCTGTTGACCCAGCGCCAGATACTGCAGGCACTATGCAAACAGCAGCCAGATGCTGTGTTCCAGGCTCTGCCTGTGCACTTTTATCTGATGAATAGCATGGAGGACTAAGACGCATGTGTGGCAGCTGTGGTCATCTGCTCTGCTCTTCCAGAATACAAGCTTCCAGGCAGTTTTGCTGTCTTCAGCGTAGCTCCCCACTTGCAGAGTTCTTGATAATATACACGTTTTACTTTTTTCCCCAAACTTAATGTGAGTTTGAAAGTCTGCACATTGCACTCAGGATTAACTGTTCTGTACAGGACCCTGATGAACCTTGTCTGCTGGAAGACAGGACACCTCCTCTCTCACAGCTGAAAGCAGTGCGCTCTTTTCATTCAAAGACAGTGGCTATCTCCTGGCTTGCTTCTAGATTGCTGGCTCTCTGTCGGAGTGTGCCCAGAAACCTCCCCTGGAGCCTTCACAGGCACAGATTATCCTTGACAAAGAGCAATTTAGGGAGAAAAGGATTCATTTGGTTCACATGCCCACATCATCATCCCATCACTGAGACAAGCCAAGGCTGAAACTTGAGCAAGGCAGGAGGAATCTGAAGGCAGGAATTGAAGCAGAGGCCATGGAGGGGAGCTTATTTACAGGCTTGCTCTTCATGGCTTGCTCAACTTGCTTTCTTAGACTTGCCAATATCTCCAGTGCCAACGGGGCATTACTCACAGTGGACTGGGCCCACCCACATCAATCATCAATCAAGAAAACACCCCGCAGACTTGCCTATAGACAATCCGATGGGTGTACTTTTCTCTATGGAGGTTCCTTTTCTCTGCTGATTCCAGTTTGGGTCAAGCTGACTACACACTATCCAGTACCAGTGATTTAATAGCAGGAACACCAGAGAAACCAAGGGAGCCCTGGAGCTATCCCTCCCCTGGGTGTCATGTGCGTGTAGACTGTAAGGTCCTGCCTTTATGCCTCTTCAAGGCACTTTAGATTGCTCTCTTCAATTTAAATAGCAGCTTCTCCCAGGCTGCCAGGCTTCTGACATACAATAAATCCCCTAAAGGCATAAAGAACCATGCAGGGTATATCAAATCAATATCGGTGTGGATTTTAGGAAGCTTGAATCTACAGTCATGGTGCCCAAAAGACTTGCAGCTTGCTTTTCTTCTGGACATTCCCATGAGGTGCAAATGTCTTAAACAGAAAGATGAGGAGATGTCACATATGGACACTGCGGAAAGATGGAATGGGACAGATGACATTGCTAGTGAGGACCAGATATTAAAAATGAGCTTCAATAAAGAGACTGGAAACATCCACGGCACAGCTGATATTGAGGAGGAAACTCTCATGCGGCCGCCCTCAGGAGGTTCCAGGCTCTGGCCTTCTAAGCACAGGAGCTGACCTAGTGAGTTTATGTCACTATGCTCCTGTGTCCTTGTCTAGGAAAAGGACACCAATACTGTACTTAAAGTGAAAAGATGTACTTAAAGATGAACACATATAACAAAGACGCATGCATATAATGAAAGTTCTGCGCCTGGGGCAATCTTTCGCCTGTGGTTTGTACAGCTATGTTTGCTGAGACTTGTATAGCCCAGAACATTGGCCTGGCTCACTCAGGCAACAGCAATGGTTCTCTCACAGTTTTGGTAGCTTCTCTTGAGACCCCACTCTGGACTTCAGATAGGTTCTCCCAAAGACCTCACAAGGTCACACCAGTGTATGGGTCTGTGCCCTAATCTATAAGTGACTGCATTTTAATTTAATTTCCTCTGTAAGTATCCTTTATCAGAGCTAAAGACATATTCTGAGGTTCTGGGTAGCTGGATTTCAATGTGTATATGTTGGAAGTGACATAGTATAGCCCACAAAATACCCTTTGTGATAAGATTAAACATAGCCACCCACTAAAATCATGCCATATGTAAATCTTCATTTATAATTTTTGCTTTGTCTTTGATATTCTATGTTGACATTTTTCATATGATTCAGTTAGGACATTTTTTGCTACACTTTAGAAATACATATGGGCAAAAATTATAAAATAAACACAGAGTTTCTGTAACTCTGTCACTCAGAGATTCTACCCTGGCACATATACCTATGAAAACAGACTTGACGAAAGAAGAATTATACTATTTAGTAACCTGTTCCAAAAAAAAAAAAACCACCTTTATTAGCATTGAATGGTAGAGTGTGCTGTAGTTAATAATGAAGAGGAAAGATATCTTACTATACCAATAAGCTGCAAATTTACCCATAATTACCTCATAGTTTTGAACATATGGGGTGTTTTTCTATTTTGCATGCAGTGAAAATGCTGTGAGACATATATATATCTATATATGTGTGTATATAAGCATATATGTACTCTCTCTCTCTTTCTCTCTCACACACACAGAGACCCACACACCACTCAAATGCACATATATATTTAAAAAGAGGACATAGGCAATGTATATGCTTTTTTTTTATTCCCTTGGGTTGTATCTCTAAGATTTCTGCTCCATCTAAACAAGGATGGACCTGCTGCGTTGTGATACACGGCCATCATCTGAGTGGCATTCTGCCCAGGGTGTTAGCTAAGGATGTGTGGATTTATATTTTAGTTGTTAACACACATGAAGATATAAGATGGAACCATCTTCAAATATTAACAGGACAGTTTCTCCTCCACTTTAGTAGAGAGACTCAGACATCTTAAGCTGTAGTTTATTTAGAAACACTATGCAAGCTTTAATAGAAATGCGCACAAACAAACGGAAGATTTGTGTGTGCATGTGTGCTCGTGTGTGTGTTCATACCTGTGCATATGCGTATTTGTGTATACATTAATGTAGAGGACATTGGTCAACTCTAGGTGCTATTCCCCAGAATCTACCTGTTTCATTTTTAAAGATAGGCTCTCTCAATGGGAGTCACAAACTGTGCTATATCAGCTGATCATTAGGGTTCTGGGATTTGCTCATCCCCAGCTCCACCTTGCTATAACTACAGGCACGGACCACTATGTCCAATGTCTAAGAGTTCTAGAGACTGAACTTGGGTTTCATGCCTGCACTTTAATGACAACTGTTTTTCCACTCCCTGTGTTATGGACTTTTATGCAAATGGGTTGGGAGTTGGTGCAGGCTGCAGAATGACCCCCTTCCTGCAAATTGTGGCATCTTAGGGTCTTCCTCTGTCATCTCATTGAGTTCACATTGACAAGCAAGCAAAAGCAAAGGTCTCTCAGGTGCCTCTCTGGCAGCATAACCATCCAATCAGAGCTCACCTGAGAAGGTGAAAAGAATGATGGATATAATGAGGGAACTATTGGAGACTGTGGAATGGGGTAAGTCATTAAGAGTGATTATAAGAAAGGGGCACTACTCCTTTGTGTTTGGGGAAAATGTTCAGTGAATACCTGCTGGGTCCATTTGATTTCTGATGTCCTTTGAATCTATATGTAATTCACATTCCTTCTCTTTGGTTCCTTCTTCCTGTTTGCTTTTGGTTGCCTGTTTGCTTTTGAATGGAAGAAAGAGAGAGAAAGAGTGTAGATTTAGGTGGGTAGAGACGTGGGGAGAATCTGAGAGGAGTTGAGGAAAAGAAATCATGATCAGAATAGATTGCATTAAACATCTATCTTTAAATTTTTTTCTAAAAAAAAGGAATAAAAAACGAGTTACAGCAAGCTAAATCTAAGAGGAAATGGAACCTAGAATTGAAACCAAGGTGGAGATGGGAAGAAAGAGTCCCAGGAAGTAGGCAGATGGTGTGGGAGGTCCTTCTGTCTATGTGTTGCTTTTATTGGTCAATGAATAAAGAACTGGCTTGGCCTATAGCATGGGAGGAGGAAGGCAGAGTTAGAGGAATGCCATAGAGCTGCCACCAGAGATAGACGTGCTGAAACTTTGCTGGTAGGCCACGACCTTGTGGTGATGCACAGATTAATAGAAATGGGTTAAATTAATAGGTAAGACCTAGCCAATAAGAAACTAGAGCCAATGGGCCAAGCAGTGATTTAATTAATATAGTATCTGTGTGATTATTTGGGGGCTAAGCTAGCCAGGGGGCGTGGAAGAACAAGCAACTCCTCCTACAGAGATATGCAAGCTAGCATGCGTGGCTATGGTGGTGAGACAGTGTGAGTCTGATCTTGGGTTCAGTATGCTCAGTGTTAGGGCCTGGGCAGCCTACTGTGAGGTGCGTAGAGCACACAGCAATTCCTGAGCCCAGAATGCTCTAAATTCTCAGTTCCTATGTATGAGAAGAAATGGCAAAGGAGGTTAGAACCCAGCATCAAGATATAGTGTGGGTGAATACAAACAGAAGTTATCATGATGCTGCCCCAGTCCCTCTTCAGCAGCATGCTCATTGGACACATGCACTTCTTTACCAGATACATACAAAGCATCCATTTGGTGGGACCCCTAAAGCCAAGTGCTATTAAATATGAACTATTACCCCTGTCCTTTTTTTGGTTGTGTTTTGTTTGTTTGTTTGTTTTTCTTTTGTTCTGTTTTTGAGACAGGGTTTCTTTTTTTTTATTTACTTACTTATTTATTTATTTATTTATTTATTAAAGATTTCTGCCTTCTCCCCGCCACCACTTCCCATTTCCCTCCAACTCCCTCATCAAGTCCCCCTCCCTCATCATCCCTAAGAGTAATCTGGGTTCCCTGCCCTGTGGGAAGTCCAAGGACCACCTTTGTAGCTTTGGTTCCTGTCCTGGAACTAGCTCTTGTAGACCAGGCTGGCCTCCAACTCACAGAAATCTGCCTGCCTCTGCCTCCTGAGTGCTGGGATTAAAGATGTGTGCCAGCACTGCCTGGCTACTACCCTTGTCTTACAGCAAAATATTTTCAAAAAGGAAAAGCAGAGGTAAATCCCTGTTGATCTCTGTGGTCGACAGAGTGATTATCTCATGCACGGCAAGGCAATTTAGCTGGGGCAGACACCCCACAGATCAGCCTGCCTTCAACCTGACCCTACAGAGACATAACAAAGCTCTCTGTGCTGACATGTACAGGCACAAACATGCCCAGGAAGGCATGGGTTTGCCTAAAACTACATTACACATGGGACACTAAGTTATGGGATTCCAGTGTTTCCTTTGAAACAATCACATTCTTTCAAATAATAGTTGAAATAGTTCAACAATAATTTAAAAGTTTGGAACAGGTAAATATGTTCTGTCTGGTTTTCCTAAAGTTAAAAACATTTATAAAACAGTAAAAAGAAATAGTCTCATGTGTTAAATAGTTACCCCACCTGACCCCACCTGACTTCTCTGGCTGGTGCTTCTCTTATTGAATATCTAAAAAAAAAAAAAAAAAAAAAGGATGTATTAAATTTTATCGGCACATTTGATCCAGCCACCCCTGCTATCTGTTTGAATCTCTACTAGGCACCAGTGGGCTTACAGAGACAAGATGCTGTCCACCAACCCAAGCAAGTTCAAAAGTCTTCATTCCCAGAATACTTAATGAGAATACTTAAAATTCCATCTACTCAGAGAGCAGGAGACTCACAAATGTCTTATCTCCAAATGGAAAATGGAGAAGGGTAGACATATAGTCAGTCCCTTAGATCAATGCCCAGTAGCAAAAGCCCCTTTTGTAGGTGTATCTAGAAGGAGAGAGTGTGTCCTATAGCAGATCCCACAAGCAGCAATGGTCTCAGCCCTCACTGGGCTTTCTGATTCAGCTCGCTGTCACTCAAACAGAAGCAGTACACAGCCGTTCATATGTCCCAGCTCGCTTCCCTGGGTATCCACTCCAGAGATCTGCATGACAATGGTATATTTGTACTGGACTCTCAGCTAATGGAATTAACCACTGGGGAGTCTTTTTCAGTCATTCTTTATGCCTTTTGGAAGTAAAACTGTCATTTAAATTATCCTTTGGGTTGACAGATATTGGTGAATGTCTCCAAGGAGACTTGTTCTGCATAGCCCATTTTGGAGAATGTCCCATGTGCCCCCTCATTACAGTTCAGACTAAT
The DNA here is from genome assembly GCF_950005125.1 of Chionomys nivalis. NCBI lineage: Eukaryota > Metazoa > Chordata > Mammalia > Rodentia > Cricetidae > Chionomys > Chionomys nivalis. The sequence continues at coordinate 5,027,379 of NC_080113.1, read as the reverse complement.
TCAGAAGATTGAATCCCATCTTTGTGGTGTGAGTGCTGAGAGTTTATTGTGTTTCCTAGAATCTGTCTCTTCATCTGTAGATTTCTTACTATACAAAAATTAAGTGAATTATTACAGGTTGAACTTCTTGCACCCAAACAGTCCATTTCTGTCCTTTAGTCTTCAAACCTAGGAAACAGGAAAAAATACAACCCGTGTGGATTGGAGAATGCCGCGTTAATAGTTGTTCTATATTTACACATATATAGGGAGCTGTGGGCAAGGGCACCTGCAGAGGAGAACGGGCACCTCAGAAACGGATTTATAGGAGGTGATGTATGAACTCCCTTGAAGACTGGCTCTTCTTGAGGGACATCAAAGGCCATCTTGTATTCTTGTCTCTAACTCTCTTAGCTGTGCAGGAACTGGCTTTGGACCAAGAAAAATTCCTTACATCTCACTAAAGAAAATACAATACTTTAAACCTAAAGGTCCAACCCATATATTTTTCTAAATTTTCAAGAACTTTTATTTTAAATGCTTATTTTCCTGTTGTTTGCTTAATATACAACAATTTTGAGGGTGCTAAAAATTTCCTAAATACGAAGACATGTATATAGGTGGACAGCCCCAGTACCATGCTCTGAGTGTGCCTTCCTGTTAGACACTTTGAAGTAAAACCAGGTTGTTCTTCTTCAGTGGGCACCACAAATGCACCACGGCCTGTCTGCCATCCAGCCCTTCATCTTTTTAGGTGCCATATCTGTGAATTCAGGCAACTGCACAGAGTAAATATTTAGGGGAAATTGCATATGGTTTAGATATGTCAGCTTTCCTTACCGTTCATCATTATTTCCTAAACAGTGCAGCGCAACAGTGCATCATGAATTCTAAACAACCCAGAGTAGGATTTAGACATCTAAGAGGCGACTCACAGGTTTTGATTTTCTCCCTCATTTTGCACTAATAAGCTTCATCATTGTAATTGGTAAGTTTTCTCTTAAACCCACCTTTGCCCCCAAGAAATAGCAATGAAACACATTTTTTTTTTCAGGAAAATAAGCTCCTAGAATGCTAAAATTACTACACATTAAACCGTAGGAAAATATATTAAGCAAATACTCAGGAGTGCCTGGCTTACAACCAGAAAGCATGGAAATTAAACCTTTAGGCCCGAAATTTAACATAACTTAGAAGTTCAGAGTTAGACCGAGAGTGTTTTCCTCCAGTCCATTTTTACAGAAACCCCTCTAAGCTTTGAATTAAGATAAGGAGGGAACATGCCCCCAAAAGAAGCATAAAACTGAAGCACAGTAGCCAATTTCCAGATCAGATCCTCTACTGGCTTGTGTACATTTCTTGCCTCCCTTTCAAAACCATCTCTGCTTTGGGAAACACCTCTGTCTTACATAGTTGCCTCCTTAGAAGCTATCCTGAAGGATGAGGTAGCCAGGAAGGTACAGCTGTACTGAAATTAGGGTGTCAGCCACATTCCAGACTCTTCCTTCGTTAGCGTTAGAATTTCACCATCAGAAATTTCCTCTAGAGTGAAACCTCATCCTGTTCAGGGATGGACTTCTTATTTTGAATAAAGGCAGTCCTGATGTAGAAGACACTTTGGTACACACTAGACTGGAGCAATGTCAACATGGAGTCCCTGGTCTTCATAATCTAGCCTTACAGTGTCTGTGCATTCAAGTGTACATGATGGTGTGCATTTAGATGCCAAAAGTAAACCTGGAATATCTTTTTCCATCACTGGACACCTTAATTTTTGAGACAGGGTCTCTCAGTCAGCGTGGTAATTATCATTTTAGCAATACTGCCAGCCCACCAAACCCCAAGGATCATCCCGCCTGTGCCGTCTCAACCCTGGAATTACAGGCATGCACCACCTTGTCTGACTTTCCCGTGTACAAATTTCTCACACTTAGGTGGTGGAAACTTATCTTTTGAACCATTTCCCCAACCCCATGCTCTACCCTCTTCCAAAAGCATCTTGGCATTTCTTGGCAATAAAAAATCCTGCTGTACTTTTATAACAACAGTACAAGGCTTAGAAGAGATGCATTTTCTGATGAAATGCTTGTGGGAAGGACCATAATGATACTTTCTGCCATGGGAGACATGGGAAAGGACACCGGTTCTGAGCAACCTACTCCCTAGGAGACATGGGAAAAGACATGACTTCCGAGCAACCTACTCCCTCTCAAGACAGCTGCACCCCTTTTGCAGAGCAACTGCTTTCTACCTGGATCAGATTCTCAAGGCAGAAAAATGTCCCTGATGGGAAATACGTTGATCTCATAAAGTTAAATCTACCCACACACCCAGAAGAAAGAATTAAAAGGAAGATGAAGGACTTCTTTACACAAGATTTGAAATTGGTTGGAAATTTGACTATTCCTTCATACCTACGATGTGCACACTGGTCACAGGCCACAGACCTGACTGGCAACCGATGACCAATTGCTGACAAATTTCCAATTTTTTTTTAAAAAAAAAACCCTTATTTGCTAGATCTTTTAAATTAATTAATTAGTTAATTAATTTTACATCCATGCCACAGTTTCCTCTCCCTCCTCTCCTCCAGGTCGCTGTTCCCACTCCATCTGTTCCCACCCCATCCACTCTTCCTCTGTTTCTTTGCAGGAAATAATAGGTCTCCCATGGATATCAGCAAAACATGGGACTGAGCACCTCCCACTGTGTTAAGGCTGAGCAAAGGGACCCAGTTTGACTAGAGTACCAAAAGCTAGTAAAATAGTCAGAGAAAACCACTGTTAGCACTGTTAGGAGTCCCACAAGAGGACCAAGCTACACAGCTGTAACATGTATGCAGAGTGCCTATGTCGATCCCACGCAGGCTCCCTGGTAGTCAGTTCGGTCTTCTTCTCGTCAGAGGGCAGAGGGCCACGGTTCCCTGCTGCTGCCTGGATTCTCAGAGAAGGTCAGACTCACTATTAGTCCTGAGATAGCTCACAATGCAGAATCTAACAATTGGTTTATGCAATAGATCACGTTGGTCTTCATAAAGCTGAGTCGGAGATGGCTGTAGTCTACCCCATGCCGAATCAGCCTTACAATGACCCCTGGGCACTGGACCATTGTTTTGCGTGTCTGTGGAGGCTGCATGTGGCTATCCCATCACACACAGTTGTGTTAGTGTGATGATGAGGAAGGATGGTACACCAAGGCTCCTACGTGGTGACACAGGGGACTGATGAGGTTCCCAGATGCTTCCACATCGTCCACCCACTCCTCCTGGCTACTCATTTATCCCTGCTGCCAGCAGTGACCAATGACTTCACCAACACTGCAAGTGGCGACCCCTGAGAAACCTTCCACATTCATTTGGAATTTCAAGATGGTGATTTTTTTTAATGTGACCATTAAGCCTCTCCATGGACGGGTGATAACGTTGTCCTGTTGTTGATTGTCCTTTCTCCAGTGACAACCGAAACTTGCTGATATGCAGAATAGATGTTGCTCTCTCTCTTGGGGACTGTGTGAACCCCAAAGTTTCAGGCAGGGACATGCTCCTGCCCTCTTGACAGCACAGTCATGCAATCTTGGCCAACAGTGGCTGAAATAACCAGCCACTGAGACTTCCTGGGAATGTATTTCCAAACACCATTCTCTTTGTGACAATGTTTCATTCATGGGTGGCAAAAATCTATTTTTGACCACGAACTTTGAGTCTATGGTTCAGTAGGAAAGCTAGGAAATATTAGTTTATAGTGATGGTGATTTAATCACTTTTGATGAAACTAACCCAACTTTCAGATTCAGTTAAAAGAGCAAAGGGCTCCAAATGATGCATTTAAACATGTCTTATGTTTTTCTTGGTTGCTTTGAAAATGAGAATTCAGCTAAATAAAATTGTTTAAATAAATGCTGCCATACACACCACCAAAGACACTGTCACCTCTGAGTCAAAGACCTCTCTCAATTGGCTAAGATTGTTGCTCTTTGCTACCCCCCTCTTTATACTTCATGACATTTTTTTTTAATGTCGCACATTATAAACCGAAAGAATTTTTTTTTTTTTTGGCTTTTTGAGACAGGGTTTCTCTGTGGTTTTGGAGCCTGTCCTGGAACTAGCTCTTGTAGACCAGGCTGGTCTCGAACTCACAGAGATCCGCCTGCCTCTGCCTCCCAAGTGCTGGGATTAAAGGCATGCGCCACCACCGCCCGGCCCCGAAAGAATTTTTAACGGGTGGAAAAAGCCTGTGATGGGGCACAGACTTGGTTACACCCACTTGTGATTGGGGCACTGGATAATTCTTTGGGCCTCTCAGCACTCTCTCCTGTTTGCCTTATAATTGGGGCTCTCTATTAGAAATGAGGCAGTAAAGTTGCCCTGAAGAATGGCCAAGCTTGTGTGCCAGAATCCTGGGCTGTAAGGGCCTAGTTTTGTTGGATTGTTATTATAACATGGGCCGTATTAACTCACTCACCTTTAAAAAGCTTTCCCCCCCCACTATTTGGAGGTTGCCCAAACATTTTTAAGTTGTTTCCTCATTTTTACTGATCATAGGAAAACCTCAATCATGTCCACAAACTCACATTTGAATGATAATAAAAAATCATATTTTACTGTTACAGTGTTGGCAGGAGGTTAAAATATCACTTTGAAAAGCACTTACCTATTTTTGTTTTTCAGAAATCTTCAAGCAGCCTAGCTTAACTGAGACATGTGGTTAGTTTTAATTTCAATTTGTTTTATTTGAAAAAGAAAGAGCTCAATTTGGGTCTTCAAGAATGCAACTTAAGTAAGTCCATAAAAATAAACACAAGGCAAGAACTATGGGATTTTTAAGATCCAGGGAAAATCCTTAAAGGCAAAACCAAAATAAAATGAAAACCCAAACCTATTACTCCCCAGTTCCCTCAAAACTCCAGATAGAGATGGATCCAAGAGACAATCATGTAGACCCATCCATCTTCCTCATGTTAATGCACCCTCCTCTTTATAATGAGGGAGGCGTGTGCACTGAGAGGAGCCAGGATCTACACACTCTGCACTGGCAGTTGGTGTCAGGATGTGTTAGGCTAGTACCTTGGTGTTGTGTGGTTTATCCCAACTTTCAGAGAAATATCTTTTCACTGAAGGTAGGGCACACATGACAGGCAAAAGAAAGGATTCCACACAAGGCCAGCTTCCCAACCAAAGGGTTTATTGGGGGTCACTTAGAGACACATGGGTGACAGCTACCCCAAGTGTGTGATGACTCACAAAGTCTGCACAGCCAGAGTCACACGTCCAGCTGACCTTCCATCTCATGTATTTAAGCACCTCCCAGGATCATATGCAGCAGAGACAAGTGAGATGGACAGGCATAATCTGAGGACCTTCTCTCTCCTTCTGTGAGAGTCTGCTAGTGGCTCTCATTGTAAACCCAGCTGCCATTGTACTGTATTTATCATTTGTTTCCATGATTGTCCCTTTACTACCATGATTATGGGGTCAAAGCACCTGTCCTGCTATGATGATGGCCTCTGTACACTCTATGAAATAGTTGTTCCATGACTAAGTGGTACTAAGACCTCCTAGACTCCTTGACCCATTATCTGTGTAAATATACAACACTCATTTCTAATATTGTGTGAGCAAGTAGAAACAGCATTTTAAAGCTCTTGGAAATTAGGAAGTAGTCATGAGAACTCAAAAGTAGGTTTCTTGTTTTTCTATGGCTACTCACACATCTAGAGATCAGATCCTGTAAGCCTTTCTATAAAAATTAAATGCAGACCATCACTGGTTGGGAAGCAGGATGGCCTTTTATTTTCAAGATGGCATTCACAAAGGTTGATACCTTTCCCTCTGCAGCTGCTAAATCTCTTTATCCCTCTCCTCTCCCACATCCCAAGTGGTCGTTGCCACCCCTAGTAGTCAGAACCCCTCCACGGCTCCTAAACCTCTCTGTCCCTCTTCTCTTCCACATTCCAAGGGGTAGTATCCATCCATGACCATTTTCCCCACAACTTTTGTCAAATTAAATCCCAGAACATTTAGAGGAATTTTGATGTGTCTTCTCTTGTCCTCCTTGCTAAACTAAAGGTTTCTGGGAAATGAGTTCCTGAGCAAGACTCCCTGTTCTGAGGTTTCATACCAGAGAGGAGGTATTCTTCTAAGAATTCAGTGAAAAAGCAAAAGGCCCTCCTGGTAAATTCTACAGATTGTGCAGGGAAATTTAGTAGGAGTAGGTGTGAGTACCTTGAAGCCTGTACGATGTGACATGAGTACCTTGGGGTGTTCAGTTGTCGACATTACTGATAGTTCAACAAGGCTTTCATCCCATGTAGCCTTCTACCCTGCACAAAGACTATGCAAGAGGACTTTCATCGCTCAATGCAGCTGGCAATCCCTTCTGATCACTTTACTCTTGACTCTTTGACATCTTCTCAGTTGCTCACTCAGTGCTCCTGAGACCTGTGGAGCCATTCACTTCCGAGAATAGGAAGAGTGGGATGGGAGTCAGCGATCACTCAGTACTTAGAATCTCAGATCCATTTGCTACCACAAGGAATCCGTGATACCCGGTACACAGTGCCTGGGATCAGGGATCTGTTGCTTTCATGAGACATCAGTGATCACTTAGTACACAGGACACAGGATCCATCGATACCACAAGGGGTCAGTGAGCACTCAGTTCTCAGCATTCGGATTACTCGATATCTCCTTGACCCTGATGCCAAAGAGGCATCAAATCTGGAGATTGAAGTCTCTAGACTCCGGCTCCAGTTAGAGACAGCCTACAGGTGACGGTTGCCTGAACTTTTAGAAAAGATTCCGAGCAGAGTCAAGTTCCACAAACACCAGAGAATAGACAGTGTTCAAGCTCAGAGATGAGTGCCCTGGAGCTGTGATGGGGTCACTTCTGACGGTGCATGGGTAAGTAGCACTAACTGCAGCAAAGATGGTCGGCCCCATTGGACTTTAGGAGGATGTAGTGGTGATGGATGATGTTATCAGCTCAGAGACTTGCTTAGGGTAGCACCTTCTGATCATAGACTTCACTCCGACGAGGGGCTGCAGCAGTGGCACCACAGTAAATCCATGGAAAAAGGAAATAAGCAAGCTCACTAATCTTCACTCTAAAATCTAGCAAACATCTCCCTGCTGCACACCCGCAGAGAGAGACAACACCTTCCTCCTAACCTCATTATTCATCAAGATTCTCACTTGGCGAGTCCAATATACAGGAGTCTTGCGCATGTAAGACAGACCTCTAGCCTCATCTTTGAGCTGTAGGAATCTACACACATGACAAGGGCACATCCACATACTCGTCATACTGTCAATGTACTGTGTGAATCGAATATTTTAAACCTAAAATAACATTCGAGAGAGGATAGTTCGTCATTCCTCTCTTCAGACTAGAAGTCTGATTTTTAAAAAATTATTCTCTCTCTGGGGCTCACAAAATGTAAATTAAGGCAAGCTGTAGCAAGTGGAGGCAGAGTGGAGAGGGCACGCCGGCCCGTGGAAAGTCCACATAAAACTTATAATGTTAACATGACTTCTTTCACCTCAGGTGAATTCATAAATGAAACTTTTTTTCTTTTTTAAAGCTACAAATTCATTAGTATATCCCTGGGAATGACTGAATCGATTCAAAGGCTTTTTTTAATTTTAATAATTCTGGTAACTCTAATCTGAACCATTATTTCTAATTTCTTAATATGAATCCAGAAATATTGGTGACCTAATAAGTTTTACAGCACAGCCCACAACCTTCTTTATGGAGCTCACACATTATGTAATGCGTTATAAAGCAGGCTGAATGTTGTAAAACTCATTATTTTTTTTCTCTTAGTTAAAGCGCCTGATAGCCAAAATTTTAAGTGGAAAGCTATTAAAGTTCCAGAAACCCCCAACTTTACATGATTTTCCCCCCAAATGTTCTAGTTTGCTCTTTGAGTGCCCTGAATTGTGTTCTGATACTCAGGCATATTGAAAGTCATTGTCTGTCCATTGCAAGTGAGGTCCCTGTAGGTTCTCATGGGCTGTCTTCCTTTCTATCTGTATTTTGTTTCCCAATTATTTTTTCTTGCTAAGAAATCTTAAATTAAAGAGGCAAAGAGTTAAAAAGAATAAATAAGAGAACTAACTTCCAAGTGAAGGTGAAACTGGAACAATTAGAGCTCAATTTTGACAAATTTCAGAGGGTCTAAATTAACGTCACCTTCAGACAGTGGCCAGCTCCGGGCTGCAGATCGGGCTCTTTGAAAGGACCGAGCCACAGCTGTTCTTAGCTCTTCTCTCTTGGAGCTGTCTGGGCCAGGACCCTGCTGATAGGACCACAGAGGGCTGGGTTCCAGGGACGTGGTGATGGAAACAAAAGCCAATTATCTTTGACCAGATGGATTCTCTGCCTTGCTCCTGGGAGAGTTAGGACAAATGAATAAGATTAAGTGAAGGTAAATCCAGAAGAAAGGCCGCTCCTGACTCTATTGTCAGCCTGCTCAGAAAGCAGCTGAGGCCCCTCCCTCCTCCCGGTGAAACAGGTAAGACCTTCAGGTACTTGTCGGCCCTGTCTCTTTTCCTACCCAGGTGATTCCATTCTCTTACCCTTTGGTTTTGCAAAGACATTTGAGGTCCAAGCTTACTTTTACCACCCACTCAGGCTAATTCATTTAGATGTGTAATTAGAGCACTCTCTCCCGGTTTTATTTTGGAGCATAGGAAATTTGTTAGGGCAAAAACAGTGTCTGAGGAGGGACTTAGTGTCGGTGGACATGCCTGTGCTCAGGAAGGGGCACTACTAAGCATGTGTTCTCATCCCCAAGAGCTCCAAGCACAGGAATTCCCCAGCATCAAGCCCCTGATCCCCTGATAGCTGTATTCATGTTATGTTTTGAGAAGGATTGTACCCATATGACAGACTTGTTCCTTATTGCTCATTTCCCCATTTTCCTCATCCGTGTCCATCTTCCTTCAGGTCATGATAGGGTTCACATAACAAGGACATGTCCCACAATCCTTCACCAACCAATGGGAATGTGCAACTGAATTCTAACCGATGGAGTATGAGAGCAGTCACAGGTGGAATTCAGCAGCCATCTTGCATGATGGAGGCTCCTTGGGATGGAGACCAGGTCACTTGCTGAGTAAGAGACCATAACAACCTTGGGCTAACAGTCTCCAGACTTCTGAGCTTAAGAGGAGGAATAGCCCATGTTATGTTCACACCTTAATTTAGGGTGTTCCTCTATTATATTCACTCTATGCAAGAGTGAATATAACCTATACTGTGGCCAGTGAGTAAAAACATCACCTCTTTCCCTTCAACCCATTCATTAAAACTTAATGAGAAAAGGAGATGAAGCCCAGAGAAAATTGCCTGGCGCGGAGCAGGACATCCTGACATTGCCAGTTAAGGAGCTTATTGGATCCTGCCAAAAATGTGTCAATTCAATAAAAAGAATCAAAATCATCCCTTGACTGACTCAGGAGGTGATCAGTCTGAACAGGCCTGTTACACACAATTTAAATAATAAGTGTCTATTACCGTTCGCTCACAGAGCTCTGAAAAATGCTAACTCTGGGCAAACAGGGCTTAGGATCTCTTAGAGAAACCAGAATTGAAAAGATCTGTGTGATGACTTCTCCAAAGGAGACCCTGCCCTTGGTGAAGTTCAAGCCCCTCCTGTAATGACTCCCATGGGTGCAACAAGAGGGGGTGTCATCAGACACATACCAAACACATTCAACTTCTCTGCTACTGGAGCTAACACTTGTGTGAGAAAGAGAGAAGACAAAGATTTGCTCAACAAACTGGGAGAGTTGTCAAGCGCTGAACTGCCTCCTCGCTTATGGCCAATGGGCTTTCTTTGCCTTTGCTTTCCAGGGATAAGGGAGACGATCCACACTCAGCCCTGTATCTGAGAGGCAGGACACTGAGTGTTGTCCTTCCCTTCAATCCCTCTCCTTCAGCATCTGCAATGCCTACATGGGAGGCAGTGACCACAGGCTGAAATGCCAGTGACGCTGGTCCTCCATGCACACAGGAAATGACGTCCCAGAATTTTATAATAGGATGGCCTCTGTATGCAGGAAGAGAGCTTAGAATGCTGGCCTTTTCTGGAACCTGACTTGAAGGATGTTGGCTTTCCCCAGACATGGGACTCACTCTAGAGGACATTTTCTGTGCCTTATGGTCAGTTTGAGCTTTGGAGGAATGACCATGCTATCCAGTAAGAAGGATTGGGTAGTATTCTCCCAACATTTTCTAATGAAGAGGTTCCTGCTCTCTGGCTCCTTTGGGTAAGAATCTTGGCAAACTACCTAGAAAGCCCTGTGGGCTGGACAGGCCTATAGAAATCTACAAGGGAATCCCCGTAACATGGAGCACATTCTGCAGCTGTGAATGACGCATGTACGCTGTATCATCCACCCACATCATCACTGCTCAGGGCAAGGCTTTCATAATTACCCTGAGAACCTGAAGTCTGCAAGCTTTCTCTGTCCATCAGGACTCTGTGACTTCACTTAATGGTCTCTTTTCTGACTTTTGATCATATAGGTTCTCACGAGGGTCTTGGTCAGAATCCAGGGTTTTCATAGCAATGCATTACATATGATTTCACATAGCAGATGTAATTCATTGACGTTGCTGCATGTTACTCCAAGGATGAAAACACCGTAAAGTATTTGTGTTTATTCTGCGATTTCTGAGATGAGTGCTCTCGAACTTCAGGTGGGGAACGGTGGCGCAGACCTGTGACTGTGACACAGGCTTTAGACAGAGCAGATTCATGAACTGTGAGCCCAAGAAGGGGACAGCTGGGTCGTATAGGCTTCTATTCACCACCAATGTTTTCCAAAGTGGTTACAGCATCGTGGGGTAACCATTGGCAGTTTGTGGGCAGACGTCCAGCCAGGCTGTGTGACTCAACATTGCTCATTTGTGTAACAATGCAACACTTTGGGGTGCTTTTTCCTGAGACCCCGTTCTTTACTTGTTGGTGGCCGTACTCGTCTGAAGCTTCATTTAACCTATGATCAGCTAAGTCCCTGCCTCCTTTTGAAATAGGCCTTCTTTGTTCATCTGCTGAGGGTAAAGAACTATGTGAAGCTTCTGTCAAATCGTGTGGGTCTCCTCCTTTTTGTTCTGGGTCAATCATGATACCCAGTGTGAAGAGGTATATGCCTTTGCTTGATTCTTCTAGGTTAAAAAAAAATGAAGGGATAAATATATTCTATTCTTTCCAAATAGAGTAGCGATTACTCCTATGAGACGTGAAAAGTTGTTGAGATCCATCTAAGAAAACTCTTAGAGCTGAACAATCATTCTCTTCATCCAAAGCCTCTCCTTGCCTCTGCCTTCCATAGACAAAGTGCTCATGGCCTCTGGTTTTAGGTCTGTAGTTGTGTCCTTACATGCCCTTCCTCCTTCCCTCAGAGGCCCTGTCCTGTTGATAGATTTGAAGATTGGCTTCTTTGCCTTCTTAACATGATCTAGAAGCATCTCAGGGTATAAGGGGCAGCGCATGCCACTCCTGCAAGAACGAGTGGCGTTAGAATGCTCCCTGTTTCCCTGCAGCCCTCTTCTGCTTTGCAGCTTGGATATTTATTTACCTACATAAATCATAGCAAAGGCAATATTTGTCTCTTGAGAAAGTTTTATCATAAACTCTTAAAAATGAATGTATGGTGAAAGAGATTTAATGTTTGTTTGGGTTTTTACAGACTCTCAGCAGGTCCAAAAACTTCTCTGAGGTTAAAATAGAAAGCCACTTTTACAGCCATGAAAAATAGGGTTCCCTGATTACTACGAAATGCAATTAAAATCCCCTGCAGCTTCCATAAAACACTCTATTTAGCTGTTCTCTGCATTTTGAATACCGTCATTCTTTAGTGGCATAATTTGTTTGTGGAAAATATATTTTTGCTTTATATTGTGTTTTATAGACCTTTAATTGTATGAATTCTTGTACAAATTAGCCAGGGCTTCTACATGTAGGCATTTCCCTTTTTTTTTTTTTTTTGTAAAATCACTGTTTGAGTATAAGCAAACCCTGGAACACATATATATTTTTGAAATCATCTAGCTATAAATCTGTATAGATGGGACCAGAGAGATGTCTGAATAGCTAAGAGTATCCACTGCTCTTGTTGAAACAATTTCTTGAGTTCAAAGAATCCATGCTGGATAGCTCACAGCAGCCCTCACACAAGATCTGGGGTATCCAGCTCTATCTTCCGGCCTCCATGGTCATTGTACTCACATGCACAGACACACAGATACATACATACACACACACACACACACAAACTTACACAGAAAAATAAAATGCTCCTGAAATAACATTACATATATGTCATAATGATGCTATGTCAGAAATACTAGAGGTGGCTTGAGCTCTGGGTAATACAGTGATATTTTATTTATGTTTTAATAAACAAAGCTTACCTGAATATCAGAGGGGCTAAGCTAAGCCATTAGAGATCAGACAGGAGTGGCATACACCTTTAACCCCTATGAGATAGAGGCAGGTGGATCTCTGTGAGTTCAAGGCCACAAGATCAATGTATAAACAAATCCAGGTGGTGGTGGCCTGTACTTTAATCCCAGTCCTAGGGAGTCAAAGACCTTTAATCCCAGCACTAGAGGGAATATAAAATGGGTGGAGAGAAAGGCTTAGTCAGCTTAGTCTGTGGTTTCCCAGCCTTGGTAGAGGTAAGACTTCTCTAGTGGCTTGGTTGCTTTGCTTTTCTGGCTTTTGTGTTGACCCAACATCTGTCTCTGATTTATTATTATTATTATATTACATAATATAATAATATATTATTATTTATTATTTGTGCTACAGGGTAATCCTTGCTTTTTCTTGAGTCTCCTGCAGGTTGGAGAAAGAATGCCATGTCCTAAGTTAAGGATCAATGAGGCTTCTGGAAGCTTCACCAAAAGTTACATGCAAACAATATGCAAAGCCAGTCTGTCTGGCGCTGGGGGCAAATCCTCAGGGCAAGTAGGCAGGCGAGACTTCCTTTGTTTCTCCAGCCTGCCTGCACCAAGCAAGGTAAGGCCTTTGTTTACAAACTACCCAACCTGCACGGAGATCTGATCTAGGCACCAGGAGAGATAGCAGCAGGGTGAGTTTGTGACCTGACCGGCGGCGGAAGCAGCCCTGGACAGGGAACTCTGAAGTTCCTCATCCCCCACCCTATACTCCCTGGCCTCCCTGCAGGGGCTCTACACCCTGCATACTGCCTCTCTCTTCTTGTCCCACCCAGCTTGCATCCAGAACCCTTCTTCCTTCTGCCCCCTTTCCTCTTTGGGCACATAACACCATCCAGCTCAGTCTGTCTGGCGCTGGGGGCAAATCCTCAGGGCAACTAGGCAGGCGAGACTTCCTTTGGTTCACTGGCCTGCCTGCACCAAGCAAGGTAAGGCCTTTGTTTATGAACTACCCAACCTGCACGGAGATCTGATCTTGGCACCAGGAGAGCCATCAGTGGGAGAGCTAATCTGGATACCAGGAGACCCGTCTTTGGGCACGGAGATCTGATAGTGGTAACAGGAGAGACATCACTGGAGCACCAGGAGAGCTATCACTGCAGGGTGTCATCAATGGGAAAGTACATCAGTAGGCAAGGAGACCTGATCCGGTAAAAGAAGATCCATAGGGGAGCATTCGGAGAAAGAGATGGGCAGGCGCCAATGCAAGAATTCACCCAACAATCTGAAAAACTATATGAAACCACCAGAACCCAGCGACCTCACAACAGGAGGACATGAACACCTTAATCATGAAGAAGTAGATAAAATTGACTTTATGAAAGTGATTGACGCCCTTAAACAGCATGTAAAAAATGCCCTTATAGAAATGGACGAGAAGTATAACAGAAAGTTTGAAGAATTGAGTAAATCAGTGAATGATACCCTAGGAAACCAAGGAAAAACATTCAAACAAATAATGGAAACAGTTCAAGACTTAAAAACTGAAATGGAGGCAAAGAAGAAAACACAAACAGAAGGCCAGCTGGACAGGGAAAATCTAGGAAAACGAATAGAGACTACAGAAGCAAGCATAACCAACAGAATACAAGAGATAGAAGAAAGAATCTCAGATTTTGAAGATCCCATAGAGAAAATAAACACGCTGATCAAAGAAAACAGCAAGGCCAACAAATTCTCATCACAAAACATTCAGGAAATATGGGACACAATAAAAAGACCAAACCTAAGAATAATAGGAATAGAAGAAGGAGAAGAAGCGCAGCTCAACGGTCCAGAAAATATATTTAATAAAATTATAGAAGAAAACTTTCCCAACCTAAAGAAAGATATACCTATGAAGGTTCAAGAAGCATACAGAACACCGAATAGGCTGGATAAAAAAAAAACATCCTCTCGCCATATAATAATCAAAACACAAAGCATACAGAATAAAGAAAGAATACTAAGAGCAGCAAAGGAAAAAGGCCAAGTTACTTATAAAGGTAAACCTATCAGACTTACACCTGACTTCTCTATGGAAACCATGAAAGCCAGAAGGTCCTGGATAGATGTATTGCAGAAACTAAGAGACTGTGGATGCAATCCCAGACTACTATACCCAGCCAAGCTCTCATTCACTATAAATGGAGAAAACAAAATTTTCCAGGATAAAAACAAATTTAAACAATACGTAGCCACAAATCCAGCCTTACAGAAAGTAATAGAAGGAAAATCACTAATCAAGGAGTCCAACAATGACCACAGTAACTCAGACATCTAGAGACCCTTTACCAGCACATCTCAAAGAAGGGAAACACACAAAATTTACTACTAAAAAAAAATGACCGGAGTTAACAACCACTGGTCATTAATATCACTTAATGTCAATGGACTCAACTCACCTATAAAAAGGCACAGACTAAGAGATTGGATACGAAAACAGGATCCAACATTCTGCTGTTTACAAGAAACACACCTCAACCACAAAGACAGGCACCTACTCAGAGTAAAGGGCTGGGATAAGACTTATCAAGTAAATGGACCTAGGAAACAAGCAGGTGTGGCCATACTAATTTCTAACAAAGTTGACTTCAAACTTAAATCAATCAGAAGAGATGGAGAGGGACATTTTCTACTCATAACAGGAACAATTCATCAGGATAAAATCTCAATCCTGAATATCTATGCCGCTAATATAAAAGCACCCACGTACGTAAAAGAAACATTGTTAAAACTCAAGGCAGCCATCAAACCGCACGCATTAATAGTAGGAGACTTTAATACTCCTCTCTCACCAATGGACAGGTCAATTAGACAGAAACCTAACAGAGAAATAAGAGAATTAATGGAGGTAATGAATCAAATGGACTTAACAGACAGCTATAGAATATTCCACCCAAATAGGAAAGAATATACCTTCTTCTCTGCAGCTCATGGAACCTTCTCAAAAATCGACCACATACTCAGTAACAAAGCAAACATTCACAGTTACAAAAAAATATTCATAACCACCTGTATCTTATCAGATCACCATGGATTAAAGCTAGAATTCAGCAACAGTGCTACCCCCAGAAGGCCTACAAACTCATGGAAAATGAATAGTCAACTACTGAACCATACCTGGATTAAGGAAGAAATAAAGAAAGAAATTAAAGTCTTCCTTGAAGACAATGAAAATAAAGAAACAACATACTCAAACCTATGGGACACTATGAAAGCAGTCCTGAGAGGAAAGTTCATAGCACTAACTGCCCACTTAAAGAAAACAGAGAAAGCACACATTGGAGACTTAATAGCCCACCTGAAAGCTCTAGAAAAAAAAGAAGCAGACTCACCTAGAAGGGGTAGAAGACTGGAAATAATCAAACTGAGGGCTGAAATCAACAAAATAGAAACACAGAAAACAATTGAAAGAATCAATAAATCAAAAAGCTGGTTCCTGGAGAAAATCAACAAGATTGATAAACCCCTATCCAAACTAATCAAACGGCAGAGAGAGAATTTGCAAATTAATAAGATCAGAAATGAAAAGGGAGACATAACCACAGACACAGAGGAAATTCAGAAAATCATTAGATCTTACTACAAAAGCCTGTATGCCACAAAACTGGAAAATGTAAAAGAAATGGACACTTTTTCAGATAAATACCAAATACCAAAGTTAAACCAGGACCAGGTGAACAACCTAAACCAGGACCTGTTAGTCGTGAAGAATTAGAAGCGGTTATCAAAAACCTCCCTTCCAGAAAAAGTCCGGGACCAGATGGTTTCAATGCGGAATTCTACCAGAACTTCCAAAAAGACCTAATACCTATACTCCTTAAGGTATTTCACAATATAGAAACAGATGTGTCATTGCCAAATTCCTTTTATGAAGCTACAGTAACTCTGATACCAAAACCACACAAAGACCCAACCAAGAAAGAAAATTACAGGCCAATCTCACTCATGAACATCGACGCAAAAATCCTGAACAAAATTCTGGCAAACCGAATCCAAGAACACATTAGAAAAATTATCCATTATGATCAAGTAGGCTTCATCCCAGAGATGCAGGGCTGGTTTAACATACGCAAATCTATCAATGTAATCCATCATATAAATAAACAGAAAGAAAAAACCATACGATCGGTTCATTAGATGCTGAAAAAGCATTTGACAAAATTCAACATCCCTTTATGATAAAAGTCTTGGAGAGTTTAGGGATACAAGGGTCATACCTAAATTTAATTAAAGCTATATACAGCAAGCCGACAGCTAATATCAAATTAAATGGAGAGAAACTTAAAGCCATCCCACTAAAATCAGGAACACGCCAAGGCTGTCCACTCTCTCCATACCTCTTCAATATAGTTCTCGAAGTTTTAGCAATAGCAATAAGACAACATAAAGGGATAAAGGGGATTCAAATTGGAAAGGAAGAAGTTAAACTTGCATTATTTGCAGATGATATGATAGTGTACATGAGCGACCCCAAAAACTCCACCAAGAACTCCTACAGCTTTAGTAATGTAGCAGGATACAAGAACAACTCCAAAAAATCAGTCGCCCTCTTATACACAAAGGATATGGAAGCAGAGAGGGAAATAAGAGAATCATCACCTTTCACGATAGCCACAAAAAGCATAAACTATCTTGGGGTAACTCTAACCAAGGAAGTGAAAGATCTATTTGACAAGAACTTTAAGGCATTGAAGAAAGAAATTGAAGAGGATACCAGAAAATGGAAGGATCTCCCTTGCTCCTGGATTGGGAGGATCAACATAGTAAAAATGGCAATTCTACCAAAGGCAATTTATAGATTCAATGCAATCCCCATTAAAATCCCATCAAAATTCTTCACATATCTTGAAAGGACAATAATCAACTTTATATGGAGAAACAAAAAACCCAGGATAGCCAAAACAATCTTATATAATAAAGGAACTTCTGGAGGCATTACCATCCCTGACTTCAAACTCTATTACAGAGCTACAGTAATGAAAACAGCGTGGTACTGGCATAAAAACAGAGAAGTTGACCAATGGAATCATATAGAAGACACGGATTTTAACCCACAAACCTATGAACAACTAATTTTCGATAAAGGAGCTAAAAGTATACAATGGAAGAAAGAAAGCATCTTCAACAAATGGTGCTGGCACAATTGGATGTCAACCTGTAGAAGAATGAAAATAGACCCATATCTATCACCATGCACAAAACTCAAGTCCAAATGGATCAAAGACCTCAATATCAATCTGAACACACTGAACCTGATAGAAGAGAAAATGGGAAGTACCCTACAACACATGGGCACAGGAGATCGCTTCCTATGTATAACCCCAGCAGCACAGACATTAAGGGCAACATGAATAAATGGGACCTCCTGAAACTGAGAAGCTTCTGTAAAGCAAAGGACACTGTCATTAAGACAAAACGGCAGCCTACTGACTGGGAGAAGATCTTCACCAACCCCGCTACAGACAAAGGTCTGATCTCCAAAATATATAAAGAACTCAAGAAACTAGACTTTAAAAAGATAATTAACCCAATTAAAAAATGGGGCACTGAACTGAACAGAGAATTCTCATCAGAAGAAGTTAAAATGGCCAAAAGATACTTAAGGTCATGCTCAACATCCTTAGCGATCAGAGAAATGCAAATCAAAACAACTTTGAGATATCATCTTACACCTGTCAGAATGGCTAAAATCAAAAACACCAAGGATAGCCTTTGCTGGAGAGGTTGTGGAGAAAGGGGTACCCTCATCCATTGCTGGTGGGACTGCAAACTTGTGCAACCACTTTGGAAATCGGTGTGGCGGTTTCTCAGAAAAATTGGGATCAACCTACCCCTGGACCCAGCAATAGCACTCTTGGGAATATACCCAAGAGATGCCCTAGCATATGACAAAAGCATTTGTCCAACTATGTTCATAGCAGCATTATTTGTTTTTTTTATTTTTTATTTATTTTGTTTATTATTTTTTTCCTTTTTATTAATTTTTTATTCTTTTTTAATTAAAATTTCCACCTGCTCCCCGTTTCCCATTTCCCTCCCCTCCTCCCAAATATTGCCCCCTCCCCCCACTCCCCTCCCCCTATCCCCACTCCTCTTCTCCTCCCCCCACACCATTCCCCCTCCCTCTCGATACTGAAGAGCAGTCCAAATTCTCTGCCCTGCGGGAAGACGAAGGTCTTCTATCTACGTCCAGGAAGGTGAGCGTCTAAACAGGCTAAGCTCCCACAAAGCCAGTTCATGTATTAGGATCGAAACCTAGTGCCATTGTCCTTGGATTCTCTTCTGCCTTCATTGTCCGCCATGCTCAGAGAGTCCAGTTTCAACCCATGCTTATTCAGTCCCAGACCAGCTGGCCTTGGTGGGCTCACAATAAATCAGTTCCACTGTCACAGTGGGTGGGTGCATCCCTCGTGGTCCTGATTTCCTTGCTCATGTTCTCCCTCCTTCTGCTCCTCAATTGGACCTTAAGAACTCAGACCGTTGCTCCAAATTGAGACTCTGTCTCTACCTCGATCCATCGCCAGATGAAGGTTCTAAGGTGATATGCAAGATATTCATCAGTATAGGATAGGGTCTTTTCAGGTTCCCTCTCCTTAGTTGTCCAAGGTACCAGCTGGGAACATATTCCTGGACACCTGCGAACCCCTCAAGAGTCAAGTCTCTTGCCAACCCTAAGATGGCTCCCTTAGATAGGATATATACTTCACTGCTCCCATATCCTCCCTTCCTATATCCCAACCATCCCAATCCCCCGAGCTCCTCCCATCCTCCCCTTCTCATGTTTCTCATCCCATTTCCCCTTTGCCCCATGCCACCTCACCCGCAAGTTCCCAGTTTTTGCCCTGCAATCTTGTCTACTTCCCCTCTCCATGCGGATGACTATATGATTTTCTTTGGGTTCACTTTCTTATTTAACTTCTCTAGGATCACAAATTATATGCTTAATGTCTTTTATTTATGGCTAGAAACCGATTATGAGTGAGTACATCCCATGTTCCTCTTTTTGGGTCTGGGATACCTCACTCAGGATAGTGTTTTCTATTTCCATCCATTTGCATGCAAAATTCGAGAAGTCATTGTTTTTTACTGCTGAGTAGTACTCTAATATGTATATATTCCATATTTTCTTCATCCATTCCTCCATTGAAGGGCATCTAGGTTGTTTCCAGGTTTTGGCTATTACAAACAATGAGCAGCATTATTTGTAATAGCCAGAACCTGGAAGCAACCTAGATGCCCTTCAATAGAAGAATGGATGAAGAAAGTGTGGAATATATATACATTAGAGTACTACTCTGCGGTAAAAAACAATGACTTCTCGAATTTTGCATGCAAATGTATGGAAATAGAAAATACGATCCTGAGTGAGGTAACCTAGACCCAAAAAGAAGATCATGGGATGTACTCACTCATAATTGGTTTCTAGCCATGGATAGGGGCCACTGAATCTATAATTTGTGATCCTAAAGAAGCTAAACAAGAGGGTAAACCCAAGGAAAAACATATAGATATCCTCCCAGCTATGGGAAATAGACAAGATTGATGGGCAAAAAATGGGAATCTTGGGGGTTGGGGTGGGATGGGGATGAGGGGAGATGGGGAGAGAAAAGTGTGAAGGAGAGGATGAGGGGAACTGGGGGAATCGGGGTGATTGGGGGTAAAGGAAGGTTGGATGGGGGAGCAGGGAAACTCATACCTTAGTTAAGGATGCCACCTAAGGGTTGGCAAGAGACTTGAACCTGGAATGGCTACCAGAAGCCCAGGGCAATGTCCCCAGTTAGTTCCTTGGGGCACCTGAGGATAGGGAACCTGAAATGAACCTATCCTATAATCATACTGATGAATATCTTGCATATCGCCATAGAACCTTCATCTAGCGATGGATGGAGATAGAGACAGAGACCCACACTGGAGCACCGGACTGAGCTCCCAAGGTTATAATGAGGAGCAGAAGGAGAGAGAACATGAACAAGGAAGTCAGGACCATGAGGGGTGCACCCAACCACTGAGACAGGGTGGCCGATCTATTGGGAGCTCACCAAGGCCAGCTGGACTGCTACTGAAAAAAACATGGGATAAAACCAGACTCTCTGAATGTGGTGGACAATGAGAGCTGAGGAGAGGCCAAGGAGAATGGCACAGGAACTTTCATCTGGCGATGGAGCGAGAGAGAGACAGAGACCCAATTTGGATCAACCGTCTGAGCTCTTAAGGTCCAAATGAGGAGCAGAAGGAGGGAGAACATGAGCAAGGAAATCAGGACCACGAGGCGTGCACCCACCCACTGTGACAGTGGAACTGGTCTATTGGGAGCTCTCCAAGGCCAGCTGGCCTGGGACTGAATAAGCATGGGTTGAAACTGGACTCTCTGAACAAGGCGGACAATGAAGGCTGATGAGAAGCCAAGGACAATGGCACTAGGTTTCGATCCTAATACATGAACTGGCTTTGTGGGAGCATAGCCTGTTTGGATGCTCACCTTCCTGGACCTAGATAGAAGTGGGAGGACCTTGGTCTTCCTGTAGAGCAGGGAATTTGGACTGCTCCTCAGTATCGAGAGGGAGGGGGAGTGGACTAGGGGGAGGAGAAGTGGAGTGGGGATAGGAGGAGGGGAGCGGGGGGAGGGGGCAATATGTGGGAGGAGGGGGAGGGAAATGGGAAACGGGGAGCAGTTGGAAATTTTAAGTAAAAAAGAATAAAAAAATAAAAAAAATAAAAAAAACAATATGCAAATATTAACACCCACTGTTTGATAAATGCAATGAAATGCTTATTTTTTGCTCCATACAGTTCTTCGGATTTTTAAATACTAATTTAAATTTTTGAGGATGGAAAAATAAAATGTGTTCACTTCAATTCAGCAAGATCAGCTCTTCTTGGTGGCCACCATCGACAATGCTTGTCACACTGTCTAGGGTTAGATTCTCTGTGTCAATCGCAAGTTTCAAGTGGCAACTCTCTGGCCTCTGCTAAATGCTTCCTCCTCCACAGAGGAAGCTGTGAGGAAGTGGCCGCTCTCTGGCTACAGTACAAATGTAGGTCTCTCATGTTAGAAGCCAAGTTCAAGCTCTCTTGGCCAGTGCTATCCTATAGGGAAAAGGCCTTTTTACAGCCATGGCCTGAACTGATACCCACTTCCTTCCTGAATGCTCACAGGAAGGCTTGCTTTGTCTGGACCGTGCCCCCCTCTCCCTGCTCCGTTGTTCTGATGGGAGCTCAGGTCCAGCCTAGGTGGAAAGGTGCTGGGGGTACACACAACGATGCCCTTCAGTTTCTTTGTTTGAGCCTGGCCTGAAAGGGTAGTTCTTCACTCTTGGCTTCTGGGGGCAGAACTTGGCTATGTCCTGCACACACTTACCCCGCCCCCCAGCAACACAGACACTGCATTGACCTACCTTGCTCAAAACGGACAAATCGAGGTGACAGATCAGCTAGTGCGATGGGCTCAGAGACTGGCGAGATTCTGTTACAAGGACCACACAGGCCACACATTTCTTTGGAACAGCTTGTCCTTGTTACCCTTTCCTTCCCGCCTGCAAGAACCTGATTTCTGGTTAAAAGCTGGGCAAAACTCAGTTCTAGGGTAGGAGAGGCTGGGAGTCTGGCTTCTTGGGGAAGTGGCAACCAGTCCTTCCTGTCCTTCCCTGCCTGTTCTGGGACTGTCAGACTTCTATAAACCTTCTCAAATAAACTCACCAGCTAGGCAGAAGGGAGGGGGTGAGCCCGCGTCAGTGTCGCACTGGCTCTGGTCAGCCTGTAAGGGGTGGAAGCGCTCCACTGCGGCCCCGCAGATGCCTGCTTGCAGGGTCAGACCTCACGCTGAATAGTCCTTTATCACGGAACTTTCTAAGGATCCAGCATTTAAGAAGGGGATCAAATCAGCATGCATTTTGACAGTGTAAGCTGCAGTCTTCAAGTCAAAGCCCTGAGCTGAGCGAGAGCGCAGAGAAGGGGGAAGCCCTTCCTCAACTGTGAAATACTGCCCGAATTCCCCAGCGCTGAATGGGCAGGATCATTCCAGTAGATTCCAAGAGCCGTGGCTCCCCACCACGCTGCACTAGCCGGCTGCTTTGTGCAAGTGGCGGAAACATAGCAAGAGGCTGCTTCTGTGGAAAAGAACTGCTTCAAGGCTCGGGAACTCACTGGGCTGCCCTGTTTATCATCGGGTCTTAGACAGGGACTGGGTTTTGTGAGTCCTTGTTTAAAAAGACAAGTGTGTTCTCCATGGTGAAAACCCTCCAGAAGATCCACAGTTAGCTTCCATCCTAACAAGCCAGCTCCAATGCTACAAGGCCATTTGGAGGCCACTCTGGTATCCACAGTGGACTCTTGGGAGCCTGGGAGCCTGCGGGGTCAGAGTTCGGTCCACCTACTGCAAGCGGTCAATGATGCATGGCTGGCGTCCACATAAAAAAACACTGGCGTGCGGGACACCTCTGCTCCTTCGGGATCCTCCCTTCAGAGGCCGTTACTCAGCACATTTGAAGAGCGGGTGCTTGGATAAGAGCACTTAAGAAAATGAAGGAAGGCTTTATCTACTCTTGTCTCAAATAACCAGGCAGAGAGGATTATGGTTAGAGAGGAGGGAAAAAAAGACGGGAAATCATTTGTGGTGACAGAAATGGGAACTTAAGCAAAGACCCTTGACGTATGCTTCTATCAGATCCTCAAATTAACTGTATTGTTAAGAAAGAAAGAAAGAAAGAAAGAAAGAAAGAAAGAAAGAAAGAAAGAAAGAAAGAAAGAAAGAAAGAAAAAAGAACCACCATTTAAGAGCGGCCTTTCCACACAGGCAGCCTAAGGGAGGGGCACCCAGTCCTAGAGAATGCTGCTGTCTTTGAGGCTGGAACTTGAGGCGAGGGGGAAGAGTTCTCTGGCACTGGAGAAGTATGGTGTGTTGTAAAGCCGACTTGGAACGGGGGTTTTCATGAAGTTCATGTAAAAACTGCGAACTTTTATTTTCTCTTCCAGTTGTGTAATTTTGTCAATTGGTTCTCACACACAGAGCTGATACAGAAGAAAAGTATGGATTCTATACTATATACTTCTAAACCCTCATTGACATAGACAGGGCTCTTTTTCCCGTATGCCCACCCTCATGCTAGCAAAGTGTCCAGAGCACAGGTTGACACTGAGAGCCCATGCCCTACCTGGCAACTTTCTTTATACTTCTCATAATCTAGTGAGCATTGATCCTCTGGGGACTCTGTACAACGACCAGGCTGGTCTCGAACTCACAGAGATCCACCTGCCTCTGCCTCCCGAGGGCTGGGATTAAGGAGGTGCGCCACCACCGCCCGGCTGACATTCTTGTCTCAAACTAATGGTTTGTTTTATTATCTGGGAAGTGTCTCCATTGAACTGTTATTTTATCCCCACTGTGACCATTGAGCTGCATTCGGTCCACTCAAGTAGTTCGCCCATCCATCAGGGCTGGGCTTGCCGCTGTTTGAAGAAGCCAGCAGACACAAAACCCCAGAGATCATTGGTTCAGGATTGACCCTGGAATGAGAGATACTGTATTCATCTTCCTGCAAACCTTTCCTAATTCAACGTGTTTTCAACTCAGTGTTTAAATGCATTTCTGTCCCTGTTTGAAGCCTTCACTGACAGGGATAATAGGGAAGCTTCTAGAATGGATTCTCTTGGGTACTGAAATGAACTAAACATTGTTATGTCTTTTGATTTGCTTTCCTTCAACAAGGTCACATTTCTTAAACTTCCCCCAAACATGGGGGACCAAGCATTCAGATGTCCAGGACTACCAGAGACATTTCTCATTCAAACCATCACAACTGTACAAAACCATTAAACAAATTCAAAACAGAAAGCAAAAGATATAGAAGGAAGAAGAGAGACAACGAGAATCACACAGCTTTGGAAACAGAGTGGGGAGAACAACCCGATCAAAGTGGGCTAACATTGCTAACACCCCCTGCAACTGCTGTTAGTCCTAATGCCCTCACTGAGTAGATACATTGCCTCTGTTTTCATGTTTTTACCAATGAGGAAAGATGTAAGCTTGTTGCCAGCTTATCAGAGAAACAAATGGAAACCCTAGACTCTGTTGATAAATCTGTGTGCTTGCTGGAAATGGACAGATGTGACAGTTTGTCCCCGGTAGATGACAGGGCTCAGAAAAGGAGCTGAGAGGTTGCCCTGGGTCTGTGTATGCGTCTCCATATGTGCTGGCCAGAGAAGAATGGGAGGAACATATGATGGGGCAGCACAGGAAAGCACTCAGCATTCACACTGCTTAAGCTGCAAGAATAAATGGAAAAAGATAAGGTCATGGACCATCTCTTGCTTACTCCACGTATGCCCAAATAGTGATCTTTGCATTTCCACATGACTTTGCATTAGTATGTGTGTGGGGATGAGGGTGTAGTATGTGGTGGGTTTGGTGTGTGTGTGTGGTGTGTTTGGTATGTGTGTGCATGATGTATGGTATGTGTGGGGTCTGTGTGGTATGTCATATGTGTGTATGTGTGTGATGTGTGGTATGTGTATATATGTGTATGTGTATGGTGTGTGTAGTCTGTATGTGTGTGTGTATGGTATCTGGTATGTATGTGTGTACAAAATGTGTATGTTTTGTGTGTATGTGCAGTGTGTATGTGTATGTAATGTATGTATGTGTGGTATGTATTTATGTGTGTGGTGTGTATATGTGTTGATGTGTGGAGTGTGTATATGTATGAGTGCTGTGTACATATGGGTTGTGTGTGTTTGTTTTAGGATATCTGTGATTGGGTGTGTCCTGTATATGTGTATGTTTATATGTTGATGTGTAGGGCAAGTATGTGAGGTGTGTGTTTTTATGTGTGTATTGTGTATATGTTTGTTGATATGCAGAGTGTATATGTGTGTGAGTGGTGTGTGTGCACGTGTGTGTATGTGTGATGTGTGTGTATGTGCTTGTTTTAGTGTCTCTGTGTTTGGGTGTGTTGTGTGTATGTGCATGTTTGTATGTGCGGTGTATGTGTGTATGTTGATGTGTAGTGCATGTATGTGACATGTGAGTATGTGGTATGTGTGTGTGTATGTGTGTGTGTGTGTGTGTAGCAAAACAGTCTGGTGATAAATTGTTTGTACAAATAAAGTTTGCCTGAGGATCAGAGAGCAGAGTTAGGCACTAGCTAACCATAGAGGTCTGAAGGTCTGCATAGACAGACAGGAACTGACATGGCGGGCGAAGAGAGGAAGGGATAAGGCAGGAGGAGAAGGAGCTCAGTCTCTTTTCAGCTGGGAAGTTGAGAGGTAAAGTGACTGTGGTTTGCTCCTTCGTCTCTCTGATCTCTCAGTATTGTCCCCAATGTCTGACCCCAATGTCTGAATCTGGGCTTTTGTTATTAAGAGCTGTAAATGTGTTAGAACCTGGTCTCCAGCCCTGTACCACATGAGCTCTGTGAGGCCTTGATTTTGCTGTATGACTAACAGAAATGAAAAGGGGGACATAACCACAAACACAAAGGAAATTCAGAGAATCATTAGATCTTACTACAAAAGCCTGTATGCCACAAAACTGGAATATGTAAAAGAAATGGATGCTTTTTTAGATAAATACCATATACCAGGACCAGGTGAACAATCTAAATAGACCTGTTGCTCGCAAAGAATTAGAAGCGGTTATCAAAAACTTTCCTATCAAAAAAAACCCAGGACCAGATGGTTTCAATGCAGTATTATACCAGAATTTCCAAGAAGAGCTAATACTTATACTCCTTAATGTATTTCACAATATAGAAACAGAGAAGTCATTGCCAAATTCCTTTTATGAAGCTACAGTAACTCTGATACCAAAACCACACAAAGACTCAACCAAGTAAGAGAATTACAGGCCAATCTCACTCATGAACATCGACGCAAAAATCCTCAACAAAATACTGGCAAACCGAATCCAAGAACACATTAGAAAAATTATCCATTATGATCAAATAGGCTTCATCCCAGAGATGCAGGGCTGGTTTAACATACGCAAATCTACCAATGTAATCCATCATACAAATAAACTGAAAGAAAAAAACCATACGATCGTTTCATTAGATGCTGAAAAAGCATTTGACAAAATTCAACATCCCTTTATGATAAAAGTCTTGGAGAGATTAGGGATACAAGGGTCATACCTAAATATAATAAAGCTATTTACAGCAAGCTGACAGCTAACATCAAATTAAATGGAGAGAAACTTAAAGCCATCCCACTAAAATCAGGAACACACCAAGGCTGTCCACTCTCTACATAACTCTTCAATATAGTGCTTGAAGTTTTAGCAATAGCAATAAGACAACATAAGGGGATGAAGGGGATTCGAATTGGAAAGGAAGAAGTTAAACTTGCATTATTTACAGACGATATGATAGTGTACATAAGCGACCCCAAAAACTTGACCAAAGAACTCCTACAGCTGATAAACACCTTTAGGAATGTGGCAGGATACAAGAACAACTCCAAAAAATCAGTCGCCCTCTTATACACAAAGGATATGGAAGCAGAGAGGAAAATAAGAGAATCATCACCTTTCATGATAGCCACAAACAGCATAAAATATCTTGGGGTAACTCTAACCAAGGAAGTGAAAGATCTATTTGATAAGAACTTTAAGGCATTGAAGAAAGAAATTGAAGAGGATACCAGAAAAATGGAAGGATCTCCCTTGCTCCTGGATTGGGAGGATAAACATAGTAAAAATGGCAATTCTACCAAAGGCAATTTATAGATTCAATGCAATCCCCATCAAGGTCCCATCAAAATTCTTCAAGATCTGGAGAGGACAATAATCAACTTTATATGGAAAAACAAAAAACGCAGGATAGCCAAAACAATCTTATACAATAAAGAAACTTCTGGAGGCATTACCATCCCTGACTTCAAACTCTATTACAGAGCACCAGTAATGAAAACAGCATGGTACTGGCATAAAAACAGAGAAGTCGACCAATGGAATCATATAGAAGACCCGGATTTTAACCCACAAACCTATGAACACCTCATTTTTGATAAAGGAGCTAAAAGTATACAATGGAAGAAAAAAAGCATCTTCAACAAATGGTGCTGGCTCAACTGGATGTAAACCTGTAGAAGAATGAAAATAGAGCCATATCTATCACCATGCACAAAACTCAAGTCCAAATGGATCAAAGACCTCAATATAAATCTGAACACACTGAACCTGATAGAAGAGAAAATGGGAAGTACCCTACAACATATGGGCACAGGAGATCGCTTCCTATGTATAACCCGAGCAGCACAGACATTAAGGGAATCATTGAATAAATGGGACCTCCTGAAACTGAGAAGCTTCTGTAAAGCAAAGGACACTGTCACTAAGACAAAAAGGCAGCCAACTGACTGGGAGAAGATCTTCACCAACCCCACACCAGACAAAGGTCTGATCTCCAAAATATATAAAGAACTCAAGAAACTAGACGTTAAAATGATAATTAACCCAATTAGAAATGGGGCACTGAACTGAACAGAGAATTCTCAACAGAAGTTCAAATGGCCAAAAGACACTTAAGGTCATGCTCAACCTCCTTAGCTATCAGAGAAATGCAAATCAAAACAACTTGGAGATATCAGCTTACACCTGTCAAAATGGCTAAAATCAAAACCACCAAGGATAGCCTTTTCTGGGGAAGTTGTGGAGAAAGGGGCACACTCATTCATTGCTGGTGGGAATGTGAACTTGTGCAACCACTTTGGAAATCAGTGTGCTGATTTCTCAGGAAAATTGGGATGAACCTACCCCTGGACCCAGCAGTACCACTCTTGGGAATATACCCAAGAGATGCCCTATCATCTGACAAAAGCATTTGTTCAACTATGTTCATAGCAGCATTGTTTGTAATAGCCAGAACCTGGAAGTAACCTAGATGTCCTTCAGTGGAAGAATGGATGAAGAAAGTGTGGAATATATATACATTAGAGTACTACTCTGCATTAAAAAACAATGACTTCTCGAATTTTGCATGCAAATGGATGGAAATAGTAAATACTATCCTTAGTGAGCTAGCCCAGACCCAAAAAGAAGATCATGGGATGTACTCACTCATAATTGGTTTCTAGCCATGGATAGAGGCCACTGAGTCTATAATTTGTGATCCTAAAGAAGCTAAACAAGAGGTTAAACCCAAGGAAAAACATACAGTTATCCTCCTGGCTATGGGAAATAGACAAGATTGCCAGACAAAAAAATGGAATCTTGAGGGTGGGGTGGGATGGGGGTGAGGGGAGATGGGGAGAGAAAAGTGTGAAGGAGAGGATGAGGGGGACTGGGGGATACGGGATGATTGGGGATAAAGGAAGGTTGGATAGGGGAGCAGGGAAACTCATATCTTAGTTAAGGGAGCCACCTAAGGGTTGGCAAGAGACTTTAACCTGGAGTGGCTACCAGGTGCCCAGGGCAATGTCCCCAGTTAGTTCCTTGGGGCACCTGAGGATAGGAACCTGAAATGAACCTATCCTATAGCAATACTGATGAATTTCTTGCATATCACCATAGAACCTTCATCTAGCGATGGATGGAGATAGAGACAGAGACCCACACTGGAGCACCAGACTGAGCTCTCAAGGTCCAAATGAGGAGCAGAAGGAGGGAGAAGATGAACAAGGAAGTCAGGACCGCAAGGGGTGCGTCCTCCCACTGAGACAATGGGGCTGATCTAATGGGAGCTCACCAAGACTAGCTGGACTAGGACTGATGGAGCATGTGATCAAACCAGACATCTGAAAGTGGCTGACGATGAGGGCTGACTGAGAAGCCAAGGACAATGGCACTGAATTTTTTTAAATTAATTTATTTAATTATTAACGATTTCTGCCTCTTCCCCGCCACCACCTTCCATTCCCCCTCCCCCAATCAAGTCTTCTCCCTCCTCAGCCCAAAGAGCAAGCAGGTTTCCCTGCCCTGTGGGAGGTCCAAGGACCACCCACCTCCATCCAGGTCTATTAAGGTAAGCATCCAAACTACCTAGGCTCCCACAAAGCCATTACGTGCAATAGGATCAAGAACCCATTGCCATTGTTCTTCAGTTCTCAGTAGTCCTCATTGTCCATTATGTTCACCGAGACCGGTTTTGTCCCATGCTTTTTCAGACCCCGGCCAGCTGGCCTTGGTGAGTTCCCGATAGAACATCCCCATTGAATGGCACTGAATTTTGATTCTACTGCATGAACTGGCTTTGTGGGGGCCTAGTCTGTTTGGATGCTCACCTTACTAGACCTGGATGGAGTGGGAAGAACCTTGGACTTCCCACAGGGCAGGGAACCCTGACTGCTCTTAGGACTGGAGAGGGATTGGGAAGAATATGGGAGGAGGGGAGGAGGTGGAAATTTTTTAATAAATAGATAAATTAATTAATTAAAAGAAGTAACAGGACTGTGGTTGGTTTTTTTTTTTTTTGATTAAGAATTATGTGAACAGAGCAGATTTCTTTTTGAAGACACTGAACTGTTTTATAGGATTTTCACTGACTAGAGTGAACAACACTTAAATATTCCAGTTTATGGCTCCTTTGTCTTGCTACAACCCTGTGGATCAAATTGTGTATGTGACAGCAAAATGAGAGAAATCTGACAACTTAATAAACATAAAAACATTTGCAAGGAAATAAATAGAATCAGAATTAATTAGTTATTTGTAGTTTTTGCTTACAATTATGTTTTGTTTTTTGGGTTTTTTTTGTTTTTTTATTCTTTTTTTTATTTTTTTTATTCTTTTTTAATTAAAATTTCCACCTGCTCTCAAGAGAATTAAAAACATACTCACACACAAACTTGTACATGTGTACTTATTACATCATTCTTTGAAATAATCAAAAGGTTGGAGGTACCCTAATTCCTATGCACATCGTTGAGTGGATAAGCAGAATGTGCTACATGCATATAATGGAGCAGGTCATGAAAATAAATGAGGTATTAATATTAGTTATGAATGACCCTTGGAAACATAGTGAGACAAGTCAAACCCAACACATATATTATATGAAAACATTGCTTAAAATGTCCAAAATTGATAAAACTGTAGGAACAGAACAAGGCTGAGGAGGAAGACTGGTTAGATAGTGAGTGCTCGTGGATATGGGTTTCTTCATGTGGTGATGATTGAAGTACTCTGAGACGCGTTAGTGGTCATTGCTCTGAATGAACTAAAACTCATAAAAATTTACACATTGAAAGACCCCAGCTTAGCTGCTGTAATGCCATTTTGCAAGGCTTTCACACAAACAAATGTAAGTTCAAGGTAAAGTCGGTACTCCTAGGCTTCCAAACAGGATACATCAGGCCTAGGAGGGGAATGAAAAGTTCTGGGAAAAACTGCATGTGCCCAAAATAGGGCCAAGTCAGCTATTATCAGATCTTCATGTCCCTGAGGAACTTGTCCCCAGATGAACCCAGCACCTCATTCAAACTGCCAATGGGATTCCTGTAACCATGCTTCTGCTTCTGTATGCCTGCTCCGCCCGCCCATTTCCACATAAAAGACCCCCTGCCCAGCCTGAGGGCGTGCAAGTCCTCCTAAAGACTTTGCTGCCGGCAGGTACCTGTGTACACCCAATAAACCAATAAACCAATAAACCAGCCAGTGGTCTCGGATGGTTCCTTGGGTTCAGGGGTCTCCTCCTGAGGGAAGGTCCTCCCCAAGGGTCTTTCATTTGGTGCATTGGCCGGAAAATGAGACCCCCACCCAGGGACCACCGACCCACCATCGGGAGGTCAGCTGGCCAGCGCCCTGTCTGTGACTGCGTCTGTCTGAGTCTTTTGTCATTCTGTCATTCAGTAAGATTCGATCGAATCTATCAGTATCTGGTGGGCCAGGGAAGGAGCTAACGAGCTCGGACTTCCCCCCCGCAGCCCTGGAAGACGTTCCAAGGGTGTCTGGAGCCCCGATTTTTCGAGGCTCAATCTGTATCTGGTTGGAGAAGAGGGATCCGGACCCTCAAAGTCTCCATCTGAGTTTTTGCTTTCAGTTTTGCGCCGAAGCTGCGCTGCGAGTCTGTTTGGTCTGTGTCTAATTGTTGTATTTTTACGTTTCATTTTAACCTTTCTCTCTTTTGAGATAATGGGAGATATTGAGCCACTAGGTAAAATTCTTACAAAAAAACAATGAGCCAATTTCCAATAGAGAATTTAAAAAAAGCTGCCTAACAGGTACTCAAGCAGGTAAAGTATAAATCAACAGGTAAAATATACAATAATCAACAAGTACAGTATATTAATTACGATTCAGCTATGGCAAATATTGTATTAAATATAAAACTTATTCTACAACAGTTTTATAAAAAGGCAAAATGCTGTTTATGGCTAAACTTTCCCAGTTTCGCCAATTAAGATATTAAACTTTTAATTTAAAACAGTAGCCTGTCTGGTACAAAAGGGCAGAATGAAATCTGGGAGATGGAATGGTTTAACAGAATATTGACTATGATCAATGTTTCTTATACTAAACAATAGATTCATTGATAATTTTAAGATTGATTCCTGGACAATTATGTTTGTATTTAAAGGCCAGAATAATAATCTTTTCCCAGATGATCATTGCTACAATTCACACAACTGTATTTTCCTAATGTTATAACTAAAAATCCCTTAAAGGATTTTATGCTAAATTTTACAAATGACTCTTCCAATGGAAGAACTGCATATATGGTTAATAATAATAATAATAGTAATAATAATAATAATTATGGAATGTACCAAGGCTCCTTTAAAGCAACTTATAAAAGTTGCAAACAGATCCTGATACAAACAGATCTGACATGATGACACCAAGCTTTACTAAGGCAAGGTAGAAAAGCCCTTGCAATGCATTAATGAAAAGACCCGACCTATATATATATATATAGATTTGGGGTTGAGGATATGTTTGTGCTTTTTTTTCACAGAAAGAAAATAAGCTAGACATGATAATGTCATAACTGCAAACACCCCATAAAGGAGTTCCAAAAGTGAGTTGGGGAGGAGTCCTTGATCCATCTTCCCTGCCCCCGCAGAGAGAAATGCCCGATGGCAGGGCCTGCTACACCACTCTGAGGGTGTCATTCTGTCTCCAAAGAATCCAAGGAGATCCTGCTGGGATGGTTGCCAATATGTGCTTTCGGTGGCTGGGTCTGGCTTGCCTCACCCAGGAGTCCCTGAGACACTTGGGAACTAAGATGCAGACTAAACATCTGACTGTTTTAATCTTTGGGACACAGAACTCATTTTGACTAAAATATTAACCCCTCTTCACTTAAGAAGGGGGAAAATTGGGGTTTTAACTGTTGCTCAGAGACTGGAACTGGTGGTATTTAATAACAACAATGTCTATTATTGTACTCTTACTGGAATTGACCTAATGATATTTGTAACTGTTTATAGATGTGGGAAAAAGTTTGACACACCCTGTAAAATGTTTGGGTTTAATGCATATGTTAAAAACTTTTAGATTTTGACCCCTTCTCTAACCTTACTAACCCACTTCACCCCCACCTGTTCTTCCCCCGGACCCTGAATCTCCCCTCATAGACCTCCTATTGGAGGAGCCTCCTCCATATGCAGAACCAGCGAGCCCGGAGGGACCTGAAGTGGCGATGGCCGAGGTGCCCCCACAAGAATCCCCGGCCCCCTCACCTATGGCTGGCCGACTGAGGGGCAGGTGCAAGCCGCCACCTGATTCCACCTCCCACGATCTTCCCCTCTGAGAGGGTCCGAATGGCCAGCCACAGTACTGGCCATTCTCAGCTTCTGATCTCTATAACTGGAAACAGTGTAACCCTTCCTTTTCCAAAGACCCAGTGGCGCTGACTAATCTAGTCGAGTCTATTTTAGTCACACACCAGTCAACCTGGGACGATTGCCAACAGCTCTGGCAGGCTCTGCCGACCTCGGAGGAAAAACAGAGAGTCTTTTTGGAGGCACGGAAGAATGTCTCAGGCAACAATGGATGCCCCACCCAGCTGCCAAAGGAGATTGATGCGGCTTTTCCCTTGACCCACCCTAAATGGGACTTTACCATGGACGCAGGTAGGGGACACCTATGTCTTTACCACCAGTTGCTCATAGCGGGTCTCCGAGGGGTAGCACGCCACCCCACTAATTTGGCTCAGGTAAAGCAAGTGATACAAGGGAATGAGGAAACTCTCTCAGCATTTTTAGAGAGGCTTAAAGAGGCTTATAGGATGTATACTCCCTATGACCCGGGGGAATCGGGGCAGGCCACTAGCGTTTCAATGTCCTTTATTTGGCAGTCCAGTCCAGATATCAAAAGTAAGTTACAGAGGCTGGAAGGTCTGCAGGGATATACAATACTGAATCTGCTAAAGGAGGCAAAGAGAGAGGCAGAGAGGTAAAGGGGAGAGAGGGAAGGAAAGGAGAATTTACAAGTATATTTAGAGGAGCAACCAGTAAATGTGAAATGGGCCTGAAGAAGGAAGAAGAAAATCCAAGGACGCATGCTTATGATGGAGATTTCCTTGGGAGGGCTGGGCTGCTTGTATGTAGGACTAGGGGAAGCTGGGGGACCAGAGGCACCATGATGGTTAACACTTCTTAGGCCAGCATCTTACTTGGATTCAAAAGTTAATGTAGGCATGAGTCCCAGGCTTGACACCCGTCGAACATGGCTCTTAGACTAGCATTGGGTGCTGCGAGAATGAGAGAGACACCAGAGGAAAAGGAAGAAAGGTTATGGCAGAGAATGAAAAAGCATCAGGAAGAGAGAGATAAGAAAAAGAATAAGGAATTAAATAGACTACTGGCCACTGTAGTTCAGGGACAAGATAGATAGGGAGGGAGGCTGGGAGAATGGAAGGGGGCCAAAATGGACAGGGACCAATGCGCCTATTGCAAGAAAAGAGGCCCTTGGACCAGGGCATCCTTATCCCCTGCTGGTCACCATAGAACACCCCCATCTTACCGGTAAAGAAGCCGGGGACTGGGGTCTACTGGCCACTGCAGGATCTGAGGGAGGTTAACAAAAAGATGGAGGACATACACCCCACGGTCCCCAACCCTTACAATCTATTAAGTACTCTACCAACATCCCACGTTTGGTACACCATATTGGACTTAAAGGATGCTTTCTTCTGCTTGTGGTTGCATCCTGAGAGCCAGTCCCTTTTTGCCTTTGAATGGAAGGACCCAGATCTTGGACTTTCAGGTCAATTGACCGGGACCAGGCTCCCCCAGGGGTTCAAGAATAGCCCGACCCTCTTTGATGAGGCCTTACACCGGGACTTGGCAGACTTTCGGATTCAGTACCCCGCCCTGATATTGCTCCAATATGTTGATGACCTCCTTCTGGTGGCCGCCTCAGGAAAGGAATGTTAGGAGGGCACAAAAGCCCTCCTACAGACATTGGGACAATTAGGATATTGGGCATCAGCCAAAAAGGCTCAACTATGTCAGAAACAAGTCATTTACCTAGGTTATCAATTGAAAGATGGACAGAGATGGCTGACCGAGGCACGCAAATAGTCTATCACTAACATCCCTGCCCCCCAGGAACCCCGCCAGCTGCGGGAGTTTCTGGGAACAGCGCGGTTCTGCTGCCTCTGGGTCCCAGGGTTTGCAGAGATGGCTGCTCCCCTATATCCTTTGACCAAGCAAGGGGTGATGTTCACCTGAGTAAAGGAGCACCAGGAGGCCTTCAACAATATCAAAAAAGCTTTGCTAACCTCACCCGCATTGGGCCTTCCAGACATTACCAAGCCCTTCGAACTGTTTATAGATGAAAAGTGGGTTATGCCAAGGGGGTCCTGACCCAGAGACTGGGCCCTGGAGGCATCCTGTGGCCTATCTGTCCAAGAAACTCGACCCAGTCGAATCCGGATGGCCGCCCTGTCTACAGATGGTAGCAGCTATTGCAGTCCTTACCAAGGACATGGGTAAATTGACTCTGGGCCAGCCATTGACCATCCTAGCACCCCATGCGGTGGAGGCCTTGGTCAAACAGCCTCCGGACCGCTGGCTTTCCAATGCCCGCATGACTCATTACCAAGCTCCTGGATGCGGACCGGGTGCAATTTGGACCTGTGGTTTCTCTCAACCCCACAACCTTGCTCCCCTTGCCGGAGGAGGCAGAGCAGCATGATTGCCTCCAGATCCTTGCGGAAATGCATAGGACCAGACCCTGACGGATCACCCTCTTCAGGACGCTGACTACACCTGGTACACTGATGGTAGCAGCTTCCTGGAAAACGGGGAACGGAGAGCGGGGGCAGCAGTAACCACGGAAACCAAGGTAATCTGGGCTGAAGCCCTACCAGCGGGCACCTCAGCCCAAAGAGCAGAACTCATTGCATTGACCCAGGCACTCCAGATGGCAGAAGGTAAGAAACTTAATGTCTGTACGGACAGTCGATATGCCTTTGCCACTGCCCACATAATTGGGGAAATTTACCGAAGGCGAGGGCTATTGACCTCAGAGGGAAAGGAAATTGAAAACAAGACTGAAATATTGGCACTTCTCAAAGCCCTATTTCTGCCTCAAAAACTGAGTATTATGCAATGTCCTGGCCACCAAAAGGGCCACAGCCCGGAGGCAAAAGGAAATCGATTGGCGGATGCTGCCGCCAAGGAGGCTGCCCTAAAAACAATCATCATCTCCAGAGCCTTCCCTGTGACCGATTCAGGAAATACAAGGCTGTCCTGATGTCCACTGCCATATAGTCAAGAGGACACCGACCTCCTAAAGAAAATGGGGGCCACCTATGACCCCAAAGAACAACATTGGTCTTCAAGGGAAAGACTGTTATGCCAATGAGACATACCTATGAGCTGATAAAATACCTGCACAAGTTGACCCATTTAAGACCAAAGAAGATGAAAACCTTACTGGAATGACAGGAAACTGGCCCCTACCTCCTAAACAGAGATGGGGCCCTACAAATGGTAACTGATGAATATAAAGCCTGTGCTCAAGTAAATGCAGGCAAGACTAAGCTTGGGCCAGGGGTCCGGGTATGGGGACATCATCCTGGTGTACACTGGGAGATTGACTTTACAGAAATTAAGCCTGGTCTCTATGGATATAAGTACCTCTTGGTGTTCATAGACACGTTTTCAGGATGGATAGAAGCTTTCCCTACCAAACATGAAACTGCAAAGATGGTGACCAAGAAACTCCTGGATGAAATCTTTCCCAGGTATGGGATGCCCCAGATCCTGGGTACTGATAACGAGTCTGCCTTCATCTCCCAGATAAGTCAGTTGGTGGCCACGCTTTTGGGGATTGAATGGAAATTACATTATGCATATAGACCCCAAAGTTCAGGACAGGTAGAACGCATGAATAGGACAATTAAGGAGACTTTATCTAAATTAATGCTTGCAACTGGCTCTAGAGACTGGGTACTCCTCTTGCCATTGGCCTTATATAGGGCCCACAACACTCCAGGCCCCCATAGATTGACTCCCTTTGAGATACTGTACGGGGCCCCACCCCCATTCATAAACCTCTTTGACTCAAATATTGCTGATTTTGCTAACAGCCCTTCTCTGGAAGCTCATTTGCAGGCGTTGCAGATTGTGCAAAGAGAGGTCTAGAAGCCACTCACTGCAGCTTATGGAGACCAACTGAACCAGCCTATGGTACTGCATCCTTTCCAGATAGGAGACACTGTATGGGTCCACAAACACCAGACTAAGAACTTGGAACCTCGATGAAAAGGCCCCCTAACCATCCTCCTAACCACCTCACGTCCCACCAAGCCTTATGTATCCAAATGCAGGCTGTGTCCACTGGTTCCTATTTCCAAGCTGCCCCCAATGGGGCTTATTGGGCATGCAATACTGGTTTGATCCCATGTGTTTCAGCCACCATGCTAAATGTAATCTTTGACTATTGTGTACTAATAGAATTATGGCCTAAAGTTACTTATCATGATCCTGAATATGTTTATAGCCACTTTGAAAAGAAAACTTCTTGATTTAGGCGAGAGCCTATTACCCTGACCTTAGCATTACTCCTGGGAGGAGTCACCATGGGAGGAATAGTGGCCGGCATAGGTACTGGGACCACCGCACTCATGGAAACTAGGCAGTTCAAACAACTGCAAGCTGCCATGCATACTGACATTAAGGCCCTAGAGGAATCAGTCAGTGCCCTTGAAAAATCACTTACTTCTCTTTAAGAAATGGTACTCCAAAATAGAAAGGGTTGGACATGTTGTTTCTACAAGAGGGAGGATTATGTGCAGCCTTAAAAGAAGAATGCTGCTTTTATGCAGACCACACTGGGTTAATAAGAGACAACATGGCAAAACTCGGGGACAGGTTGACACAGAGACAAAAGATGTTTGAATCACAACAAGGATGGTTCGAAGGATGGTTTAATAAGTCCCCATGGTTTACTACCCTCTTGTCTTCCTTGATGGGTCCTTTAATTATCCTCCTCTTGATACTCCTGCTTGGGCCTTGCATCTTAAACCACGGGGTCCAATTTATAAAAGACGGGCTATCCATCATCCAGGCCCTAGTCTTAACCCATGAATACCAAAGGCTAAGACAACAGGAAACTGAGATTCCATAATTATCTTGAGTAAAAGATTTAATTCAATGCTAAAAGAAAATGGGGGAATGAAAGACCCCAGCTTAGCTGCTGTAATGCCATTTTGCAAGGCTTTCACACAAACAAATGTAAGTTCAAGGTAAAGTTGGTACTCCTAGGCTGCCAAACAGGATACATCAGGCGTAGGAGGGGAACGAAAAATTCTGGGAAAAACTACATGTGCCTTAGATAGGGCCAAGTCAGCTATTATCAGATCTTCATGTCCCCAAGGAACTTGTCCACAGATGAACCCATCACCTCATTTGAACTGACCAATGGGATTTCTGTAACCATGCTTCTGCTTCTGTATGCCTGCTCTGCCTGCCCATTTCCACATAAAAGACCCCCTGCCCAGCCTGAGGGCATGCAAGTCCTCCAAAAGACTTTGCTGCCCGCAGGTACCTGTGTACACCCAATAAACCTCTTGCTGTTGCAGCCAGTGGTCTCGGACGGTTCCTTGGGTTCAGGGGTCTCCTCCTGAGGGAAGGTCCTCCCGAGGGTCTTTCAACATAAAGATGCATATTGTAGTGTGTGACCCATAAACCATTTTTAAATGAAGTGACTGTGAGAAGATGAAGAATGTATAGGTACACCTTGTGCATACTTGTTTCTCCTGGGAGTTGTTACTTGATGTAAAACAATTCTCTGATAGGAGATCATGATTATCTGGGAACTGTGGCATTTCACTGATTTTTCTTAAAGATGCACAGGGATGATATGAGACACTCTACAACAAAAACCTACATCCAGGGCGGGGACAGGCAGAACTGAAGGGAAATGCAAATTAAAACAACTCTGAGATTCCATCTGACACTTGTCAGAATGGCTAAGATCAAAAACACTAATGATAGCTTATGCTGGAGAGGATGTGTAGTAAGAGGAACACTCATCCATTGCTGGTGGGAATGCAAACTTGTGCAACCACTTTGGAAATCAGTATGCCAGATTTGCATAAAATTGGGAATCAACTTACCTCAGGATCCAGCAATACCACTCTTGGGAAAATACCCCAAAATTACCCAATCATACTACAAAGGCATCTGTTCAACTATGGTTGGAAACAACCTAGATGCCCCTCAACTGAAGAATGGATAAAGAAAGTGTGGAATATATACACATTAAAGTACTACTCAACAGTAAAAAACAATGACATTTTGAATTTGCATCCAAATGGATGGAGTTAGAAAACACTCCCCTGAGTGAGGTAACCCAGACCCCCCCCAAAAAAAATGAATGTGGTATGTACTCACTCATAAGTGGATACTAACTATAAATATAAAACATTGAGCCTGTAGTTCATGATCCTAGAGAAGCTATGTAATAAGGTGAATACAGTGAAAACCATACATAGATCCACCTGGAAATTGGAAACTGACAAGACCTCCTGACAAAATTGGGACCATAGGGGTGTTGTAATATGAGCGGCAGGGCTGCGTCCCCGGCACCTGGCCGCCCGCATGGCTTATGCCCCGAAATAATTACATGCAAACTGTATTCTTTTGAACCCTGCCTGGCCCATTAGTTCCAGCCTCTTATTGGCTAGCTCTTACATATTGATCTAACCCATTTCTAATATTCTGTGTAGCCCACGAGCTGCCTTACCAGGAAAGATCTTAACCTGCGTCTGTCTGGAGAGAGAGAATCATGGCGACTCCTTACTCAGCTTCTTTCTCCCAGCATTCTGTCTGTTTACTCCACCCACCTAAGGGCTGGCCTATAAATGGGCCAAGGCAGTTTCTTTATTAAATGAAAGTAACTCCTCCATTAATAGGGGTGGGGAGTAGAAGGAAGGGGATAAGAGGAAAAGGAGGAGAGAAGAGGAGGATTGAGGAGAACTTGAGGAAATAGGATAGTCGAGATGGAGGATGGACAGGTATGAGAGCAAGGAAAGAGATATCTTGATTGAGGGAGCCATTATGGGGTTAGCAAAAAAACTGACTCTGGAAAAAATCCCAGGAATCCACAAGGATGACCCCAGCTAAGACTGTAAGCAATAGAGGAGAGGGTGCCCAAACTGGCCTTGCCCTGTAGTTAGACTGATGATTATCTTAAATATCACTATATAACCTTCATTCCACAACAGATGGAAATAGAGGCAGAGACCCACATCAGAGCCCTGGGCTGAGATCCCAAGTTCCACTTGAAGAGTGGGAGCAAAGAGGTCAAGACCATGAAGGGTTCATCCACTGAAACAGTTTACCTGAGCTAATGGGAGCTCACTAACTCCAGGTGGACTGAGAAGGAGCAAGCATAGAACCAAACTAGTCCCTCTGAATGTCACTGACAGTTGTATGACTGGGACAGACTGAGGGCCACTGGCAGTGGGACTGGGATTTATCTCTACTGCATATACTGGCTTTTTGGGATCCTATTCTCTTTGGATGGATACCCTGCTCAGCCTAGATGTAGTATGGAAGGACTAGGACTTTCCACAAAGCAATGTGCCTTACTCTCTCTGAGGACTGGAGGGGGTGGGATGGGAGGGTGTGTGAAGTGAATGGGAGGAGAGGAGCGAGTGGGAATTTAGATTGATTTTTTTAAAAAAAAAAAACTAATAAAAACCCATTCATGGCATGTTAAACTTTTAACGTACCAGTTGCTCACTTACCCTCTTTTAAGGCTTCAGAAATATAGAAATAAATAGAAATGTGCTGGCTTGTCTTGGACTAAACATGCTACCATAAACACTCATTAAGAACAGTATAGGAGACATAACACCACCCAGCTAAGCCTGTCTGGGTGCTGGATGCGAATCCTCAGGGCAAGCAGGTGTGTGGGAGTTCCTTTGTTTCACTGGCCTGCCTGCACCAAGCAAGGTAGGGGCTTTGTTTATGAACTACCCAACCAGCACAGAGATCTGAGCTCAGAACCAAGAGAGCCATCATTGGGGTGAGTTTGTGACCCATGGCAGCAGCCTGGGACAGGGAACTCAGAAGTTCCTCCTCCCCCCTATACTTCCTGGGCTCCCTGCAGGGACTCTACTCCCCGCAGACTGCCTCTCTCTTCCTATCCCACCCAGCTTGCATCCAGAATACTCCTTCCTTCTTCGCCCTTCCCTCTTTGGGCACATAACACCACCCTGCTCAGCCTGTCAACGCTCTGGGGGCAAATCCTCAGGGCAAGCAGGCAGGCGGGATGTCCTTTGTTTCACTGGCCTGCCTGCACCAAGCAAGGTAGGCACATTTATTTGAACTACCCAACCATCACGGAGAGCTAATCTCGGCACCAGGAGAGCCATCACTGGGCACAGAGGATCTGATATTGGCACCAGGACAGACATCACTGGAGCACCAGGAGAGCCATTACAAGGAAGTACCATCACTGGGAAGGTACATCAGTAGGCAAGGAGACGTGATCCTGTAAAAGAAGATCCATAGGAGAGCATTCGGAGGAAGAGATGGGCAGGCACCAATGCAAGAATTCACCCAACAATCTGAAAAATAATAAAAAACCACCAGAACCCAGAGACCTCACAACAGGAGGACATGAACACCTTAATCATGAAGAAGTAGAAAAAATTGACTTTATGAAAGTGATTGACGCCCTTAAACAGCATGTAAAAATGCCTTTATAGAAATGGATGAGAAGTATAACAGAAAGTTTGAAGAACTGAGTAAATCAGTGAATGGTATCCTAGGAAACCAAGGAAAAACAATCAAACAGATAATGGAAACAGTTCAAGACTTGAAAACTGAAATGGAGGCAAAGAAGAAAACACAAACAGGAGGCTGGCTGGACATGGAAAATCTAGGTAAATGAATAGAGACTACAGAAACAAGCATAACCAACAGAATACAAAAGATAGAAGAAAGAATCTCAGGTTCTGAAGATACCATAGAGAAAATAAACACGCTGATCAAAGAAAACAGCAAGGCCAACAAACTCTCATCATAAAACATTCAGGAAATCTGGGACACAATAAAAAGTTAAAACCTAAGAATATTAGGAGTAGAAGAAGGGGAAGAAGTGCAGCACAATGGCCCAGAAAATATATTTAATAAAATTATAGAAGAAACCTTTCCCAACCTAAAGAAAGATATAACTATGAAGGATCAAGAAGCATACAGAACACCGAATAGGCTGGATCAAAAAAAAAAAACCCATCCCCTTGACATATAATAATCAAAACACAAAGCATACAGAATAACGAAAGAATATTAAGAGCAGCAAAGGAAAAAGGCCAAGTTACTTATAAAGGTAAACCTTTACCTTACACCTGACTTCTCTATGGAAACCATGAAAGCCAGAAGGTCCTGGAAGGATGCACTGCAGAAACTAAGAGACTATGGATGCAAGCCCAGACTACTATACCCAGCCAAGCTTTCGTTCTCTATAAATGGAGAAAACAAAATTTTCAGGATAAAAACAAATTTAAACAATACGTAGCCACAAATCCAGCCTTACAGAAAGTAATAGAAGGAAAATCACTAATCAAGGAGTCCAACAATGACCACAGTAACTCAGACATCTAGAGACCCTTTACCAGCACATCTCAAAGAAGGGAAACACACAAAATCTACTACTAAAAAAAAATGACCGGAGTTAACAACCACTGGTCATTAATATCACTTAATGTCAATGGACTCAACTCACTTATAAAAAGGCACAGACTAAGAGATTGGATACGAAAACAGGATCCAACATTCTGCTGTTTACAAGAAACACACCTCAACCACAAAGACAGGCACCTACTCAGAGTAAAGGGCTGGGATAAGACTTATCAAGTAAATGGACCTAGGAAACAAGCAGGTGTGGCCATACTAATTTCTAACAAAGTTGACTTCAAACTTAAATCAATCAGAAGAGATGGAGAGGGACATTTTCTACCCATAACAGGAACAATTCATCAGGATGAAATCTCAATCCTGAATATCTATGCCGCTAATATAAAAGCACACACGTACGTAAAAGAAACATTGTTAAAACTCAAGGCAGCCATCAAACCGCACGCATTAATAGTAGGAGACTTTAATACTCCTCTCTCACCAATGGGCAGGTCAATTAGACAGAAACCTAACAGAGAAATAAGAGAATTAATGGAGGTAATGAATCAAATGGACTTAACAGACATCTATAGAATATTCCACCCAAATAGAAAAGAATATACCTTCTTCTCTGCAGCTCATGGAACCTTCTCGAAAATCGACCACATACTCAGTAACAAAGCAAACATCCACAGCTAAAAAAAAAATTAGTAACCACCTATATCTTATCAGATCACCATGGACTAAAGCGAGAATTCAGCAACAATGCCACCACCAGAAAGCCTACAAACTCATGGAAACTGAACAGTCAACTACTAAAACATACCTGGATTAAGGAAGAAATAAAGAAAGAAATTAAAGTCTTCCTTGAATTCAATGAAAATAAAGAAACAACATATTCAAACTTTTGGGACACGATGAAAGCAGTCCTGAGAGGAAATTTCATAGCACTAAGTGCCCACTTAAAGAAAACATAGAAAGCACACATTGGAGACTTAACAGCCCACGTGAAAGCTCTAGAAAAAAAAGAAGCAGACTCACCTAGGAGGAGTAGAAGAATGGAAATAATCAAACTGAGGGCTGAAATCAACAAAATAGAAACACAGAAAACAATTGAAAGAATCAATGAAACCAAAAGCTGGTTTCTGGAGAAAATCAACAAGATTGATAAACTCCTATCCAAACTAATGAAACAGCAGAGAGAGAATTTGCAAATTAATAAGATCAGAAATGAAAAGGGGCACATAACGACAGACACAGAGGAAATTCAGAGAATCATTAGATCTTACTACAAAAGACTGTATGCCACAAAAGTGGAAAATGTAAAAGAAATGGACACTTTTCTAGATAAATACCATATACCAAAGTTAAACCAGGACC
This sequence comes from Chionomys nivalis, assembly GCF_950005125.1. Lineage (NCBI taxonomy): Eukaryota > Metazoa > Chordata > Mammalia > Rodentia > Cricetidae > Chionomys > Chionomys nivalis. Next base: position 4,983,550 of record NC_080113.1, on the reverse strand, counting down.
AGGTGAACAACCTAAATAGACCTGTTAGTCGCGAAGAATTAGAAGCTGTTATCAAAAACCTCCATTAAAAAAAGAGTCCAGGACCAGATGGTTTCAATGCAGAATTCTACCAGAACTTCCAAGAAGAACTAATACCTATACTCCTTAATGTATTTCACAATATAGAAAGAGAAGAGTCATTGCCAAATTTTTTTTATGAAGCTACAGTAACTCTGATACCAAAACCACACAAAGACTCAACCAAGTAAGAGAATTACAGGCCAATCTCACTCATGAACATCGACGCAAAAATTCTCAACATAATACTGGCAAACCGAATCCAAGAACACATTAGAAAAATTATCCATTATGATCAAGTAGGCTTCATCCCAGAGATGCAGGGCTGGTTTAACATATGCAAATCTACCAATGTAATCCATCATATAAATAAACAGAAAGAAAAAAACCATATGATCGTTTCAAAAGATGCTGAAAAAGCATTTGACAAAATTCAACATCCCTTTTTGATAAAAGTCTTGGAGAGATTAGAGATATAAGAGTCGTACCTAAATATAATTAAAGCTATCTACAGCTAGTGGACAGCTAACATCAAATTAAACGGAGAGAAACTTAAAGCCATCCCACTAAAATCAGGAACACGCCAAGGCTGTCCACTCTCTCCATACCTCTTTAATATAGTTCTTGAAGTCTTAGCAATAGCAATAAGACAACATAAGGGGATAAAGAGGATTCAAATTGGAAAGGAAGAGTTTAAACTTGCATTATTTGCAGATGATATGATAGTGTAGATAAGCGACCCCAAAACTCCACCAAAGAACTCCTACAGTTGATAAACACCTTTAGTAATGTGGCAGGATACAAGAAAAACTCCAAAAAATCAGTCGCCCTCTTATACACAAAGGATATGGAAGCAGAGAGGGAAATAAGAGAATCATCACCTTTCACCATAGCCACAAATAGTATAAAATATCTTGGGATAACTCTAACCAAGGAAGTGAAAGATCTATTTGATAAGAACTTTAAGGCATTGAAGAAAGAAATTGAAGAGGATACCAGAAAATGGAAGGATCTCCCTTGCTCCTGGATTGGGAGGATAAACATAGTAAAAATGGCAATTCTACCAAAGGCAATTTATAGATTCAATGCAATCCCCATCAAGGTCCCATCAAAATTCTTCACAGAACTTGAGAAGACAATAATCAACTTTATATGGAAAAACAAAAAACCCAGGATAGCCAAAACAATCTTATACAATAAAGGAACTTCTGGAGGCATTACCATCCCTGACTTCAAACTCTATTACAGAGCTACAGTAATGAAAACAGCATGGTACTGGCATAAAAACAGAGAAGTTGACCAATGGAATCGTATAGAAGACCCGGATTTTAACCCACAAACCTATGAACACCTCATTTTTGATAAAGGAGCTAAAAGTATACAATGGAAGAAAGAAAGCATCTTCAACAAATGGTGCTGGGACAATTGGATGTCAACCTGTAGAAGAATGAAAATAGAGCCATATCTATCACCATGCACAAACCTCAAGTCCAAATGGATCAAAGACTTCAATATCAATCTGAACACACTGAACCTGATAGAAGAGAAAATGGGAAGTACCCTACGACATATGGGCACAGGAGATTGCTTCCTATGTATAACCCCAGCAGCACAGACATTAATGGCAACATTGAATAAATGGGACCTCCTGAAACTGAGAAGCTTCTTTAAAGCAAAGGACACTGTCACTAAGACAAAAGGCGGCCTACTGACTGGGAGAAGATCTTCACCAACCTCGCAACAGACAAAGGTCTGATCTCCAAAATATATAAAGAACTCAAGAAACTGGATGTTAAAATGCTAATTACCCCAATTAAAAAATGGGGCACTGAACTGAACAGAGAATTCTCAACAGAAAAAGTTCAAATCGCCAAAAGATACTTAAGGTCATGCTCAACCTCCTTAGCTATCAGAGAAATGCAAATCAAAACAACTTTGAGATATCATTTTACACATGTCAGAAGGGCTAATATCAAAAACACCAAGGGTAGCCTTTGCTGGAGAGGTTGTGGAGAAAGGGGTACACTCATCCATTGCTGGTGGGAATGCAAACTTGTGCAACCACTTTGGAAATCAGTGTGGTGGTTTTCAAGAAAATTGGGATCAACCTACCCCTGGACCTAGCAATAGCACTCTTGGGAATATACGACAAAAGCATTTGTTAAACTATGTTCATAGCAGCATTATTTGTAATGGCCAGAACCTGGAAGTAACCTAGATGTCCTTCAGTGGAAGAATGGATGAAGAAAGTATGGAATATATATACATTAGAGTACTACTCTGCAGTAAAAAGCAATGACATCTCGAATTTTGCATGCAAATGGATGGAAATAGAAAATACTATCCTGAGTGAGCTAGCCCAGACCCAAAAGAAAGAACATGTGATGTACTCACTCATAATTGGTTTCTAGCCATGGATAGGGGCCACTGAGTCTATAATTTGTGATCCTAAAGAAGCTAAACAAGAGGTTAAACCCAAGGAAAAACATACAGTTATCCTCCTGGCTATGGGAAATAGACAAGATTGCCGGACAAAAAAATGGAATCTTGGGGGTGGGGTGGGATGGGGGTGAGGGGAGATGGGGAGAGAAAAGTGTGAAGGAGAGCATGAGGAGGACTGGGGAAACGAGATGATTTGGGATAAAGGAAGTTTGGATAGGGGAGCAGGGAAACTCATATCTTAGTTAAGGGAGCCACCTAAGGGTTGGCAAGGGACTTGAACCTGGAGTGGCTACCAGGTGCCCAGGGCAATGTCCCCAGTTAGTTCCTTGGGGCACCTGAGGATAGGGAACCTGAAATTAACCTATCCTATAGCCATACTGATGAATATCTTGCATATCACCATAGAACCTTCATCTAGCGATGGATGGAGATAGAGACAGAGACCCACACTGGAGCACTGGACTGAGCTCCCAAGGTCCTAATGAGGAGCAGAAGTAGGAAGAACATGAACAAGGAAGGCAGGACCATGAGGGGTGCACCCACCCACTGAGACAGTGGGGCTGATCTATTGGGAGCTCACCAAAGTCAGCTGGACTGTGACTGAAATAGCATGGGATAAAACTGGACTCTCTCAACATGGCGGACAATGAGAGCTGACAAGAGGCCAAGGAGAATGGCACGGGGTTTTGATCCTACTTTATGTTCTGGCTTTGTGGGAACCTAGACAGTTTGAATTTCACCTTCCTAGACCTGGATGCAGGGGGGGAGGACCTTAGACTTTCCACAGGGCAGGGAACCCTGACTGCTCCTGGGACTGGAGAGGGAGGGGGAGGGAAATGGGAGGCGGGGAGGAAGCAGAAAAAAATTTTTTTCAATAAAAAATTAATAAAATAAAACAAAAAAAGAACAGTATAGGGTAAATTAACTCTGGTTGTGTGTAGAATTGATTTCCCCTTCCCATGTCCATTATAGTCTATTTAAAAATATCTGTGACAAAGATCGTGGAAGGACGCAGAGTGGGAGAGAAGAAACAAATGGAGGAAGAGTTGGAAGAAAGAGAATGAGACAATTATTGTGCTTACTAGATATCCATTTAAGTATTGGACTATCTTGATCTGTCACCGTGGAACTTCATGGCAGTGCAAAGCTATCTGTATGTGAGTATGCTGTTATGGTTCATGTAACAGAATAAACCCAGACAGATTGATGTCTTATAATCTAAAATCTCAAGGAACTCTTAAAATGTAACAAGAGAAGATCTTCAGACAAAGGTATAATATTGAAAATACATAAAGAACTCGAGAAACTGGACATTAAAACTCTAATTAACCCAATTTTAAAAATGGGGTACTGAACTGAACAGAAAATTCTCAACTGAAGAAGTTCCAATGGCCAAAAGACACTTAAGGTCATGCTCAACCTCCTTAGTGATCAGGGAAATGCAAATAAAACAACTTTGAGATACCATCTTACACCTGTCAGAATGGCTAAAATAAAAAACACCAGTGATAGCCTCTGCTGCAGAGGTTGTGGAGTAAGGGGAACACTCATCCATTGTTGTAAATCAGTGTGGCGGTTTCTCAGGAAACTGGGAGTCAACCTACCTCAGGATCCATCAATACCACACTTGGGAATATACCAAGAGATGCCCAATCATGCTACCAACACATTTGTTCAACTATGTTCATAGCAGCACTATTTGTAATAGCCAGAACCTGGAAACAACCTAGGTGCCCCTTAATAGAAGAATGGATAAAGAAGGTGTGGCACATATATACTTTAGAGTTTTACTCATCAGGAAAAAACAATGACTTCTAGAATTTTGCATGCAAATAAATGGGTAGTAATAGAAAACACTTACTGAGTGAGATAACTCAGATCCCAAAAGAGGAATATGGTATGTACTCACTCATAAGCAGATTCTAGCCAAAAACATAGGACATTGAGCCTATAGTTCGTGATCCTAGAGAAGTTAAATAAGAAGGTGACGCCAAAGAAAAACATATAGTTATCCTCCTGGAATATTGGAAGTTGATAAGATCGTCAGATAAAAGTTGGGAGCATGGGGGTGGGGTGTATTGGGGGAAGGGGAGATGAGGAGGGAGAAGAGGATTGGGGAGAGCTTGGGGGAATGGGACAACTGAGATTGAGGAAGGGTGGATATGGGAGCTGGGAAGAAGTTATCCTAACCAAGGGAGCCATTTTAGGGTTGTCTAGAGTCTTGGCTCTAGAGGGGTTCCCAGGTGTCCAAGGGGATGTCCCCAACTAGTTCCATGGCCAGCAGAGGAGAGGGTGCTTAAACTGGCCTTATCCTATAGCCACACTGATGAATTTCTTGCATATCACCATAGAACCTTCATCTGGCGATGGATGGAGATAGAGACAGAGACCCACACTGGAGCACCGGACTGAGCTCCCAAGGTCCAAATGAGGAGCTGAAGGAGGGAGAAGATGAACAAGGAAGTCAGGCCCACAAGGGGTGCGCGTCCACCCACTGAGATGGAGGGGCTGATCTAATGGGAGCTCACCAAGGCCAGCTGGACTAGGACTGATGGAGCATGTGATCAAAGCAGACATCTGAAAGTGACTGACGATGAGGGCTGACTGAGAAGCCAAGGACAATGGCACTGAATTTTGGTTCTACTGCATGAACTGGCTTTGTGGGGGCCCAGTCTGTTTGGATGCTCACCTTACTAGACCTGGATGGAGTGGGAAGAAACTTGGACTTCCCACAGGGCAGGGAACCCTGACTGCTCTTAGGACTGGAGAGGGAGGGGAGAGGGATTGGGAAGAAAATGGGAGGAGGGGAGGAGGTGGAAATTTTTTAATAAATAGATAAATTAATTAATTAAAAGAAGTAACAGGACTGTGGTTGGTTTTTTTATTAGATTAAGAATTAGGTGAACAAAGCAGATTTCTTTTTGAAGACACTGGACTGTTTTATAGCATTTTCACTGACTAGAGTGAACAACATTTAAATATTCCAGTTTATGGCTCCTTTGTCTTGCTACAACCCTGTGGATCTAATTGTGTATGTGACAGCAAAATGAGAGAAATCTGACAACTTAATAAACACAACAACATTTGCAAAGAAATACATAGAATCAGAATTAATTAGTTATTTGTAGTTTTTGCTTATAATTATGTTTTGTTTTTTGGTTTTGTTTGTTTGTTTGTTTGTTTTGTTTTGCTTTGTTTTGTTTTTGGTTTTTTGAGACAGGGTTTCTCTGTAGCTTTGGAGCCTGTCCTGGAACTAGCTCTTGTAGACCAGGCTGGTCTCTGACTCACAGAGATCCGCCTGCCTCTGCCTCCCGAGTGCTGGGATTAAAAGTGTGCGCCATCACCACCTGGCTTATAATTAAGTTTTAAGGTAGATTTTATCTTATTGTTTTTTACTTTAGAAATTTGTGTGTTTCTGTGTGTGTGTGATTAAAAATGAGCAAATGCTATGACGCCCCCCCCCCTGCAGAAGTCTGAAAATAACTTTATGGAGTGGGTATTCTCCTTTCTCTTTTACATGGATGCCAAGGATCCAATTCTGTTCCTTGTTTTTGTTCAGAAAACTTTTACTGATTGAGCCATCACACTACACCTCTTTTAAGGAAAAATATTTTTAATTAGTGCAGCATGATTAATAAAACCCCAGAGATAGATACTGGAGTTTAACCTGAGGATCAGAAAAGCAAAGCAGCCAGGCCCTGGCTGTTACCTTTATCTCAGTCCCAAATGGGAATCCTGCATACAGGAATCTCAGCATGAGGCTGTTTCTCAGAGCTGTCTCCTCCAAGATTATATTTTCCTCTAGGACTGGGATTAAAGCATGCACCACTAATACCCAGCTTCTATGGCTAGCTAGTGTGGCTATAGGAATTAAAGATGTGTGCAACCCCTGCCTGGCCTGTATGTGTGCAACCCCTGCCTGGCTAGTGTGACTGTTTTGCACTGACCTTCAGACAAGCTGTACTTACTAAAGTACAAATGAAGTATCACTACACGTTAATATTTGAAATTTTCATACATATATACTATATATTTTGATCATGTCTATCCCGCTACTCAAACCTTACTGGCCCCAAGATTTCTTTCTCAATATATTTCCGTCTCATGGTCATGTCCTTAAAAAATACAAAAAGAAAACAAACATGCAAAATATCAGAAACTTCATGGATAACAAGTGATGTCTGTAAGTGCAGGGGTATGAGTATATCATTGGAACACATGGAATCATCAGTGTCCACACTCCTAAAGAAAAGTATCCCTTCCATAGTGACTACCAACTCCCAGCGGTTCCACAGCTGGGTTCTTAGCAGCAACTCCCCCATCAGAGATTACATTTTGACTGTCTTGATGGCTAAAGAAAAACACCCCTCTCCAAGGGACTGTTAACTGATGAATCTTCCTTAGATAGGGGTGAGGTGCCTCAGCTTCTCCTCATCCAAGACATAACACTTCTTTTCCTGGTATCATTTAGGGAAAAACAACCACTGTGAGTTTGTGATTTAATTTCCATGCGATGTCCATAAGACAGAAGTTCATAATATTTGTTCTCAACCTCTGGTTCTCACTTTCTTGACACCTCATCTTCTGTGGTTCTTCCTGTGCGTTGAGTGATAGATTTTAATACAGCTGTTCTATTTGGGGCTAAGCACTGTATTCACTTATTTGCAGCACTTTGCCAAATTAGGTTGTGTTAACAACTTTCCACTGCAAAATAAAAATTTAGAAAACTCCTGCATTAAAGTTTAGAGAAATACTAAATTTTAGAGAAAGTTTAGGTGCATGTATAGAAAATAAATATTAGGAGGTAGTTTTAGAGCAAGACCTTTTATCAAATCAATAGTTATAGTTTTCCCTTTATGGATGTTTATGATACTTATCAGCCATAAACTTTCTAACAAGGTTGATAGTGCCAGGCACAAATATTTTCTTTGAAGCAGGCCTCAAATGTAATAAAGAGGTCGGCCACCCATGACAGTCTTACCTGTATTGCAGCTGTACATACACCTTGCCTGGCAGATAGAAATTGTAGCATTCAGGTTTCAGTGTTCAATAAGACCTTTGATATCTTTATCTCACCTGAGCCCCATCGAAAATTGTGCATAGCAACTTGCAGCATATTGGAAGATAGTCTTCAGGGACAAATTTTCCCATTATTTTAAGCTAATCTTTATGTCTTAAAATTGAAGTATGACTTCACCAACAGCAGGACGTATTGTGTAGTTATGGTGGAAAACTAAAGTCAATGGAAATAACCTATGTTGTTTTGAAACCTTTGGGAGAGCCCTGGGCAATAACTTGCAGAGGAATATCTTGTGCTGAGAACTGAGAGTTGTGTTTAATGTTAAACAACATATCTGCTAAGAATGTGACTTAATCAACAATATCCTTTACAGAGAGTTAATAAATAATAGACATCCTCGCTTAGCACAAATGCATTTTCATTATCACAGTCATAATGAGATCATGACCCACTTGCTTGGTATTCAAGTTGACCTAACTAGATGTACCTTACACCCCTCCATTCACATTCATCCTTTCTTTCAGTATGTGCTTCTTTACATCTTTAGCACCACCAGTAGACTGAGTATTTTATTACATAGACACTCAGGACATCAAAGAGAATGACATAAGACCTCTTGCTCTGAGGTGATTATAATACATAAAGAAAGACTAACAAGTAAACCACCTTTAACATGGACAGCTATATAACTACAGTTAGAAAGAGTACAGGACATGACATGTAATTCACAGGAAGAATATCTAATATGTCTGCAAGAGATAAGGGGTTATTTCTTGAGTGAGATGATACCTAGACTCCATCATAAATTAGAAACAACCATAAGGATAGATATGAGTATATAATGATTCAAGGCAAATGTTGAAATAATAAATTATATATTATGTGAAAAATAGTAATAACTTCACTGTTGCTGGGACAGAAAGTAAAAATTTGTGAGTGATGGGAAATGAATTTGGAAAAAGGTCTGTGATGCAATATACTCTACAGCACATAGAGGGGTCTCTTTGAATGATCACAGTACAATGTAATGGAAGTTGTATTTTAGGAATTTTATAATGCCTCCACTATGGATTATAAATCAAACAACAAAACTGGAGAGGAAAGGGAGTTAATTTATAAGACTGCTGCAGTGATCCAAAAATACATGATGATTTTCTTAATTACAGGCAACAAAATGAACAAAAATGAACAAGTTCAAACTACCCTTTGGTAGCTGTATGATCACTGACAATAAATTAAATGTATATAGACACTCTCAAGAAAGAAGGAACCATGGATGTTATTTTTTAATCCCAACACTAAGGAAGCTAAGTTGTAATCCCAACACTGAGACAGTGGAACCAGGAATTCAAGTCCAGCTTGAATAAAATACTGCCTCAACAACCAAAAACCAAAACTGAAAAACACAAAAGACTATAAAACAAAAAATCCAGGTGAGTCAAAATAAAAACAAAAAACTTTTAGAACTTTATTCTTTCAGCATGGAAAACTAAGAAAATTTACACCATTATATGCCAACCATATACTGAAGAAGGAAGTACAAGAATGAAAACTTATTTTTGTGAAGTGAGATTATGAATTCACTTTTTAATGAAACTCATGAAGTAAACATATGTCCAACATAGAACAAATGTAACTCGTGTAGTAACAATGGATTTTATCAATATCGGTCAGTTCAAAACTGAAAAAGCATAAGAGAAACCTTGGGCATTGTGGATTGGTTGGAACAGCGAGGAAAGGAAAGAATCCCAGGCAACACTAATGATAACTGGCTGTCAGTGTTAGTTAAATGTGCAAAGGTACAAACAGAAAAGTGAAACATAGGAGAGAGAAGAGTAAAGGGAGACAGGACTGCTGAAGAATATCAATGAGAAATTAAAAATAATGCTGCTATGAACACAGTAGAGCAAATGTCCTTGTGGTATAAGTGTGCAAGCTTTGGGTATATGCCAGAGAGTGCTATTACTGGATCTTGAGGTAGACCGATTTCCAGTTGTCTGAGAAACTGCCATACTGATTTCCAAAGTGTCTATAGAAGTTTGTACTCCCACCAGCAATGGAGGAGTGTTCCCTTTACTCCACATCCTCTCCAGAATAAGCTGTCATTGGTGTTTTTGATCTTCGCCATTCTGACAGGTGTAAGATGGAATCTCAGAGTTGTTTTGATTTCCATTTATCTGATGGCTAATGATGTTGAGCAATTCCTTAAGTTCCTTTTGACCATTTCAGATTCCTCAACAAAAAATTCTCTGTTTAGATCTACACCCAATTTTAATTGAATTATTTGCTGTTGTGTGGCCTAGTTTCTTGAGTTCTTTGTATATTTTGTAGATCAACCTTCTGCCTGATGTGGGGTTGGTGAAGATCTTTTTCTGTTCTATAGGCTGTCATTTTATCTTGTTGACTGTGACTTTTGTTTTACAGAAGCTTCTAGGTTTCAGGAAGTCCCATTTATCAATAGCCCATATCACTGTCGGTGCTACTGGTGTCATATTCAGGAAGTAGTCTCCTTCCTTAAGGGACAGTCTTTGTTGACTCTCCATGGGAGGCCTCACCACCACTGAGGATGGGAACTTGTTTATGGGAAGGTGGGTGGAGTGGTAGGAGCAGAGGGACAGGAAACTGGGACTGGAATGTAAAATAAAAAAATATTGCTTAAAAATAATAAAAATATCAATGAGAATTGAAGCTAGTAACACAGTTTTTACTCTCATCTTGTTTGGGCGGATTCCTAGAAGATTTATATTCCCTTTGCTGAGCTTATAGCGACGGGAAGAGTAAAGATCTGTTATGACCATGCAAAATCTAAAACATAACTAAGAGCTTAACATTGTGGATCTTCAGTGTGAGGCATGACATAATTTTTTCACAAACATTATTTGGTATGTTTTTACATTTTGATTTTTGGTTTGAGAATTCCATACATATAAATAATGTATTTGTTAAAACCCACCCCCATTTTTTTTTTCATTTCCTATTCCCTCGTCCTCCCTCCAACTTAATAATTACTTTTTTTAAACATTAGCCCAATGAGTGTGTTTAGCACCATCTGCATATACATGTCTATAAGACGACCTTCTGGATCATGAGCACCCTCATAGTAGCAACAACCTTAAAGAAAAATGCCTTTTCTGGGAGTAAGGTGAAGAATGTGATCCAGGAACACATTTAAAGCTGGGCATTCCAGTCTCTCATTCTTTACAAGGTGACCAGTGTTGGTCTCTGTATCATACTTAAGAAAATATAACATTTCTCAGTGGGGAGATAGCAGTTATACATGTCACACAAGAAAGAGTAGAATTGCCCGGTGGTGGTGGCGCACGCCTTTAATCCCAGCACTTGGGAGGCAGAGGCAGGCGGATCTCTGTGAGTTCGAGGCCAGCCTGGTCTACAAGAGCTAGCTCCAGGACAGGAACCAAAAAGCTACCGAGAAACCCTGTCTCGAAAATCCAAAAAAGAAAAAAAGAAAGGAAGGAAAGAAGAAAGGAAGGAAGGAAGGAAGGAAGAAAGGAAGAAAGGAAGAAAGGAAGAAAGGAAGAAAGGAACAGTAGAATTCAGAACCTTAGAATCCATCAACTAAATATGTAGTGGACATGGCTGCCAACTCGATATCCAGCCCAGCAGCTGAGAAAAGTAGGTGTAAGACTAGCTTTATTGGTGAACACTTAGTTTGCTTGAGAGACCATGCCTCCGAAATGTAAGGTGGAAGAAGTAGGGAAGATTAGTGCAATCAACCTTGCAGCTTTATACAAATATGTGTATACACAACATCACATTTATACAGACATATAAGGACACAATTACAAATGGAAGAAAGAAAAAAGAACTATTTGATATTTAATTCCATAGAAAAATCATTCACTGAGAACCTGTTTCTCCTGTTTTAAGCAAAGGGACTTCACTTTCCCAAAGCCATAACTGGGTAAAGAAGCAGAGACACAGATCACTACATGCACGTCTGAAATCATATTTCCAGAATGACACAGCTCTCAGTTCATAGCACTATAACACTCACAATTAGTGTGATATAAAAAATCAAATTCTTCAATTGAAAAATACAAAATTTGTTCCTCACAAAGTAGAGTGGAGGTGGAAATGAAGAGATGTGGATAAGGTGGGGGGAGCAGAAGGGCATAACTGAGACCAAGAACTCATTGTGTTTTTAACACCCGATCTCTTTCACATTTGAAAACCACAACTAGAAATCATGATGCCAAGTGAACAAAGTTTTAGTGAGGTATGTAGAAGGAAGTGAGCAAGGCAATCTAGTGTGCCTAGAGTACTAGTAAGACATGAGGAAACCATGCAGAGTAAAGAAGATTCAGATTCTGGTACTGCAGTGGCGTTAAATGTGTGGCTTCCCACTTTTTAGTGTTTATGTATTTAAAAAAACAAACAAAAAAACAAAAAAAGAAGTTTTCCAGTTAGAGATGAGGGTGCAGCCAAAGGATGGATGCTTTTTTGATAGCACATTTGATGGATCTGCTTAAAGTCTATGTTTTTCTCAGATCTTACTGATGGGTTCACCCCACCTCACATTCTCTCCTCTCCAGCCTCACAACCTAGTCCTAAACCAGTCAGGCAGCAGCGTGGAGGACTCACCTGCCTTCTTGTAGGCAAGGGTGATTCTTCCAGAAGGCCCTGATTATGATGTCTCACATTGTAGACAATGAGGAGCCCTGACGTCACCTGCAGAATGTAAGGCCGGGCAGCAGACAGCTCAAGCCAGTTATCACCAGGCTGTTAAGGAAAGAAGCTTCTTGCTCCCAGATTACTCCAGCTGGCCTGTGTGCTCCGACTGCCGATACTCCCTGAACGTGGTGCCTCCTTTCCGAAAAAAGGCGTCCCTAGAGAGCGCCATGAACATCGTATCCATCCTCCTGGGCAGCATTGTATTTGCCTTCATCTTTTACATCCTGGAGAGACTATTTCAGGTAAGCAGTATGTAACATTAAAGTAGCTAAAGGCAAGCACGGCCATGTCTTTGAAAGACTGCCGAAAGAGGAAAGGAACTAAGGGAAGAAGACCAAATAACGCCTTTCCTCTCCATAGAGCCCTGACATTTTTGATGTTTGTCCCACATAAACTTCTCAAGCGCTCACAATTGAATTCAGTAGTTAGGTTAAGAAAATACATGTGTCACCAATAATATGGCAAGTTCCACCGATCCTCTCCCTCACCACAAGAAAACGGGAGACCTGAACTGGTCTGTTCTTCACCATCAAAGTCTCACCTTAAGAATGGGTCCTTTCTCTTGTCTTCTCTCACTTCTCTGGTGGTATCCTGTGTAAATGTGAATTTCCTGGTGTTGGTCTAAAATAATAAGTGCAGTAATTTATAATAGAATTAATGTCATATGTCAAGGTTACTACTGAGTTTCATAAAGCAAGAACATGGCTGTACAAGGCAACCTCCATGCCTTCTTCTTGAATCTTTGCCTGCACAAAACATTGTACCCTTTTCTCAATTTGTAGTTTGTTTTCAAACTGTTTCCTTTTTGTGTAGAAGCATTTCAATTTCGTGTGATCTTTTTTTTATTGTTTTTTGGGACTGTTTCCTATGATATTGTAACTGTGTTCTAAATTCCTTAAGTGTGTTTCCTATCTTTTACCACACACGAAAGTCACTCCCAAGTGTATCAGATACTGACATTTAAAGTCATGACTCCACTTTAAATGGAGTCAGTTTCTTTTCTTCTTGTATTTCTCCCATTGCACCCCACTCCATCTCACCATGGAGCCAATTTCCTGTTTTCCCTCCCTCAATGGCTTTAGGAACTGCCAAGTTCTCACAAGTATTCTCAGATCCAAATGTGTGTGCATGAATGATACTTAAAATTCCAAGTGCAATGCCTATCATGAGTATCAAAAACATGTTTGGAGGCTTCTCCTGAACTTCCAAAGGCCAGACATGACAAGTTAGCATTATTTTTCTTTGTGATTATGGAAAACATAGTTGGCATTCAATGTTTCTCTTCTACATAAGCCAATCTATACCACTTGGTAAAATATCTGTTCATAACCAAGTTATCATGAGTAAGATTTTGGAAATTTCTAGGCTGCAAAAAAACAGTTGTAATTTTTTTTTACAGATAAAAGTGAATGAAAGGTCACCTGAGTCAACCTCTCCTGTACCCCTTCAAAGAAATCCCATTCGGACCACACAGGAACAATGCTGCACATCTCACAGTCAACAACTTCAATCTTGCCATGTTAACATCACACAGTTGTTATCCATGTACAAAAGAATACTCGTTGATCTGAACATCGTGGAAAATGAGCTCGCTAAACTGGAACAACTGCTGTCTATTCAGGACTCACTTGGCTAGTCAAAGACCCACTGTGACAGTTCCAGTAGATACTGACAGTGGAAACAACCAATAAATTCTAAAGATTTCGATTCTTGCAAATGAGTTTTTAATTAAAGGAGTAAGGTGACAGTATATGCTTATACACCTAGTATATGCTTATACTTAAATAATCCTTCCCATGTATTTACGAAGATACCTTTCATGGGGAAGGAATTTGAATAACAACACAGGAAAAGCCAGTTCAAACCTTTGGGTATTTGACAGAAAGTTGCATTTAAAAGTTTATACCTGTGATACAACAATCTGAAGTACATTCTGTTGGAAGAGTTTTGTCCAGTAGATTGCATCATAATACCATAGACATCTACAACTTTGATTAGAGTGCGAGGAATTACACAGGCCTGGTTTCTGTTAGGAAAACAACGGTTTTTATCAATGTTTGTAGCTATTATTGGGCTCCCTATAATTTATATATTTTAGAAATTAAGATATTAAAATTTTTTCATACTTGATTTAATGATGTAAGTCTTTAACTACTCCTAAAGTCAAATACAATTACTTCTATTTCAATTATCCACTATCAAATAAAGTTTTCTTTTTCTAGTTCCTGAGATAGGTTTTCTTTGTAGCTTTGGAACCTCTCCTGAAACTAGCTCTTATAGACCAGGCTGGCCTTGAACTCAGTGAGATCTGTCTGCCTCTGCCTTCTGGGTGCTAGGATTAAAGCCGTTTGTCACCACCACCCTGCTCAACTAAGCTCTTTTAAAAGTCATTTTAAATGTGTGCAATTCTCCCTATAACACAAGTAGAGCCTATAAAAGGGGACCACTCTTTATTTATTATCCCATTTTATTTTTAAATGTGTGTCTTTATTGCTTGTACTATACAAATATGAGGAGTAATGAAAAGACAGTAGGGTTGGGAGAGAACTATCAGATAACACACATAAAAATGAAAAAGCAGACGATCCCATACCATCATTACACACCCCTACCCTACTGGTTTTTTTGTAAATGCTTTCTCTGAGGGGTGTAGTGGGAGAGTAAACAAGGAAAACTCAATTCCAAATGCCCAGAGATACTGAGGATGGGGAAGCTTGGCCACAGCAGCTGGTGGACACCCTCCACCATTGTACCCCATGGGATCAAACACTCAGGCTGGTGGTGTGAACTGAGCTCACTCACACATGTGCTGCATACAGCTGTGGTCACCTGTATCCCATGAACCTAGATGTTCAATGCTAGGGCAGGGTGCTCACTGGCACCTACCACAGTGACACAGATTCTGATTCGCACATTCAACTTAATGCTCCAGAACTGGGGGGGGGGGGCGGGGGGACTGGATGAAGTGGCACCCATCCCAATGTATACCAGAGACATCTATCCCCATCTCTCTCCCCTTTCAGACTGCAGTCAAGTATTAGGGGCTTATTACTGTCTTGTTGTGAAAAGTGTAACACTCAAGGTCGGCTTCCCTCTGACCCTAGCAGAAAATGAGCCATCCAAACCGGCTGGGACCCAGCGGGAGACAGGCCTGGCCAGAGGGGCTCCCTGGTAAGATATACAGCTGTGGACAGGAAGGCTGGGAAGGCTTTTCCTTACTCCTCATATTTGTATAGTACAAGCAATAAAGACACATATTTAAAAATAAAATGGGGGAGTTTGTGACCTGACTGGCGGCGGCGGAAGCAGCCCTGGATAGGGAACTCTGAAGTTCCTCATCCCCCACCCTATACTCCCTGGCCTCCCTGCAGGGGCTCTACACCCTGCATACTGCCTCTCTCTTCTTGTCCCACCCAGCTTGCATCCAGAACCCTTCTTCCTTCTGCCCCCTTTCCTCTTTGGGCACATAACACCATCCAGCTCAGTCTGTCTGGCGCTGGGGGCAAATCCTCAGGGCAAGTAGGCAGACAAGACTTCCTTTGTCTCTCCAGCCTGCCTGCACCAAGCAAGGTAAGGCCTTTGTTTACGAACTACCCAACCTGCACGGAGATCTGATCTTGGCACCAGGAGAGCCATCAGTGGGAGAGCTAATCTGGGTACCAGGAGAGCCATCTTTGGGCACGGAGATCTGATATTGGTACCAGGAGAGACATCACTGGAGCACCAGGAGAGCTATCACTGCAGGGTGCCATCACTGGGAAAGTACATCAGTAGGCAAGGAGACCTGATCCAATAAAAGAAGATCCAGAGGGGAGCATTCGGAGAAAGAGATGGGCAGGCGCCAATGCAAGAATTCACCCAACAATCTGAAAAACTATATGAAACCACCAGAACCCAGCGACCTCACAACAGGAGGACATGAACACCTTAATCATGAAGAAGTAGATAAAATTGACTTTATGAAAGTGATTGACGCCCTTAAACAGCATGTAAAAAATGTCCTTATAGAAATGGATGAGAAGTATAACAGAAAGTTTGAAGAATTGAGTAAATCAGTGAATGATACCCTAGGAAACAAAGGAAAAACAATCAAACAAATAATGGAAACAGTTCAAGACTTAAAAACTGAAATGGAGGCAAAGAAGAAAACACAAACAGAAGGCCAGCTGGACAGGGAAAGTCTAGGTAAATGAATAGAGACTACAGAAACAAGCATAACCAACAGAATACAAGAGATAGAAGAAAGAATCTCAGATTCTGAAGATACCATAGAGAAAATAAACATGCTGATCAAAGAAAACAGCAAGGCCAACAAATTCTCATCACAAAACATTCAGGAAATATAGGACACAATAAAAAGACCAAACCTAAGAATAATAGGAATAGAAGAAGGAGAAGAAGCGCAGCTCAACGGTCCAGAAAATATATTTAATAAAATTATAGAAGAAAACTTTCCCAACCTAAAGAAATATATACCTATGAAGGTTCAAGAAGCATACAGAACACCGAATAGGCTGGATCAAAAAAAAAACATCTTCTTGCCATATAATAATCAAAACACAAAGCATACAGAATAAAGAAAGAATACTAAGAGCAGCAAAGGAAAAAGGCCAAGTTACTTATAAAGGTAAACCTATCAGACTTACACCTGACTTCTCTATGGAAACAATGAAAGCCAGAAGGTCCTGGATAGATGCACTGCAGAAACTAAGAGACCATGGATGCAAGCCCAGACTACTATACCCAGCCAAGCTTTCGTTCACTATAAATGGAGAAAACAAAATTTTCAGGATAAAAACAAATTTAAACAATACGTAGCCACAAATCCAGACTTACAGAAAGTGATAGAAGGAAAATCACTAATCAAGGAGTCCAACAATGACCACAGTAACTCAGACATCTAGAAACCCTTTACCAGCACATCTCAAAGAAGGGAAACACACAAAATCTACTACTAAAAAAAAATGACCGGAGTTAACAACCACTGGTCATTAATATCACTTAATGTCAATGGACTCAACTCACTTATAAAAAGGCACAGACTAAGAGATTGGATACGAAAACAGGATCCAACATTCTGCTGTTTACAAGAAACACACCTCAACCACAAAGACAGGCACCTACTCAGAGTGAAGGGCTGGGATAAGGCTTATCAAGTAAATGGACCTAGGAAACAAGCAGGTGTGGCCATACTAATTTCTAACAAAGTTGACTTCAAACTTAAATCAATCAGAAGAGATGGAGAGGGACATTTTCTACTCATAACAGGAACAATTCATCAGGATGAAATCTCAATCCTGAATATCTATGCCGCTAATATAAAAGCACCCACGTACATAAAAGAAACATTGTTAAAACTCAAGGCAGCCATAAATCCACACACATTAATAGTAGGAGACTTTAATACTCCTCTCTCACCAATGGACAGGTCAATTAGACAGAAACCTAACAGAGAAATAAGAGAATTAATGGAGGTAATGAATCAAATGGACTTAACAGACAGCTATAGAATATTCCACAAATAGGAAAGAATATACCTTCTTCTCTGCAGCTCATGGAACCTTCTCAAAAATCGACCACATACTCGGTAACAAAGCAAACATTCACAGTTACAAAAAAATATTAATAACCACCTGTATCTTATCAGATCACCATGGATTAAAGCTAGAATTCAGCAACAATGCTACCCCCAGAAAGCCTACAAACTCATGGAAACTGAATAGTCAACTACTGAACCATACCTGGATTAAGGAAGAAATAAAGAAAGAAATTAAAGTCTTCCTTGAAGACAATGAAAATAAAGAAACAACATACTCAAATCTATGGGACACTATGAAAGCAGTCCTGAGAGGAAAGTTCATAGCACTAACTGCCCACTTAAAGAAAACAGAGAAAGCACACATTGGAGACTTAACAGCCCACCTGAAAGCTCTAGAAAAAAAAGAAGCAGACTCACCTAGAAGGGGTAGAAGACTGGAAATAATCAAACTGAGGGCTGAAATCAACAAAATAGAGACACAGAAAACAATTGAAAGAATCAATAAATCAAAAAGCTGGTTCCTGGAGAAAATCAACAAGATTGATAAACCCCTATCCAAACTAATCAAACGGCAGAGAGAGAATTTGCAAATTAATAAGATCAGAAATGAAAAGGGAGACATAACCACAGACACAGAGGAAATTCAGAGAATCATTAGATCTTACTAAAAAAGCCTGTATGCCACAAAACTGGAAAATGTAAAAGAAATGGACACTTTTTTAGATAAATACCATATACCAAAGTTAAACCAGGACCAGGTGAACAACCTAAATAGACCTGTTAGTCGTGAAGAATTAGAAGCTGTTATCAAAAACCTCCCTTCCAAAAAAAGTCCAGGACCAGATGGTTTCAATGCGGAATTCTACCAGAACTTCCAAGAAGACCTAATACCTATTCTCCTTAATGTATTTCACAATATAGAAACAGAAGAGTCATTGCCAAATTCCTTTTATGAAGCTACAGTAACTCTGATACCAAAACCACACAAAGACCCAACCAAGAAAGAAAATTACAGGCCAATCTCACTCATGAACATCGATGCAAAAATCCTCAACAAAATTCTGGCAAACCGAATCCAAGAACACATTAGAAAAATTATCCATTATGATCAAGTAGGCTTCATCCCAGAGATGCAGGGCTGGTTTAACATATGCAAATCTATCAATGTAATCCATCATATAAATAAACTGAAAGAAAAAAACCATATGATTATTTCATTAGACGCTGAAAAAGCATTTGGCAAAATTCAACATCCCTTTATGATAAAAGTCTTGGAGAGATTAGGGATACAAGGGTCATACCTAAATTTAATTAAAGCTATATACAGCAAGCCGACAGCTAATATCAAATTAAATGGAGAGAAACTTAGGCCATCCCACTAAAATCAGGAACACGCCAAGGCTGTCCACTCTCTCCATACCTCTTCAATATAGTTCTGGAAGTTTTAGCAATAGCAATAAGACAACATAAGGGGATAAAGGGGATTCAAATTGGAAAGGAAGATGTTAAACTTGCATTATTTGCAGATGATATGATAGTGTACATGAGCGACCCCAAAAACTCCACCAAAGAACTCCTACAGCTGATAAACGCCTTTAGTAATGTGGCAGGATACAAGAACAACTCCAAAAAATAAGTCGCCCTCTTATACACAAAGGATATGGAAGCAGAGAGGGAAATAAGAGAATCATCACCTTTCACCATAGCCACAAAAAGCATAAACTATCTTGGGGTAACTCTAACCAAGGAAGTGAAAGATCTATTTGACAAGAACTTTAAGGCATTGAAGAAAGAAATTGAAGAGGATACCAGAAAATGGAAGGATCTCCCTTGCTCCTGGATTGGGAGGATCAACATAGTAAAAATACAATTCTACCAAGGGCAATTTATAGATTCAATGCAATCCCCATTAAAATCCCATCAAAATTCTTCACAGATCTTGAAAGGACAGTAATCAACTTTATATGGAAAAACAAAAAACCCAGGATAGCCAAAACAATCTTATATAATAAAGGAACTTCTGGAGGCATTACCATCCCTGACTTCAAACTCTATTACAGACCTACAGTAATGAAAACAGCGTGGTACTGGCATAAAAACAAAGCAGTCGACCAATGGAATCGTATAGAAGACCCGGATTTTAACCCACAAACCTATGAACAACTAATTTTCGATAAAGGAGCTAAAAGTATACAATGGAAGAAAGAAAGCATCTTCAACAAATGGTGCTGGCACAATTGGATGTCAACCTGTAGAAAAATGAAAATAGACCCATATCTATCACCATGCACAAAACTCAAGTCCAAATGGATCAAAGACCTCAATATCAATCTGAACACACTGAACCTGATAGAAGAGAAAATGGGAACTACCCTACAACATATGGGCACAGGAGATCGCTTCCTCTGTATAACCCCAGCAGCACAGACATTAAGGGCAACATTGAATAAATGGGACCTCCTGAAACTGAGAAGAAAGTGTGGAATATATATACATTAGAGTACTACTCTGCGGTAAAAAAACAATGACTTCTCGAATTTTGCATGCAAATGGATGGAAATAGAAAATACGATCCTGAGTGAGGTAACCCAGACCCAAAAAGAAGATCATGGGATGTACTCACTCATAATTGGTTTCTAGCCATGGATAGGGGCCACTGAGTCTATAATTTGTGATCCTAAAGAAGCTAAACAAGAGGGTAAACCCAAGGAAAAACATATAGATATCCTCCCAGCTATGGGAAATAGACAAGATTGATGGGCAAAAAATGGGAATCTTGGGGGGTTGGGTGGGATGGGGATGAGGGGAGATGGGGAGAGAAAAGTGTGAAGGAGAGGATGAGGGGAACTGGGGGAATCGGGGTGATTGGGGGTAAAGGAAGGTTGGATGGGGGAGCTGGGAAACTCATACCTTAGTTAAGGGAGCCACCTAAGGGTTGGCAAGAGACTTGAACCTGGAATGGCTACCAGAAGCCCAGGGCAATGTCCCCAGTTAGTTCATTGGGGCACCTGAGGATAGGGAACCTGAAATGAACCTATCCTATAATCATACTGATGAATATCTTGCATATCGCCATAGAACCTTCATCTAGCGATGGATGGAGATAGAGACAGAGACCCACACTGGAGCACCGGACTGAGCTCCCAAGGTTATAATGAGGAGCAGAAGGAGAGAGAACATGAACAAGAAAGTCAGGACCATGAGGGGTGCACCCAACCACTGAGACAGGGGGGCCGATCTATTGGGAGCTCACCAAGGCCAGCTGGACTGCTACTGAAAAAAACATGGGATAAAACCGGACTCTCTTAATGTGGTGGACAATGAGAGCTGACGAGAGGCCAAGGAGAATGGCACAGGAACTTTCATCTGGCGATGGATCGAGAGAGAGAGAGACAGAGACCAAATTTGGATCAACCGTCTGAGCTCTTAAGGTCCAAATGAGGAGCAGAAGGAGGGAGAACATGAGCAAGGAAATCAGGACCACGAGGGGTGCACCCACCCACTGTGACAGTGGAACTGATCTATTGGGAGCTCTCCAAGGCCAGCTGGCCTGGGACTGAATAAGCATGGGTTGAAACTGGACTCTCTGAACAAGGCGGACAATGAAGGCTGATGAGAAGCCAAGGACAATTGCACTAGGTTTCGATCCTAATACATGAACTGGCTTTGTGGGAGCGTACCCTGTTTGGATGCTCACCTTCCTGGACCTAGACAGAAGTGGGAGGACCTTGGTCTTCCTGTAGAGCAGGGAATTTGGACTGCTCTTCAGTATCGAGAGGGAGGGGGAGTGGACTAGAGGGAGGAGAAGTGGAGTGGAGATAGGGGGAGGGGAGCGGGGGGAGGGGACAATATGTGGGAGGAGGGGGAGGGAAATTGGAAACGGGGAGCAGTTGGAAATTTTAAGTAAAAAAGAATAAAAAAAAAAGACAAAAAGGCAGCCTACTGACTGGGAGAAGATCTTCACCAACCCCGCTACAGACAAAGGTCTGATCTCCAAAATATATAAAGAACTCAAGAAACTAGACTTTAAAAGGATAATTAACCCAATTAAAAAATGGGGCACTGAACTGAACAGAGAATTCTCATCAGAAGAAGTTAAAATGGCCAAAAGATACTTAAGGTCATGCTCAACCTCCTTAGCAATCAGAGAAATGCAAATCAAAACAACTTGGAGATATCATCTTACACCTGTCAGAATGGCTAAAATCAAAAACACCAAGGATAGCCTTTGCTGGAGAGGTTGTGGAGAAAGGGGTACCCTCATCCATTGCTGGTGGGACTGCAAACTTGTGCAACCACTTTGGAAATCGGTCTGTCGGTTTCTCAGAAAAATTGGGATCAACCTACCCCTGGACCCAGCAATAGCACTCTTGGGAATATACCCAAGAGATGCCCTAGCATATGACAAAAGCATTTGTCCAACTATGTTCATAGCAGCATTATTTGTAATAGCCAGAACCTGGAAGCAACCTAGATGCCCTTCAATAGAAGAATGGATGAAGAAAGTGTGGAATATATATACATTAGAGTACTACTCTGCGGTAAAAAACAATGACTTCTCGAATTTTGCATGCAAATGGATGGAAATAGAAAATACGATCCTGAGTGAGGTAACCCAGACCCAAAAAGAAGATCATGGGATGTACTCACTCATAATTGGTTTCTAGCCATGGATAGGGGCCACTGAGTCTATAATTTGTGATCCTAAAGAAGCTAAACAAGAGGGTAAACCCAAGGAAAAACATATAGATATCCTCCCAGCTATGGGAAATAGACAAGATTGATGGGCAAAAAATGGGAATCTTGGGGGGTGGGGTGGGATGGGGATGAGGGGAGATGGGGAGAGAAAAGTGTGAAGGAGAGGATGAGGGGAACTGGGGGAATCGGGGTGATTGGGGGTAAAGGAAGGTTGGATGGGGGATCTGGGAAACTCATACCTTAGTTAAGGGAGCCACCTAAGGGTTGGCAAGAGACTTGAACCTGGAATGGCTACCAGAAGCCCAGGGCATGTCCCCAGTTAGTTCATTGGGGCACCTGAGGATAGGGAACCTGAAATGAACCTATCCTATAATCATACTGATGAATATCTTGCATATCGCCATAGAACCTTCATCTAGCGATGGATGGAGATAGAGACAGAGACCCACACTGGAGCACCGGACTGAGCTCCCAAGGTTATAATGAGGAGCAGAAGGAGAGAGAACATGAACAAGGAAGTCAGGACCATGAGGGGTGCACCCAACCACTGAGACAGGGGGGCCGATCTATTGGGAGCTCACCAAGGCCAGCTGGACTGCTACTGAAAAAAACATGGGATAAAACCGGACTCTCTTAATATGGTGGACAATGAGAGCTGACGAGAGGCCAAGGAGAATGGCACAGGAACTTTCATCTGGCGATGGATCGAGAGAGAGAGAGACAGAGACCCAATTTGGATCAACCGTCTGAGCTCTTAAGGTCCAAATGAGGAGCAGAAGGAGGGAGAACATGAGCAAGGAAATCAGGACCACGAGGGGTGCACCCACCCACTGTGACAGTGGAACTGATCTATTGGGAGCTCTCCAAGGCCAGCTGGCCTGGGACTGAATAAGCATGGGTTGAAACTGGACTCTCTGAACAAGGCGGACAATGAAGGCTGATGAGAAGCCAAGGACAATGGCACTAGGTTTCGATCCTAATACATGAACTGGCTTTGTGGGAGCGTAGCCTGTTTAGATGCTCACCTTCCTGGACCTAGATAGAAGTGGGATGACCTTGGTCTTCCTGTAGAGCAGGGAATTTGGACTGCTCTTCAGTATCGAGAGGGAGGGGGAGTGGACTAGGGGGAGGAGTAGTGGAGTGGGGATAGGGGGAGGGGAGTGGGGGGAGGGAGAAATATGTGGGAGGAGGGGGAGGGAAATGGGAAACGGGGAGCAGTTGGAAATTTTAAGTAAAAAAGAATAAAAAAAAATAAATAAATAAAAAATAAATAAATAAAAATAAAATGGGATAATACATAAATAAAGAGTGGTCCCCTTTTATAGGCTCTACTTGTGTTATAGGGAGAATTGCACACATTTAAAATCACTTTTAAAAGAACTTAATTGAGCAGGGTTGTGGTGTTCATCCTGCCCTGTGCAAATCAAGAGAGCAGCTTGGGAAGAAGTGGCAGGTTCAAAAGGCAGCTCCTCATTCCCCCACCAAGACACAAGGGCTTGGCTCTACTTTCTATGATGCCAAATCCAGATGCCTGGACTTCCAAAGGCCTCTGTCTGTCCCTGGACATTATGGTTTATCTGCCCCAGGTGAGGTGGTGGCAGATAGGTTGGTTGCCCAGATAACAGCATACAAGGACTCTAGTGCTGGAGGGGCCAGGTTTCATCCAGATGTGGCCTCTTCTGGCTTGCCTCCAAACCCAGGTAAGCACGTGGCTCCCCACATTACCCACTGGAGGATGTGGTGATATAACTTTTCTTCATCCTCCCAACAGTCCATCCTCCCAATAGCACTCATCTGGGAGCAGAGAGGAGACTGGAAGAGAGGGCTTCCAGGACCGCTAAGGCTGGGCAAGAGCTGAAGGAGAAACTAGATATGGAAGTGAGGGGCACATGGCAGGAAATAAAAGCCAAAAGGCAAAAGAATTTTTTCTCTAAAAGACACCCAGGCAGTGGATGGCAGCCATGCTTCAGTCCTGTGGTTCCAGAGGGCTGCTCAATCTCTGGTGCTGGTGGAGTAGGAGAACTGCTGAAGTGCATCTGCTGCTCCAGTTCCAGCAAGCCAGGCTGTCATAGCGTTCCAGGGCTGTGACTGTGATTAACTTGGCAGTGACCTCATCATCAAAGTACCTTGTGTCCACTTCGGACATGACATGAGATTTAAAAGGTGGCAGGAGCTTTCTCTGTACCACATCCTGCCAGTTGATGTGGAGGAAGAAGCTATGCTCCATGACCTCCTTTACATCACTGAGACCTCCACCAAGCCTCTGCTTAGGGTCCTTCTTCAGTCCAGCAAACAAGGACTTGGCCTCTATCCAACCATTTCTGGGAAGTAGATCTCTTCCATGAAAATGGCCTCAATGAGGTGCTCAAGATCCTGGTTGTAAAGGGCAGGCGGCCACACATCATCTACATGACCGCACCCCAGCCCCTCCAGTCCACTGCACAACTGTAGTCATTGTCTTCCTGCTCCTCAGGTGCCAGGAACTTGGGGTACCACAGAAGGTTTTCATGGTGGCCCCATCACTGATGCCCTCTATGCACAAGCCAAAGTCAGAGATCTTCATGTGCCCAATTTTGTCCAGAATAAGGTTTTGCAGCTTGATGTCACAGTACACCACATTCTTTGAGTTCAATTACTCAAGAGCTGACACGATCTCTGTACCATAAAATTGGTACTGATACTCTGTGAAAACTTGCTCCCGAGAGAGATGAAGAATAGCTCACCCCCTCCATCACAAAGTTTGGAAGGCATACTTCAGTGTGGTAAGAAAGGGATGCATGGTGTTCTGCAGGACCAGCTCTCAGTGAGTGTGGGGGGCAACTTCATCTTTGGCAATGGTGACTTCCTTCCTCAGGATCTCCATGGCATAATAGCAGCCAGTGGTCTTCTCCTGCACTAAGATGATTTTGCCAAAGGTGTCTTTACCTGGGAGTTTGGAATAACAGAGGTCTTTCATGGTCACTTTGGCCCATTCCTTGTTGACAACCACCACCATCATCTCAGATGTGGAAGAGTCAGTCATTAGGGGAGCCATACTTGTATGCTATAGCATCCTCACCTGGGTCCCCTACTTCACCTTGTTGGACACCATCTGGATAGCCCATCCACTCTTCAGTCTCTTCTGGAGAGTCAATACGGAAGGTCTTCTCCATGATCATGGTAAACCAGCAAAATCACACACCATGTTATTCATGAAATAGCTGTGGGGTGGCTGGGGCAGGATCGATTTTCTTCAGCTAGAGTTAGGTATTTCCTGTTGCAGCTCCTGTGATCTTGCAGAATCTCAGCTGTATGAATCACAAATCCATAGGTGAACCCAGTTCTGAAACAATAGCAGTGTCAGATCTTATCGTGAACCACCACCTTGGAGTAGTTTTACTAGTTACATTAGCCTAAAGTTTGAGTATCAATACTATGTAAAATGCAACATGACTGCATTCACAGAATCTAACCTGCACCCAGTACAGTTGTTATTATTTTCTGTTGTTGGTATAATTACCCTGTAAGAAAGCAATTCCAGGAAAAACAAGCTTATTTTAGCTTGCTGTTTCAGAGGGATTGAGTCGATAATCTATCATAATGTAATATATATATAATATAATAACTATAATATAATATATGATATATTATATTATAATATAATCAAATATATAAACAAGCTTATTTTAGCTTGCTGTTTCAGAGGGATTGAGTCAATAATCTATCATAATGTAATATATATAATATAATAACTATAATATAATATAATATATAATGATATATTATAATATAATCAAATATAATATAAAAACAAGCTTATTTTAGCTTGCTGTTTCAGAGGGATTGAGTCGATAATCTATCATAATGTAATATATATAATATAATATATAATGATATAATCTATCATACATGTGGTATGAGCAGGGCTCTAATTAGTTCCATTTACATCCACAAACAGGAAGCAAAGAGATCACAATCTGGGTAAATATTTATATTCTCAAAGCCTGTCATGTCCAGTAAAGATGTATCTCCTGGAGGTTCTATAACCTGAAACTCACCACCAGTTGGGGACTGAGTGTTCAAATACCTGAGTCTACAAGGATCATTTTCCATGTAAACCATTGAAGTATGATTTTGTACACTTTCAACTCTTTCTTTTGTACATTTTTCTTAATTTTTATTAAGCTCTACATTTTTCTATGCTTTCCCCAGCCTCATCCCTTTCCTTGAACCCTCTCCCAAGGTCCCCATCCTCCTAATTTACTCAGAAAATCTTGTCTTTTTCTACTTCCCATGTAGATTAGATCTATGTGAGTCTCTCTTGGTGTCCTCATTGTTGTCTAGGTTCTCTGGTACTGTGATTTGTTGGCTGATTTTCTTTGCTCTATGTATAAAAACCATTTATGAGTGAGTCCATATAATAATATTCTTTCTGTGTTTGGATTACCTCACTCAAAATGATGTTTTCTAGCTCCATCCATTTGCTTGTAATATTGTTTTCTGCTGTGTAGTTCTCCAAGGTGTAAATGTACCACATTTTCCTTATCCATTCTTCTACTGAGAGGTATTTAGATTGTTTCCAGGTTCTGGCTATGAACATAGTTGAGGACATGTCCTTGTGGCACAATTGAACATCCTTTGGATATATACCCATAAGTGCTATTACTGGGTCTTGAGAAAGATTGTTTCTAATTTTCTGAGAAATTGCCAACTGACATCCAAAGGGCCTGTACCAGAATGAATTCTCAACAGCAATGCAGGAGTGGTTCCTTTGCCTCACAATCTTTCTAGCATAAGTTGTCATCAGTGTTTTTGATCTTGGCCATTCTTATACTATAAGATGTAATTTCGAGTTTCAATAGCCAGCCAGCAGCAAGGTAGGCCTTTTGTCTGCAAAGTCCCTGGCCAGCAAGGGGCCCTGATCCTGTACCAGATGATCCATCAGAGGGGTGAGTGAGTTCCTGACCTGTGGCAGAAGACTGGGAAATGGAGCATAGACATTCCTCAACCCCTTAAACTTCCTGGTCATTCTGCAGGGGCTTCTCTCCCTGGCTACTGCCTCTCTCTTCCTATCCCATCCCAGCTTGCACTAAGGAACCCCCTCACTTCTTCCTCCCTTCTTTGGGGCGGTAAGATCCCCCAGCTCAGCCTGTTTGGGTGCTGGGACAGGGTGTAAGAGCAACTGGCCAGGAGTTCCTTTGTTTCAATAGCTTGCCTGATGCAAGGTTGGCCTTTTGTCTGCGAGGTCCCTGGCCAGCAAGGGGACCTGAACCTGTACCAGAAGATCCATCGGAGAGCATTTGAAGGAAGAGATGGGCAGGTGCCAATGCAATAATTCCTCCAACAATCTGAAAAAGAACATGTTAATACCAGAACCTAGCCACCTTATAACAGGAGGACTTGAACACCCTAATTCAGAAAAAATTGACATTATAAAAGCGATAAGAGTCCCTTAAACAGGAGGTGGAAAACTCCCTTAAAGAAATGGATGAGAGCCTGGTCTTCCTGCAGGGGCTATACTCCCTGGCTACTGCCTCTCTCTTCCTATCCCATTCAGCTTGCATCCGGAACACCCCCCGCGGCCTCCCTCCCTTATTCGGACACATAACATCACCCATCTTAGCCTGCTTTGGCGCTGGGACCAAGTCGTGAGGGAAACCGGGTGGGCGGGAGTCCCTTTGTCTCAATAGCCTACCTGCAGCAAGCAAGGTAGGCTTTTGTTTGCGAGCTACCTGGCCAGGAAGGAGCCCTGATTTCAGCACCAGAAGATCCATCAGTAGGCAAGAAGACCTGATCCTGTAAAAGAAGATCCATAGGAGAGCATTCGGAGGAAGAGATGGGCAGGTGCCAATGCAAGAAATCACCCAACAATCTGAAAAACAACATGAAACCACCAGAACCCAGTGACCTCACAACAGGAGGACATGAAGACCTTAATCAAGAAGAAGTAGAAAAAATTGAGTTTATGAAAGCAATAGAGTTCTTAAACAACATGTAAAAAACACCCCTATAGAAATGGATGAGAAGTATAACAAAAAGTTTGAAGAAATGAGTAAATACATAAATAATACCCTGGGAAACCAAGAAAAAATGATCAAACAGGTATTGGAAACAGTTCAAGAACTGAAAGCTGAAATCGAGCAAGGAAGAAAACACAAACTGAGGACCAGCTGGATATGGAAAATCTGGCTCAACGAGCAGAGACTACAGAAACAAGCAGAATCAATAGAATACAAGAGATAGAAGAAAGAATCTCAGATTTTGAAGACAACAGAGAGAAAATTAACGCATTGATCAAAGAAAACAGCAAAACCAACAAATTCTCATCACAAAACATTCAGGAAATATGGGACACAATAAAAAGAACAAACAAGAATAATATGGATAGAAGAAGGAGAAGAGTCACAGCTCAAAGGCCCAGAAAATATTTTTAACAAAATTATGGAAGAAAACTTTCCCAACATAAACAAATATATTCCTTTGAATATTCAAGAAGCATACAGAACACCAAACAGACTGGATCAAAAAAAAATCCCCTCGCCATATAATAATCAAAACACAAAATATACAAGTTAAAGAAAGAATATTAAGAGCTGCAAAGAAAAAAGCGCAAGTAACTTATAAAGGTAAACCGATCAGACTTACACCTGACTTCTCTACGGAAAGCACGAAAACCAGAAGGTCCTGTGCAGAGGTACTGCAGAAACTAAGAGACCATGGATGCAAACCCAAACTACTATACCCAGCCAAGCTATCGTTCACTATCAATGGAGAAACAAGAATTTCCAGGGTAAGAACAAATTTAAATAATATATAGCCACAAATCCAGCCCTACAGAAAGTAATAGAAGGAAAATCACAACCCAAGGAATCCAACATAACCAACACTGCCTACAATAACTCAGGTTACTAGCCACCCTTCACCAGCAAGACTCAAAGAAGGGAGACACACAAACTCTACTACCAAAAGCAATAGGAATAACCAGAGTAAACAACCACTGGTCATTAATATCACTTAATATTAATGGTCTCAATTCACCTATAAAAAGGCACAGACTAAGAGATTGGATACGACAACAGGATCCAACATCATGCTGTTTGCAAGAAACACATCTCAACCACAAAGACAGGCATCTACTCAAAGTAAAGAGCTGGGAAAAGGTTTTTCAAGCAAATGTTCCTAAGAAAAAAGCAGGGGTGGCCATACTAATTTCTAGCAAAACTGACTTCGAACTAAAATCAATCAGAAGAGATCGAGATGGACACTTTATACTCATTACAGGAACAATTCATCAGGATGCAGCCTCAATCCTGAATATCTACGCCCCTAATATAAAAGCACCCACTTACGTAAAAGAAATTACCAAAACTCAAGGCAGACATCAAACCACACACACTAGTAGCAGGGGACTTCAACAAACCTCTCTCTCCAATGGAAAGCTCAATCAGACAGAATCCTGATAGAGAATTAAGAGAATTGTTGGAGGTAATGAAGCAACTGGACTTAACAGACGTTTATAGAACACTCCACCCAAATAGGAAAGAATATACATTCTTCTCTGCAGCTCATGAAACCTTCTCAAAAATTGACCACATACTCGGTAACAAAGGAAACTTCCACAAATACAAAAAAATATCAGTGTCCACCTGTGTCTTATCAGATCACCCCAGATTAAAGTTAGAAGGCAACAACAATGCTACCCCCAGAAAGCCAACAAACTCGAGGAAACTGAACAGTCAACTACTGAACCACACCTGGGTCAAAAAAGAAATAAAGAATGAAAATGAACAAGATTGACAAGCCCCTATCCAAACTAATTAAATGACAGAGAGAGAACACGCAAATAAATAAGATCAGAAAGGAAAAGTGGTACGTAACCACAGACAGAGAGAAATTCAGAGAATCATTAGATCTTACTACAAAAGCCTGTATGCCACTACTGGAAATTGCAAAAGAAATGGACACGTTTTTACATAAGTACCATATACCAAAGCTAAAACAAGACCAGGTGAACACTCTAAATAAACATGTTAGCCGCGAAGAATTAGAAACTGTTATCAAAAATCTCCCTACCAAAATGTCCAGGACCAGATGGCTTCAATGCAGAATTCTACCAGAACTTCCAAGAAGATCTAATCAGAGCTAATACCTATACTCCTTAATGTATTTCACAATATAGAAACAGAAGAGTCATTGCCAAATTCCTTTTATGAAGCTTCAGTTACCCTGATACCAAAACCACACAAAGACCCAACCAAGAAAGAAAATTACAGGCCTATCTCACTCATGAACATCGACACAAAAATTCTCAATAAAATACTGGCAAGCCGAATCCAAGAAGACATTAGAAAAATTATCCGTTATGATCAAGTAGGCTTCATCTCAGAGATGCAGGGTTGGTTCAACATATGCAAAACTATCAATGTAATCCACCATATAAATAAACTGAAAGAAAAAAAACCCATATGATCATTTCATTACATACTGAAAGGGATTCAACAAAATTCAACACCCCTTTATGATGAAGGTCTTGGAGAGATTATGGATACGAGGATCATACCTAAATATAATAAAACCTATCTACAGCAAGTCAACAGCTAACATTAAATTAAACGGAGAGAAACTCAAAGCCATCCCAATAAAATCAGGAGCATGACAAAGCTGTCCACTCTCTCCATACCTCTTCAATATAGTGCTTGATGTTCTAGCAATAGCAATTAGACAACATAAGGGGATCAAGGGGATTTATATTGGAAAGGAAGAAGTTAAGCTTTCGTTATTTGCAGATGATATGATAGTGTACATAAGCGACCCCAAAAACTCTACCAAAGAACTCCTACAGCTGATAAACACCTTTGGTATTGTGACAGGATACAAGATCAACTCCAAAAAATCAGCCACCTTCCTATACACTAAAGATAAGGAAACAGAGAGGGAAATCAAAGAAGCATCACATTTCACGATAGCCACAAACAGCATAAAATATCTTGGGGTAACTCTGACCAAGGAAGTGAAAGATCTATTTTTTTAATTTATTATTTTTATTCTTTTTTAATTAAAATTTCCACCTGCTCCCCATTTCCCACTTCCCTCCCTTCCTCCCAAATATTGCCCCCTCCCCCGAGTCCCCACCCTTCTCCCCACTCCTCTTCTCCTCCCCCAACACCATTCCCCCTCCCTCTCGATACTGAAGAGCAGTCCAAATTCTCTGCCCTGCGGGAAGTGAAGGTCTTCTATCTATGTCCAGGAAGGTGAGCGTCTAAACAGGCTAAGCACCCACAAAGCCAGTTCATGTATTAGGATCGAAACCTAGTGCCATTGTCCTTGGCTTCTCATCAGCCTTCATTGTCCGCCATGCTCAGAGAGTCCTGTTTCAACCCATGATTTTTCAGTCCCAGACAAGCTGGTCTTGGTGGGCTCACAATAAATCAGTTCCACTGTCACAGTGGGTGGGTGCATCCCTCGTGGTCCTGGTTTCCTTGCTCATGTTCTCCCTCCTTCTGCTCCTCATTTGGACCTTAAGAGCTCAGACGGTTGCTCCAAATTGAGACTCTGTCTCTACCTCAATCCATCACCAGATGAAGGTTCTAAGGTGATATGCAAGATATTTATCAGTATAGGATAGGGTCATTTCAGGTTCCCTCTCCTTAGTTGCCCAAGTTACCAGCAGGGGACATCTCCCTGGACACCTGGTAACCCCTCTAGAGTCAAGTTTCTTGCCAACCCTAAGATAGCTCTCTTAGTTAGGATATATACTTCGCAGCTCCCGTATCCTCCCTTCCTATATCCCAACCATCCCAATACCCCGAGCTCCTCCCATCCTCCCCTTCTCATGTTTCTCATCCCATTTCCCCTTTGCCCCTTGCCACCTCACCCGCAAGTTCCCAGTTTTTGCCCTGCAATCTTGTCTACTTCGCCTCTCCAGGCAGATGACTATACGATTTTCTTTGGGTTCACTTTCTTATTTAGCTTCTCTAGGATCACAAATTATATGCTCAATGTCCTTTATTTATGGCTAGAAACCGATTATGAGTGAGTACATCCCATGTTCCTCTTTTTGGGTCTGGGATACCTCACTCAGAATAGTGTTTTATATTTCCATCCATTTGCACGCAAAATTCGAGAAGTCATTGTTTTTTACCACTGAGTAGTACTCTAATATGTATATATTCCACACTTTCTTCATCCATTCCTCCATTGAAGGGCATCTAGGTTGTTTCCAGGTCTTGGCTATTACAAACAATGCTGCTATGAACATAGTTGAACAGATACTTTTGTCATTTGATGGGGCATCTCTTGGGTATATTCCCAATAGTGGTATTACTGGATCTTGGGGTAGGTTGATCCCACATTTCCTGATAATCGCCACACTGATTTCCAAAGTGGTTGCACAAGTTTGCATTCCCACCAGCAATGAATGAGTGTGCCCCTTTCTCCAGAACTTCTCCAGCAAAGGCTATGATTGGTGTTTTTGATTTTAGCCATTCTGACAGGTGTAAGATGGTATCTCAAAGTTGTTTTAATTTGCATTTCCCTTATTGCTAAGGAGTTTGAGCATGACCTTAAGTGTCTTTTGGCCATTTGAATTTCTTCTGTTGAGAATTCTTTGTTCAGATCAGTGCCCCATTTTTTTATTGGGTTCATTAGCAATTTAAAGTCTAGTTTCTTGAGTTCTTTATATATTTTGGAGATCAGACCTTTGTCTGTTGCAGGGTTGGTGAAGATCTTCTCCCAGTCAGTGGGTTGCCTTTTTGTCTTAGTGACAGTGTCCTTTGCTTTGCAGAAGCTACTCAGTTTCAGGAGGTCCCAGTTATTCAATGTTGTCCTTAATGTCTGTGCTGCTGGGGATAAACGTAGTAACTGATCTCCTGTACTCATATGTTGTAGAGTACTTCCCACTTTTTCTTCTATCAGGTTCAGTGTGTTCAGACTAATATTGAGGTCTTTAATCCATTTGGACTTGAGTTTTGTGCATGGTGATAGATATGGATCTATTTTCATTCTTCTACACATTGACAACCAGTTCTGCCAGCACCATTTGTTGAAGATGCTCTCTTTTTTCCATTGAATACTTTTAGCTCCTTTAACAAAAATTAGGTGTTCATATGTTTGTGGGTTAAAATCAGGGTCTTCTACTCGGTTCCATTGAACGACTTCTCTATTTTTATGCCAATACCAAGCTGTTTTCAATACTGAGGCTCTGTAATAGAGTTTGAGGTCAGGGATGGTAATTCCTCCAGACGATCCTTTATAAGATTGTTTTGGCTATCCTGGGTTTTCTGTTTCTCCATATAAAGTTGATTATTGTCCTCTCAAGATCTGTGAAAAATTTTGATGGGATTTTAATGGGGATTGCATTGAATCTATAAATTGCCCTTGGTAGAATTGCCATTTTTACTATGTTGATCCTCCCAATCCAAGAGCAAGGGAGATCCTTCCATTTTCTGGTATCCTCCTCAATTTCTTTCTTTATAGACTTAAAGTTCTTGTCAAATAGTTCCTTTACTTCCTTGGTTAGAGTTACACCAAGATATTTTATGCTATTTCTGGCTATCATAAAGGGTGATGCTTCTCTGATTTCCATCTCTGCTTCCTTATCCTTTGTGTATAAGAGGGCAACTGATTTTTTGGAATTGATCTTGTATCCTGCAACACTACTAAAGGTGTTTATCAGCTGAAGGAGTTCTTTGCTGGAGTTTTTGGGGTTGCTTATGTACACTATCATATCGTCTGCAAATAATGAAAGTTTAACTTCTTCCTTTCCAATTTGAATCCCTTTGATCCCCTTATGTTGTCTTATTGCTATTGCTAGAATTTCAAGCACTATATTAAAGAGATATGGAGAGAGTGGACAACCTTGTCATGTTCCTGATTTTAGTGGAATAGATTTGAATTTCTCTCCATTTAATTTGATGTTAGCTGATGTCTTGCTATAAATAACTTTTATTATACTTAGGAACAACCCTTGTATTCCTAATCTCTCTAAGACCTTTATCATAAAGGGATGTTGAATTTTGTCAAATGCTTTTTCAGCATCTAATGAAATGATCATATGGTTTTTTTCTTTCAGATTATTTATATGATTGATTATATTGATAGATTTCCATATGTTGAACCAGCCCTACATCTCTGGGATGAAGCCTACTTGATCATAATGGATAATTTTTCTAATGTGTTCTTGGATTCGGTTTGCCAGTATTTTATTGAGTATTTTTGCGTCGATGTTCATGAGTGAGATAGGCCTGTAGTTCTCTTTCTTGGTTGTGTCTTTGTGTGGTTTTGGTATCAGAGTAACTTCAGCTTCATAAAAGGAATTTGGCAATGACTTCTCTGTTTCAATATTGTGAAAGGAGTATAGGTATTAGGTCTTCTTGGAAGTTCTGGTAGAATTCTGCATTGAAGCCGTCTGGACCTGGGCTTTTTTTGGTGGGGAGGTTTTTTATAACAACTTCTAATTGACTAACAGGTCAATTTAGATTGTTCACCTGGTCCTGGTTTAACTTTGGTATATGGTACTTATCTAAAAAATGTCCATTTCTTTTGCAATTTCCAGTAGTGGCATACAGGCTTTTGTAGTTTGCTTTGTTACCGAGTATGTGGTCTATATTCGAGAAGGTTACATGAGCTGCAGAGAAGAAGGTATATTCTTTCTTGTTTGAGTGGAATGTTCTATAGATGTCTGTTAAGTCCATTTGATTCATTACCTCCCTTAATCCTCTTATTTCTCTGTTAGGTTTCTGTCTGATTGAGAAAGGAGTGAGAGAGGAGTGTTGAAATCTCCTACTATTAGTGTGTGTGGTTCGATGACTGCCTTGAGTTTTAGTAACGTTTCTTTTACATAAGTGGGTGCTTTTATATTAGGGGCATATATATTCAGGATTGAGACTTCATGCTGGTGAATTGTTCCTGTTATGAGTAAAAAATGTCCCTCTCCATCTCTTTTGATTTATTTTAGTTTGAAGTCAACTTTCTTAGAAATTAGTATGGCCACACCTGCTTGTTTCTTAGGTCCGTTTGCATGATAAACCTTTTCCCAGCCCTTTATTCTGAGTAGATGTCTGTCTTTGTGGTTGAGGTGTGTTTCTTGTAAGCAGCAGAATGTTGGATCCTGTTTTCGTATCCAATCTCTTAGCCTGTGCCTCTTTATATGTGAGTTGAGTCCATTGATATTAAGTGATATTAATGACCAGTGGTTGTTAACTCCGGTCATTTTTCCTTTCTCTCTTTCTTTCTTTTGGTAGTAGAGTTTGTGTGTTTCCCTTATTCAAGTTGTGCTGGTGAAGGGTCATTAGATGTCTGAGTTATTGTGGGCATTGTTGGACTCCTTGGTTTGTGATTTTCCTTCTATTATTTTCTGTAGGGCTGGATTTGTGGCTACGTATTGTTTAAATTTGTTTTTATCCTGGGAAATTTTGTTTTCTCCATTTATAGTGAATGAAAGCTTGGCTGGGTATAGTAGTCTGGGCTTACATCCATGGTCTCTTAGTTTCTGCAGTGCATCTATCCAGGACCTTCTGGCTTTCATGGTTTCCATAGAGAAATCAGGTGTAAGTCTGATAGGTTTACCTTTATAGGTAACTTGACCTTTTTCCTTTGCAGCTCTTAATATTCTTTCTTTATTCTGTATGTTTTGTATTTTGATTATTATATGACAAGGAGATTTTTTTTTTATCCAGTCGATTCAGTGATCTGTATGCTTCTTGGACCTTCAAAGGAATATCTTTCTTAAGGTTGGGAAAGTTTTCTTCTATAATTTTATTAAATATATTTTCTAGACCATTGAGCTGTACTTCTCCTTCTTCTATCCCTATTATTCTTAGGTTTGGTCTTTTTATAGTGTCCCAGATTTCCTAAATGTTTTGTGATGAGAATTTGTTGGTTATGCTGTTTTCTTTTATCAGAGTGTTTATTTTCTCTATGGTATCTTCAGTGTCTGAGATTCTTCCTTCTATCTCTTGTAATCTGTTGGTGGTACTTGTGTCTGTAGTTCCTGTTCATTTATCCAAATTTTCCATCTCCATCCTTCCCTCGGTTTGTGTTTTCTTTATTACTTCCACTTCATTCTTCAAGTCTTGAACTGTTTCCCTTACCTGTTTGATTACTTTTTCTTGTTTCTCTTGGGTTTCTTGGGTATCTTTGAGAGATTTATTCATTTCCTCTACCTTTTTGTTTGTAATCTCTAATTGATTATGGCAGTTTTTCACCTCCTGTTTAAGGTCCTCTATTATTTTCATATAATTCACTTTTGAGTCGAATTTTTTAATTCTTCTGGATTAGGGTGTACACTTCTCATTTCGGGATTCCTGGATTCTAGTGATGTCAGGTTGCTTTTCAAGTTGTTGGGGAAATTCTTGCATTGGCGACTGCCCATCTTATTCTTCAAATGGATCCAGGAGAGGCCTGGTGTCTTAGACCAGTCTTTGCTGTGACTAACTCTCTGGGTGTCTCTCCTCAGTGTAGGGGCAGGAACTGTTCCCTTGCAGATGAATTCCTTAACACCAAAACAGGGATGCCTGGTATTCCAATGACCCGCGGAAAGAAGGCCGAATGTAAGGTGTAGGGCGGGGTCAAGTAGAACACAGGCGACACTGCAGTACAAGCTGGAGGTGCCTGTGATCCCTTTCGGGGGTTGGGCAGGCACTCACTGCTCTGGTTGGGTAGCCTTAGTGTAGGGGGGTTTGTGCTCTCTACCAGGACAGTCCGCCCCAGGCTAGTACACACTCACCCGTCCAGATGGAACTTCTCAGCACCTACACAGGGACTCCTGGTATCCCCAATGAGCCAGGGACCAAGGGAAGTAGGGGGCAGGCAGAGCAGGTCCAGGAGAGCACAGCAGACACTGCAGTCCCAACAGCAGGGGCCCGCGTTCCCTGGCGGGGACCTTGAGGCCTGCCCTCTAGTCAGGCACTCACTGCTCTGGGTTGGTAGCCTTAGTGACAGGGCAGGAAACTGTTCCACAGCAAAGGACCTTGCAAACAAGGCAGGCTTGGGGGTGGGGGTGGGGGCGTGGGTGTAGGAAAGTAAGCCCTGCAGCAGGAGCTGGGGGAGGGGCGTTTGTGCTCTCTACCAGGACAGTCAGCCCCAGGATAGCACACACTCACCCGTCCAGATGGGACTTCCCAGCACCTACACAGGGACTCCTGGTAGCCCCAGTGAGCCAGGGGCCAAGGGAAATAGGGGGCAGGCAGAGCAGGTCCAGGAGAGCACAGCAGACATGGCAGCCCCAGCAGCAGGGGCCCGCGTTCCCTGGCGGGGACCTTGAGGCCTGCCCTCTAGTCAGGCTCTCACTGCTCAGTGAAAGATCTATTTAACAAGAACTTTAAGTATTTGAAGAAAGAAATCTAAGAGGACACCAGAAAATGGAAAGATCTCCCTTGCTCTTGGATTGGGAGGATCAAGATAGTAAAAATGGAAATTCTACCAAAACCAATCTATAGATTCAATGCAATCCCCATCAAAATCCCATCAAAATTCTTCACAGATCTGTAAAAGACAATAATCAACTTTATATGGAAAAACAAAACACCCAGGATAGCCAAAACAATCTTATACAATAAAGGATTGTCTGGAGGCATTACCATCCCTGACTTCAAACTCTATTACAGAGCTACAGTATTGAAAACAGCTTGGTATGGGCATAAAAACAGAGAAGTGGACCAATGGAATCGAATCAAAGACCTTGACTTTAACCCACAAACCTATGAACACCGGATTTTTGATAAAGGAGCTAAAAGTATACAATGGAAAAAAAGAGAGCATCTTCAACAAATTCTGTTGGCAAAACTGGATGTCAACCTGTAGAAGAATGAAAATAGATCCATATCTATCACCATGCACAAAACTCAAGTCCAAATGGATTAAAGACCTCAAAATCAGTCCAAACACACTGAACCTGATAGAAGAGAAAGTGGGAAGTACTCTAAAACACATGAGCACAGGAGACCACTTCCTACATATAACCCCAACAGCACAGACATTAAGGGCAACATTGAATAAATGGGACCTCCTGAAACTGAGTAGCTTCTGTAAACCAAAGGACAGTGTCACTAAGACAGAAAGGCAACCCACTGACTGGGAGAAGATCTTCACCAACCCTGCAACAGACAAAGGCCTGATCTCCAAAATATATAAAGAACTCAAGAAATTAGACCATAAAAGGCTAATCAAACCAATTCTAAAATGGGGCACCGAACTGAACAGAGAATTCTCAACAGAAGAAGTTCAAATGGCCAAAAGACACTTAAGGTCATGCTCAACTTCCTTAGCAATCAGGGAAATGCAAATCAAGACAACTTTGAGATACCATCTTACACCTGTCAGAATGGCTAAAGTAAAAATCATCAATGATAGCCTTTGCTGTAGAGGTTGTGGAGAAAGGGGTACACTCATCCATTGCTGGTGGGAATGCAAACTTGTGCAACCACTTTGGAAACCAGTGTAGCGGTTTCTCAGGAAATTCGGGATCAACCTACCCCTGACCCAGCAATACCACTCTTGGGAATATACCCAAGACATGCCCTATCATACAACAAAAGTATATGCTCAACTATGTTCATAGCAGCATTGTTTGTAATAGCCAGAACCTGGAAACAACCTAGATGCCTTTAATGGAAGAATGTATGAAGAAAGTATGGAATATATACATATTAGAGTTATACTCAGCAGTAAAAAACAATGACTTCTTGAATTTTGCATGTCAATGGACGGAAATATAAAACACTATCCTGAGTGAGATAAGTCAGACCCAAAAAGAGGAACATGGGATGTACTCACTCATATTTGGGTTCTAGCCATAAATAAAGGACATTGTGCCTATAATTCATGATCCGAGAGAAGCTAAATAAGAAGGTGAACCCAAAGAAAAACATACAGGCATCCTCCTGGATATTAACCTTCATCAGGCGATGAAAGAAGACAGAGACGGAGATCCACATTGGAGTACCGGGGTGAAATCTCAAGGTTGAAATCAGGAACAGAAGGAGAGAGAGCAAGAACAAGGAACTCAGGACCGCAAAGGGTGCACCCACACACTGAGACAATGGGGATGTTCTATCAGGAACTCACCAAGGCCATCTGGCCTGGGTCTGAAAAATCATGGGATAAATCTGGACTCTCTGAACATAGCGGACAATGAGGACTACTGAGAAGTCAAGAACAATGGCAATGGGTTTTTGATCCTAATGCACATACTGGCTTTGTGGGAGCCTAGGCAGTTTGGATGCTCACCTTACTAGACCTGGATGGAGGTGGGTGGTCCTTGGACTTCCCACAGGGCAGGGAACCCGGATTACTCTTAGGGATAATGAGGGAGGGGGACTTGATGGGGGAGGGGGAGGGAAATGGGAGGTGGTGGTGTGGAGAAGGCAGAAATCTTTAATAAATAAATAAATAAAGCTTGCACAACGAAAAGTAAAAAAAAGAAAGAAATAAAGAACTAATGGAGCTAATGAATCAAATGGACTTAACAGACATCTATAGAACATTCCACCCAAATAGGAAAGAATATACCTTCTTCTCTGCAGCTCATGGAACCTTCTCGAAAATTGACCACATACTCGGTAACAAAGCAAACTTACACAGTTATAAAAAAAATATTATTAACCACGTGTGTCTTATCGGATCACCATGGATTAAAGTTAGAATGCAAAAACAATACTACCCACAGAAAGCCTACAAACTCATGGAAACTGAGCAGGCAACTACTGAACCACACCTGGATCAAGGATGAAATTAAGAAAGAAATTAAAGTCTTCCTTGAATTCAATGAAAATAAAGAAACAACATACTAAAACCTATGGGACACGATGAAAGCAGTGCT
The DNA here is from genome assembly GCF_950005125.1 of Chionomys nivalis. NCBI lineage: Eukaryota > Metazoa > Chordata > Mammalia > Rodentia > Cricetidae > Chionomys > Chionomys nivalis. The sequence goes on along the minus strand of NC_080113.1, from coordinate 4,943,305 downwards.
AAGAGAAAAGTTCAATGCACTAAGTGCACACTTAAAGAAAAGGGAGAAAGCACACTTTGGAGACTTAACAGCCCACCTGAAAGCTCTAGAAAGAAAAGAAGCAGACTCACCTAGGAGGAACTGAAGAATGGAAATAATCAAACTGAGGGCTGAAATCAATAAAATAGAAACACAGAAAACAATTGAAAGAATCAATGAAACAAAAAGCTGGTTCCTGGAGAAAATCAACAAGATTGATAAACCCCTATCCAAACTAATGAAACAGCAGAGAGAGAATTTGCAAATTAATAAGATCAGAAATGAAAAGGGGGACATAACCACAGACACAGAGGAAATTCAGAGAATCATTAGATCTTACTACAAAAGCCTGTATGCCACAAAATTGGAAAATGTAAAAGAAATGGACACTTTTTTAGATAAATAACATATACCAATGTTAAACCAGAACCAGTCGAACAATCTAAATAGACCTGTAAGTCGCAATGACTTCTCGAATTTTGCATGCAAATGGATGGAAATAGAAAACACTATCCTGATTGAGGTTACCCAGACCCAAAAAGATGAACTTGGGATGCACTCACTCTTAATTAGTTTCTAGTCATAAATAAAGGACATTGAGTCTATAATTTGTGTTCCTAAAGAAGCTAAATAAGAAGGTGAACCCAAAGAAAAACATATAGTTATCCTCCTGGATATGGAAAGTAGACAAGATTGCCGGGCAAAAAATTGGGATCTTGGGGGTGGGGTGGGATAGGGGTAAGGGGAGATGGGGAGAGAAAAGTGAGAAGGGGATGATTGGGGGCACTTGGGGAAATCTGATGGTTGGGATAAAGGAAGGGTGGATATGGGAGCAGGGATGTATATATCCTAATTAAGGGAGCCATCTTAGGAAATAGTGTAGGAGGTCCTTCTGTCTGTGTGTTGCTTTTCTAGGTTAATAAAGAAACTGCCTTGGGCCAGGTGGTGGTGGCGCACACCTTTAATCCCAGCACTCGGGAGGCAGAGACAGGCGGACCTCTGTGAGTTCGAGGCCAGCCTGGTCTACAAGAGCTAGTTCCAGGACAGGCTCCAAAGCTACAGAGAAACCCTGTCTCGAAAACTAAAAAATAAATAGATAGATGGATGGATGGATGGATGGATGAAAGGAAAGAAAGAAAGAAAAAAAGAAAGAAAGAAAGAAAGAAAGAAGGAAAGAAAGAAAGAAGGAAAGAAAGAAAAGAAAGAAAGAAAAGAAAAGAAAAAAGAATCTGCCTTGACCTGATAGAGCAGAACTTAGGTAGGTTAAGAAGATAGAACTGAATTCTGGGAGGAAGAAAGCAGAGTAGAGGTACCGACCATGGATCTGCCTGAGAGAGATACTGGGAATTTTACCTGGTCTCATTATAGATGGTTGTGAGCCACCATGTGGTAGCAGAGAATTGAACTTAGGACCTTTGGAAGAGCTGCCAGTTCTCTTATCCACTGAGCTATCTTGGTAATAAGAAGAAAATTTTAAAATAATGCATACAAGTTAGTGAATATATTTTGGTAATTTGAAATTTTTAAACGGACAGCAGCGAGGTAGTACACTGCCTTAGGTTTAAGCCCAGAAAGGTAGCAGCAACTCTGTAACTGCTATCTTGGGATTAATGGAGGCACAGACTTCCAGCCCAATACCAGCATGGGTTTGTGAAGTGCTGCTTCCACTTAAACTGACTCAACAAGTTGTTCACCATTCACCTATTCTTCTCCCCTATTCATTAAGTAAAGTCTTCATCTCTGACTCTGAAACCTAATATCGTAACCCCTCTCAACAAAGTCATTTCTTAGTTCAATCCTCTACAGCTCCCGACTTCCCTACTTCCTTTGCGGTTGATGACATCCGGGTCCCTGCGTCCTGTTTATATTACTTGCCAGGCGGGTTGAGCCGTTAGTTGGAAGTTCGGGTTGCTTCAGGCGTGTGTGATCTGTTGAGACAAAAATTAGAATATTAGCAAAAGGTAATGAATTAATTCATCATTTTATATCTTAGTAAAGATAATATAACGTTATTATCTGCTGTCATGGGGAAATATAATTCAGACCTATTTTTCTGTCATGGTTGGTAGAAATGTTTTAAAATTGAACATACATCCGAATATTACTTATGTATTCTTTCAAACGGAGCAAAAGTCTGTTCATGGGAGAGTAAATTTGCTTGAGCAGGAGGGAATAGGGATTTAAATATGTACTTGTATGAAATGGGTGACTGATAGTTTTTTAATTAGTTGCTTCTATTAGCGGTTGTTTAGATTTGGGGTGGGGCTTGGGGGTTGTGAGGTGTTTGGCCGAAGGCGCCAAGCATTTAGGCACCATTTTGTTTCAGGTGCCGCTTTGGGTTCACAGCAAAGTCAGTTTAACTTTTCCAGCTCAGAGCACCTGAACCACAGGCAACACGTATTAATGCTATAGTATCATTGCCTCGGTGTAGGCTCCTGATAAAACAACACTTAGGTTAGGCATCAGGAAGAGCTTGAGTCGGGGACAAGCTCGTGCTATGATGATACGTTACAGTTCAGGAATACGTAGCCTGCGTCCTAACACGTCACCTGCGTAGGGTTGGACTCCCGCCTCCTGGAAGGAGAGGCCTGAGCGACTCACCACTTTGATAGGTTAGACTTAATGAAGACGTCACTTGCGCTTGCGCAGAGTCCTCTCGTTAGGCACTTCCTTTAAGGACAGGCTCGTGCTATCACCTCGTGAGGCGAGGTTTTCTAACTCTCCATGGACCGGGTAGAACAGGTTTGTGAGGTGCTGCTGATTTATAAGGGTGGGCGATGGAGCCTGGGGAGAGCCGACTTCTGAGAATTGGAGTAATTGGGATAGGGAAATTTTCTAAGATACTGCCCACTTGGTTGAGTAGGCTACAAAGATTCTGGTCTCTGTGCGGGGAATACTCCTCCTATATAAGGCCGGCTGAGTATGGCCAGTTTGTGAAATACTGTAGCCTGTAAAGAAAAGGATGCTAAAATGCCGCTGGATATGTGGTGGTGGCGCAAACCTTTAATCCCAGCACTCGGGAGGCAGAGGCAGGCGGATCTCTGTGAGTTCAAGGCCAGCCTGTTAAACAAGAGCTAGTTCCAGGACAGGCTAGAAAGCTACAGAGAAACCCTGTGGGAAGGGGAGATGCCACTTTCTCCTACAGATGGGTTTGTGGCAGGAACCTAGCTTAGGATGGCTAACAACGTTCTGCTGCTTGGGTGGGGCACGCTGACCGTACACCACAGTTCCTTAAGGACCCTAATATGTGGCTGCTAGGGTAGAGCAGACTAGTAAGACGCTGCAGCCTGGGAGAGGCAAATTTGTTGGACTCTAAAAATTATAGGTTCCTGCTACAGTGCACTCTGCAAAGACCAGTCTTGCAGGATAAGGTGCCTGAGTGAAGTCTCGAGTGGGACCTTGCTCTTTGAGAAGCACATGCATGTGGGACGCTGCACTGAAAACCTCAGGTGCCTGTTGCCGCATGAAACCATAGCATGGGACTGATCATGGAACAGGACACCTCTGCCTGTGTAGGACAGATTGTTGAGTAAACCGGCTGAGAAAAGCAAACTAGCAAATCCTGCGCTCTAGGTAGAACAACTGCTATCTGAGAAGGGTAGGGTCCTAGGTCACCTCTGACTGGGTAATACAGGTTAGTGGGATGCTACTGTTTGTAAAAGGTAGATGCTGGGTCACCCCCACCTGAGTAGGACAGGCTGTTGGAACACAAAGCTTGGGAAAGGCAGACTAATGGGATGCTGCAGCATGGGTAAAACACGTTAGTGGCACATCTCTTCATGGGAAGGGCAGGCTTGAAGAAAGCTAGAGGAAATGGCCAATAGAATGGATACATGAAAAGTTATTACTATAAGCAAACATGTCCTAAATAATGAGAGAGAAGATACCATTAAGATGTAAGGTTATGTATTTTCCTTGTTTTATTTGCTTAGTACTTTTTATATGAGTCTTTTGTTTATATGTGTGCCTCTGAACCATGTGCTTGTTCATGAAGGCCAGAATTAGAGTTTGAACTGCCATGTTCTAGGAATCAAATCTGCATCCTCTGAAATGAGTAATTTCTCCAGCTTCATTGTATTTTTGTTTTAAGCATGTTATAATGATATTTTATCCTTTTATCTACTTATAGAAAAATGGCAGAAGCTGATCAGCCTGGGAAAATTTTCATAGGAGGCCTCAACATTGAGACCAAACAAAAAACTCTTCAAATAGTATTTGGAAGATTGGGACCCATGGCACAAGGTACCTCTTAAAACAATACTATTAAGTCTCTTCAGAGTGTATATAAAGTATTTTTTTGTGAATTATAGAAACTATGATATTTTCATTATTGTAAATGCATGATTGTTTTTATAATTTTCTCTTCATTATAAAACTGATTGCATTAGATAAAATTATACCCAAGATTGTGTCTGTGTGTGTATGTATGTATGTGTATGCATGTGTGTATGTACGTGTGTACATGCATGCACATGTGTGTATGCTGTGGATATATGACAAAATAACAGACTGGCACTAAATTTATTGTCTGTTGATACTGAGAATGCCAGTAACAATGTGAACATAAGATTTTAGGGTCTTGTTTAAAGTTTGTCCTAATGATTGGTGCTGTGTTGTGCCTCGCTTTTCAAAATATAAGTGTTTTAAAAATTGATAATTTTAGAAAATTGTAGAAATTTTAGGTTTATAAAGTTTATAAATTAGAAATGTTTGTTTGTTCCAGTTATTTTGATGAAAGATCGGGAAACTAAGAAGTCTAGAGGCTTTGCTTTCATTACTTTTCAACATCCTCTAGATGCAAAGAATGCTATCAGAGAAATGAATGGAGTGGTAAGAATATAATTAGAATATACTTTGTTAAACAGTTAATACTATTAATTGATGGTATTTTCAGTTTGCTAAAATACGAACAAAAACTGACTGACATTTTTAGCTTTGTTTTTATAAACCAATAACAAAATTATGATTTTAGAAGGTTTAAACTGTCATATACATTAAATCTGCATCAGGATCATATTCTGCTATAGTGTAAATTGAGTATATATACGCTTTAAGAGATACTCACAAGATACAGGCAATAGCCTAGTATTGGAATGTTGGAAAAAGGTTTGGGCAGGTTATGGAAGAAATTCTGTGGGAAAATGTTCTTTTTTTTTTCTTTTTTTTTTTTTATTCTTTTTTACTTAAAATTTCCAACTGCTCCCCGTTTCCCATTTCCCTTCCCCAACTCCCACATATTGCCCCCTCCCCCCTCTCCCCTCCCCCTATCCCCACTCCACTTCTCCTCCCCCTAGTCCACTCCCCCTCCCTCTCGATACTGAAGAGCAGTCCAAATTCCCTGCTCTACATGAAGACCAAGGTCCTCCCACTTCTATCTAGGTCCAGGAAGGTGAGCATCCAAAATGTTCTTGAGAAAGTCGTTTGCGTAAAATTCACCTTTGAATAGATTACAAATCTTACAGATGTCAGTTAAGTCAAATTGATTTTGATTATCAGAATAGATAACTATAAAGTTATTTCATCAACCATTGTTTATTTTTACATAGTTGGAATTCTGTTTTGTCTTAACAACCACCTTATGTAAGAATAATTTTGAAAATGGTCACCTCATTAATTTATATATTTTAGAAAATTGGTTCAGCAGACACTCTTGTTTTTCTGCATCTAAGAATCTAGATTGCATTTCCCATAGCAGTTTTCAGAGTCATGAAAAAAAATTAAAATTACTTTTAAGTTTATTCTTTACTATTTTTTCTAATATTTTCCAGCAACTTTTAAAATATGTTTTTTTTGAGGGATTTAATGTAATTTTGTCATTTCTCTCTTCCTTCCCTCCTTTCAAATCCTTCAGTGTGTGTTCTTCCTTGTTCTCTTTCAAATTCATGGTCTCTTATTTCATTGTTGCATATATACAATACATACGTGTGTGTACAACCTGCTTTGTCTGTTTTACTTAGATATTTTTAGGACTGATCATTTGTTATAACAGGGTTCTTCCACTTCCACCAACCTTTATGGTTCATTTATTTTAACTCTTGATAATGCCATTTTGTATTTTAAGCTCTGTTTTTCAGATGGTAAAAAAACTGGCATTCTGTTTTTGTCTCATATGTTTTCCTTTCTGGAAAAAATGAACATGTATGTATTTGCTTTAAGAATCCAAATATTCTAAAAAAATCATGTTCGATTCACTGAGAGTTAAAACATGTAAGTTAATAAATTTGTCATTGTTAATAATATTCTTGATCTTTTTAAGTCTTTAGATGGAAAAAAAATTAAAGTAGAGCAAGCCAGCAGACCATCACTTGAAAGTGGTAGTCGGTGGAGACCACCACCCATTTCAAGAGGCAGAGGCTATTCAAGGATTTTGAAATGTGGAAGAAGACAAAGTAGCAGAGCAAGAAGTCACCCTTCACGTGAAGAACATTTGGGTAATTTTACATAGTGGTAGCAGTAAGACTGAAAATTGGTAAGATAATATAGCCACAATATTTCTATTTTTATTTACATTATTATGAGCAAAACTGTTAATTTTATCTAGAAAAATTATTTCCTTTTTGTTTGATTTTTGGTTTCCTCAAGACAGTTTCTCTGTGTAGGGCTTGTTGTCCTGAAAGTTGTTCAATAGGCGGTGATGGCCTTGAACTCAGAGATCTGATGTTTTTCTGTTGGCTTACTGGCTATACATCAATCTACTGTTATTTTAATTGTTGTCTGCTGCCCTAAGCCCCTCAGTCAGCACCCAGCTGGCAACTCAGACCATGACTTGGAGAGACTTCTGGTGTCTATGGCATGACTCTGCAACAGCTGTAACATATAGGTTTAAATTAAGTCTTTATCCTTCTATAATATTAAAGATTCAGAAGTTAAAGACTGGGATGAAAATCTGCTAGTTCAAAGAGACTGAATAGCAACTAGCTGACCTTGCACTTTGACCAGAGTCACTTCAAGATACACCTCATCCCAGAACCAAGTCCTTAATAAGCTTTCCTTCCTATGCATTGTGTCTGCCTGAATTCCTGACTTCTCTGGGCATTTCTGCTGAGCTAGTTACTAGTTCCACCTCTGTGACTCAAGGTATGACTTTAAGTGGTAGTGTCAGGAGTGTCAGAGTGCAATCAAAATATCCCACAACAGAGATCTACCTGTCTCTGCCTCCTGACTGCTGGCATACACTACCACCACCAAGCTGAAAAATTATTTCAAAGTATTGCAAGATTAATTTAAACAACTGAAATCTTAGTTTAAATGTTAACTTTGTACACCATTATACAGAAGAATTCAAAGTTCTTAAGCTGTTTATATTAGCCCTTATACATTCAACAGGTTTTCTGCACAATTTATTTCTTATCATGTTTGTCATTTTCTGCTGCAGAGCCCAGAATTAAATGTGAATTGTACCTCTAACTTTTAGGGTTAAAAGTTAAAACAGCAGTCAATAGGAAAATAAAATTAATTTCAAGAACTCAGAAATATATTTTCAAATGTTAGGATTGGCCCTACAACATTTGTTATTGTGCATTTATCTGAAAAACTTTTCATTTGTTCTTTTTTGTTTGTTTGTTTTATTTTTCCTTGTTCTTTTAATGACAGTTTGTTTATAAACCTGATGACAAAATTTATCCTCGTTTAAGTATTTAAACCTTGAGTTGGTCAAAGGAGTTGATGACTCTGTAACACCATTTTCTAGTTATATAAATGTTAATCTTTGCTATATGAATGAGAATATGATGATACATCACAATGGTTTTAGGTAGTAATGATGAACATACTTTAAAAACAAATTCAAATTTTATTAAAATGTATATTAATTGTTTATTAACCAATCCTCAACAACCAAGTAAGTCTGTTTTGATAATACGTTATTTGTTGGCAGGTGATATTTTCTAAGATGGATTACTCTTAAGAGTTAAATCTAACATTTTTAGTCTCGTGTGTGAAAATAGAAATTTATTTACGACTCGGAATTAGAATGTACACTTAAATGTTTAAACAAATGATTTTAAGAATTTAATGTATGTTTCATAAGTAGTGTTACTTTCTTAACAGTATGATGTATTATTTCCTTTATCCTTATTTTTTGGTATTTGGTAAGTATATTTTGCTTTTACATTTGAATTACTGTATTTCATAGATGTGCCTTATAGAATATTACTGGAAATAAGAATACATGAAAATTAATTTATTCTTCCTAGTAATGAAACAAATTATATGTAATACATATTTTCGGTTTATTTAATTGATAAATTTTTGTTTATCCTTCCCTCTAGTTCTCTATCATTTCTTTAACAGAGTGTAGAGCTTTAAGTTATACAATAAATGTTAAAGTTGCCTTTGCCCATTATTTGGAATGATAGTTTCAAAAGGAAATAGTAAATTTTACCAATTTAGGAAAAATGCTAGTTTCTAAGACCATAGCATTAATTAATAAGTTTGTGATGACAATTAGACCTTACTCTGTGAAGTATTGATGTCCCTTATCTAAGAAGATTTTACTTTAAATGCAGATGATTGTGGATATACTCCTGATTTCAACATGAGTTCTCGGAGACACTTTGCAGTTAAAAGAAGTTTATCTTCGAAAAATGAAGGTCCTTCTCTTAAAAGATCTACTCTTTCTGCTCTGACAAGAAGGAGTACTGGACTGAGAGGACAGGGTAAATTCTTGCCTAACAGACACACACACATAAAAGAAAGCAGGAAATGTCTAGGTTTCTAGATGTATCCAAAAATTTTAAACATGATGATAATGAGTTTTTTATATATTTTTATTATTACTTTATAAGTATTACCAATCAAAATTCTCACTTCCTCCCCTCCTCCCTCTTCCCTCCCGCTCCTTCACACACACCCTCCTTCTACTCTGTCCATTTCTAAGAGAGGGCAAGGCACCCTGCCCTGTGGGAAGTCCAAGGCCCACCCACCTACATCCATTTTTGATTAGAGAATTTTAGGTGGTAGAGAAACAACATAATGAAGCACACAATAAGCAATATGAGTAAAGATCATTAAAATATAAATGACATAGTTGGAGTAATGAAAATAAATGAGCAGTTTGTTAACTATAAGTTAAACAGGCAGATTGATATTTGACTACATTGAAAACTATGTTTGAAACATGTGGTACCATTTACTGATATGACAACTGTGTCAGAAAATAACACACCAAGTGATTATTTCTTCATACAAGGCAGGTGTAGAGATGGAGTGTGCTTGTATTAGAATATTTTAAAAAGTATTTTGGAAAGAAAAATCCATTGTTAATTATGTTACTTTGAAATATTTACAACTTGAAATATTTGCAAAATAGTATTTGTAATTATATGTCCAGAACCACATGGTCGAGAGATTTCTAGAAATGTGCCAAGAAAAGAGACACTGTCTTCCAGAAGAGATGACTACCTGTTACCAAGGGATTATGGACACTCTTCTAAAGACAGGTAAAGAAAAATAGCAAAATGGTTAAATTTTCATTGTTTTAATTAATTAATGTATTTAGTGCCAAATAAAAACAATGTATTTAGTGTCAAAGTCTAAGGAGATGTCAAGATGTCACAAAATCTCAGGAAAAAAGAGATTTTTCTGGCCACCGTACACTAGCACATTTCTCACAAATGATAATTACATAAATAGATACTTACAAAAAATATTTTCAAGAAACTTGAAAGATGGTTCATTGAGCCACGTAATTCCTTCATAAGATGAAGACCTGAGTTCAGATACTCAGAACCCATGAAAAAGTCAGGCATAAGACCTATAACCTCACCTGTGTTGTTTGGGATAACCTCATGTGCCTTTAGCCTGTATGACAAAGTTCCAGAACAGTATGAGACACTGTCTTGAACAGACTTTGGAACATATCTAAGAACAAACATTTGAGGATGTCCTTTCACAGTCATACTCGTGCTCTGCATATGTGTAATTAAAAACTCTATCATCTGTTCTCAATACAAAAAATTATTACCTTTCAATTGCACAGTCATATTCTAGATATATACTATTAATAAGGCTCAAATAATATGCTGTATTCTGATTTGAGCTGTTTATTTTAGATAGTATATTAATATATTTAATTTTTTAAATTATTGTATTTCTATTATGACTTATATTTTACTACATGTATATAATTTTTAAGCTGTCTGGTTTTGTTTGTGATGTAACAATGGTAGGGACATTCATGTTACAGTTATTAGAGTTGTTTTCAGTTTTTTTTAAGTGTATTGGAATGAAATTGCTTGCTAATATAGTAATATGTTACCTTATAAAACTGTCATTTTGCCGGGCAGTGGTGGCGCACGCCTTTAATCCCAGCACTCGGGAGGCAGAGGCAGGCGGATCTCTGTGAGTTCGAGACTGGCCTGGTCTACAAGAGCTAGTTCCAGAACAGGAACCAAAAGCTACGGAGAAACCCTGTCTCGAAAAATCAAAAAAACAAAACAAAACAAAAAACCTGTCATTTTATATCTTACCAGTCTTGTGTTAAGGTATTAGGGTTTAACAATCTTTCTCTTCCCAAGTATTGTGTTTGTCTGCATTTTAAAATTTTTTAATAATTCTGATAGTTGTGCTTAATTAGCATATTTTATTTGAATTTTTATAATAATATTTAGTAATTTTTATGAACGCAGTTCATGTTTGGGGCCATTGGCTTGTATTATTTAGAGAAGTACCCATTAATATCTTTGCCAGTTCCCCTGAATTCACTGGACCACTAACCAAACCTAAAAAATTGAATGATTATTTTTAATTTAAGTTATCCAAGGAGAGTTTATCCAAGTTCTCGAGACATCAAGGAATATGCATCAACATCTAGAGGATACAGATACCGTGATTATGACTTTTACAGCTCTCAGGATGAACACGCATCTAAAGTCTTCAGGTATTACAATTTTTTATGGAATATGTTTCTGAAATTGTTTATTCATGCATTAATTAAAATGTTCTTTTACAATTTAGTGAACATGCTGGCTATAGTGGAGGACAGGATAGAGATTATTCTGAATGTTCTAGTGGAAGCTCATACAGAGATACCTATGAAAGTTATGGTAAGAGTCCTATTTTTACTTGATAAATAATTGCTGTTTAATTGAATTTTACATAGAAATGTAGCGTGGATTATTGATTAATTAGGGGATGTTTACAATATTTGTAATTTTGCATTCTTAACTTATTCCTATTATGAGTAAATAGGCATTCTTACATTTATCTAGTCTGTGAAAAAGCATTTTAAAATAATGTCAATGCTTATTTCAGTGAGTTAAGAGACAATATGAGAATTTGAAATCCCAGCCCATTTTCAGAAAATAAAAGCACATATTGCTAAGTATTTGGAACTTTAAATTCATTATATACTATTAAAAAATTGTTGATTTCTTAATGGTTGTTTGTGGATTTTAGGAAGCTTCTGTGTGGCACCATCCGCAAGAGGGACTTACAGGGGAAACAACCGCTATGATGACTATCGTGGCTCACGAGATGGATATAGTGGAAGCCAAGAAAATCACTCAAGCAGCAGAAGTGATACATACTCAAGGGGTTATGAACATAGCAGTAGGCAAGGAACTCATCCACCTTTTGATAGGGAATATCCTGAGCGTGGGAGCAGACAAGAACGAGAGCATTCACCTATGGATAGGCTGTATATGCCATCTCGTGAGTCATACAGTAGTAGTTCAAGGTTTAGGAGCTCTATTGGAGGTCGTGGAGAAAGCAGATATGAAAGTAGAGGCAGATACTAAAAGTCTTTAGTTGTGTGCCTAACTTCATTTCCAAAAGGAAAAATAAAATGTTATCCCTATGTTATCTGAACTCTAAAATATGTTTATTTAGGAGAAGAGACATATTTTAAGTTTTACTGTGTTGCTTGAATACTGAAAAACATTAGTTTGGGGGGAAAGTGAAATAAGTTAACTTTCCAACCATGAATTCTTTTCTGAAACTAAAGATGAGAAAGATATAACTGTTCAGAGTAACTCTTTGTTAAATAAAATTTCTTAATTGTTAATTGTAGAAATAGAATTTACTCTAGTAGAGATTAAGTTTTTGCATTGTTAAAAAAAGTCTGTCAATAAAAGTTGCAATGAGATGCCATTGTCTGGTTTTATTGTGGTTTAAAAAAAACATAGAAACATCTTTATTTAGAGAGTGAGTTCGTATTAAAGTTTATGGATTCTGAGACATAAGTTTAGTGTTATATGTCAATATATAGAAGAATTTTGCATCATTTGTAATAAGCAACTTCACTTTAAATCTATGCAAATACTGTGGATAATATATGAGGCTACAAAAGCACTTGGAAGGAACATGCACAAGTATAATTGTTCATGCTGCAGATTTGTCCAAAGTGTTGACTCCCATTATAGCCATAGTATTGGTAAGAAAAATCTGGGAGAAATTACAATCTTAGAAGTAAAACCTGAAAAGAATACAGAAAAAAATGCTAGACTAAAATGTAAAAGGAGAAAGTAGAGAAGAATAAATAAACTAAGGCTACCTTAGCAATGTCAGTCAAATTTTGGATAGATAGTAGATTGGATGACTCTCAAAAACCCACCACTAGGGATTTTTATATGTGAAAGATGGAAAACTAAAAACATTGTGCCTCCAAAGGGACTGTAATTCTTGCACTTTTGGTTCTGTGAACTTAGAAATACACAACAGGTTCTAGTACCCACTGGCCAGTCCTGCTAGCTACCAGTAGAAGCAGCATCTAGGAGTAGAGTGAGGCACAACTGCAAGTAAGTCTCTAAGACACAGCAGAGCTGGTAAGACCCACACTAAAAAGCTGATATTGTGGAATAATTATTTTAGATGCTTGTGAAGATGGGTTACTCTCATTGGTTTATTAAAGAGCTAACTGGCCAGAATCTACAGGAAGAGTTTAAGTGGGAAAACTAGACTCAGAATGTTGGGAAAAGGGTATGGTTGACAGCCAGACAAGGAGCAGGAGATTTAGAAAATGAAGTAACAAGTCATAAGCCATGTAGCAACACATAAATTAATAGAAATGGGTTAAGTTGTAAGGGATAGTAACTAGCTTAAGCTATTTTTAATTAAGTCTGGTTAATTAATATTTTAATTAAGTCTGGTTATTTAGGATCTAATTGGCAGAAAATAAACTTTGGCAAACAATGAAAGAAGTTAGGGTATCCTTGTCTTGTCATTCCTCTTCACATTTTCCTAAGATTAGCCTTCACCAGTGTTCCTGGAAGCTCAGAAAAATCAAGGACCTGTCCTTTGCACTGAGACTCCACTGCTATGTAGCTCTGTGGATCAAGGACTAGGTTAAGTGAAACTGAATGCCTGGATTTGCAGCCAGGGCTGTAAGTATTATTGTTAATTCACTATACTACAATAGGATTCTTTGATTTCCTTGATCATTCGAAGAGTAATTTTACATTATTTGATGAAAAGATACATGCATGCTTTTAAATAAAAAGGGAAAACTGCCAGTCAAGGGTTTTACTAACAAATCACATAGGATGAGAAATTGGGGAAATGGTAACATTCTCTTATAAATTTGTTCAGTTTTTTTTACATGTTCTGTTCATGCATATTTGTCGGTGTCAATAAAAAGCTAATGAAAGGTGAAAAAATAAGATTCCTTTATGCGATTCCTTGGAATTTTTATAAGACCTATGGGATTTCTGTCTCCTATAGGTAGATTTTTGTTGAGAATACAAATGTGTAGCTAACCATCTTTTTTAGAAGAACTTGTCTAGTGCTTTCAAATCCTGAAAACCTAAATCAACAATTGAAAGAAATGCCACCCTTAACATGTATGTGAGGGACATTTAGGTCTGACAGGAGACTCCAAAGTGCTAATAGAACCATACTGACTTTAGTGTATATATTAGGTACTGTTGGAAAAGTTGCTGCTGAGGAGACAAGGGAACCACTTGGATCTTAGACATCTTTTGGTCTTCACTGTGCTATCAACTAATTTTATGCAGATTATAAAAATAATTACTCAACTTGGGAAAAATACTTAGTATCTAATTCTTGCTATGCATCAGAGAAGTTACATCAACAAAGTGTGATTAGCAAGTGAATTGCCAAAGCCTGCTTTTCCCAGCACCATCATCTTAGGTCGTCTGGATTCAACAGATAGACATTTTGTTTAAACATATCAATTATTTTGATTTCAAATATTTCAGAAGTTTGGCTCTAATTGTAGACAAACTTTGCCTTGTATTACTATACACTTCTACCTTTGTGTGGATTTGCTTCTATTCAGATACCTCAAGCAGTATGTGAAATAAGCTTCCAGTTGCCTATAATCTTCAACTCTCTGTGCTCTGAGTATAAATCTTTCCCCAGTGCTTTAGGAAATGTATTTTATTTGTCTGCCTTTTGATGTAGGAGTGTCATCTATCTATCTGTTGCTTTCATTGGTTAATTAATAAAGAAACTGGTTGGCCTTTGATAGGCCAGCCCTTAGGTGGGTGAAGTAGACAGAACAGAATGCTGGGAAGAAGGGAAGTGAGTCAGTTGCCATAGCTATCCTCTCAGAGATGGATGCAGGTTAAGAATATTCCCAGTAAGACAGCACCTCGTGGTGCTACACTCATTAGAAATGGATTAATCGAGATGTGAGAGTTAGCCAGTAAGAGGCTACAGATAACGGGCCAGGCAGTGTTTAGAAGAATACAGTTTCCGTGTAATTATTCTGGGGCTAAACTAGTCGTGTGAGAATGGGAGGGGGGGACGACACGACACAGCCCTCTGCTTGTCACTAGAGAGTGGCTGCCCAACGTGGTAACAAACTCCATGTAAAACCTGAGAGAGCTTAATTTTAAACAGAGAAAAAAAAGAGTTTAACACAGTCTTTTGCTGTTTCTTACGGCGTGCTGTAGAGAGATTTCCTGATTCAGCAACAGTGGCAGAAAAAAAGCTGCGTCATTTTAAAACGCGGCTTCCTGGGGCTGTGCCGCCAGTGCAAACTCTGGCTTTTTAAAGCATTTCAATGGCTTTTATGGAACTGAATGTTTCTGTTCCCACTTGGGATCGGGAGGAAAGTAGCTGAGACCATGCCAATGGCTCAGGGCTCCCCGCCTGCACCTGGGCAGATGGCCGAATCAGGCTTAGGCAGGTGGAAGAGCATGGCGGATTCCTGCCACCATACAGAGAGGTGTTTCCAGACTATGCAGTGCTCTGTGTGTCAGATTTGGCTGTAACTTAGATGAAAAGAGTTTCTGTGCCACACGTTCAGTCTCAGAGTTAAAGTGCTGAGTGTGGCTCCTACCTGGTGGCCCCAGACCTAGCACAAAATGGTAAATACTCCATTTTGAAACTGGAGAGAGTTGGAGCCAACATCCAGAGCAGCCCACTGCTCTGCAGCTCAGAGACACAAGCTGCTCCACCTTGCTGAACTGTGCTGACCTCAGGCAGGAACGATCGTAATTACCATAATAACAGTGCAGTTGAGGTTTAGACTGGCAGTAAACAGGCAGTACCATATTACCTCTACATAGTGCAACTTAAGTTTTTAAGAAGTGCTCCTGGATAGTAAAGCATTTTGTGAAGTGCTCCTGGATAGTAAAGAATTACAGATTCACAATAGGACAGATTCAGACATAGGCTTGGGAGAGAGAAGAAAAAATATAAAGAGAGAAAAAAAGGGTAAAGTCTTTAAAGAGAAAGAGTATTATAAGAAATAAAGGAAAGGGCTGGAGAGATGGCTTAGTGGTTAAGAGCATTGCCTGTTCTTCCAAAGGTACTGAGTTCAATTCCCAGCAACCACATGGTGGCTCACAACCATCTGTAAAGAGGTCTGGTGCCCTCTTCTGGCCTGCAGACGTGCACACAGACAGAATATTGTATACATAATAAATAAAAAAAAAGAAATAAAGGAAAAGAAGTTCGGCGCCTTGGAGGTGGGGCCCACGTGGAGTCAACACATGAGGATCGAGAAATGTTATTTCTGTTCCGGGCCGATTTACCCTGGTCACGGCATGATGTTCGTCCGCAATGACTGCAAGGTGTTCTGATTTTGCAAATCCAAGTGTAGAAACTTCAAGAAGTGGAATCCACACAAGGTCAGGTGGACTAAAACCTTCCGGAAGGCAGCTGGCAAGGAGCTCATGGTGGAAAACTCATTTGAATTTGAAAAACGTAGAAATGAACCTGTGAAATACCAGCAAGAACTGTGGAATAAAAGTATTGATGCAATGAAGAGGGTTGAAGAGATCAAACAGAAACGGCAGGCTAAGTTTATAATGAACAGGTTGAAGAAAAACAAAGAGCTACAGAAGGTTCAGGATATCAAAGTCAAACAGAACATCCACCTTATCTGGGCTCCTCTTACAGGCAAAGGAAAGCAGCTGGAGGAAAAAATGGTACAGCAGTTACAGGAGGATGTGGACATGGAGGGCGCTTCCTAATGGTGCCGCCTGCAGCCAGCCCTATGCACACTGTCGGTCCCTAAGTTATTGATTGGTTACATAATGTCCCCCAGGCAAAGGTGACTCGCGTGCTTCTCTCTACAGTGCAGCCTGTAAAAACATCCATGTGGGTCTCAACTCAATGTTCTGCTTCACTGTGTTATGCTCACAGAAACATGAAAGTTTGTGTGTAGATGAAGGTGTGAACCTTGGGCATAACATGGTTGAATTGTTGCTTAATGGCACCAGGCAGCGTTTCTGCATTGACTATTATGCTAGTGTGAAATTTGTAATAAAGTAATATTTTCCTTGCACTAGGATAGTTTATTTGTTAGGGTTATTGATGCAGAGGTCACAGCAAGGAACTAACCATTCTCATGACAACCCCAGTCTCTTGTTTTGCTTTAGTCTGTTTAGTATCTCCTTAGAGTTGCATTATGGCCTCATACAGTGCCCCCGTGCTGCTGAGTTATGCTGGGCTTTCTGCCCCGCTTCAGCTGTGTAGTCGGCAGCTTGTGGGGTGGGGGTGGGGCGGGGCGGGGCTTAATAAACTTCCTGGATGGTACCTTGTTACTGCTTTGGAGAATGCTCAACTCCAAGTTGGGACTTCTGCTCCCTCCACCCCCAATTCTCTCCAGCCCAGCAATGGTCTAGAAGCAGAAGAATCTTGGTGCCTTTTAAAATTTATTTTGTGGTTTTTCTTTTTCTTTTCTTTTCTTTTCTTTTTTTTTTTTTTTGAGACAGGGTCTCTCTTTTGTGCAGCTTTAGCTGTACTGGATCTCACAGAGATCTACCTGCCTCTGCCTCCTGTATGCTGGGATTAAAGGTGTGCGCCATCACACTAAGCATTTTTGATTTTCTTAAAAAAAAAAACCCAGCCAAACAAAAACTCTTTGTTTTTGGAAAACAGAATGGAAAGATGGAAAGAATGTTGCCTATTAATTTGTGCATAAATAAAACCATTTCTAAAGTAAAAAAAAAGAAATAAAGGAAAATAAGCCACGTAAAAATGGAAAATTCACAGAGAGTCTGGATTATGTATTTTATTGTGTTTCCTCTAAAATTTTTGACTGAAGGAGCTAAGTACAGAGAGACATTTCATTATATGGGTTGCCAAGGTAAACCAGAATGGATTTCATAAAGGTATGACTTCAGAAATTGGGTCTAAGGATATGATGCTTTGGAGAGGGTCTTCTTTTGTTTTCACAGAGGATGAGACCCTGTGGATTGCTTCTATCCCAATATGGTATGACAGACCACGCCCTCCTGAAAGGTTGCTGTGAACACCCTCAAAAAATTACTTCGCTCAACTGATGACTGAGATAAACCTGGCAAACAGGTTACACCCTAAACGATCTGATTAACAGTGCCCCTATTCAGCTCGAAGCAGTTTGGAGAGAAATAACTGCACCCATATTCCCAAATATGGTTTATAAATGTTCTTTTACATTTAAAGAGGGATATGAGATAGATATGGATAATTTGCATTGGGATGGATTTTAAGGTCAATTTTCTTATATGTATTTCTGATATTGATTAAGGTATTGTGATTGTATAGTTCATTTAAAAATGTAATGTGTAATTAAGAAATATATGTTAATAGATAATCATCTATACTAGTCAAGTTTGTAGTCATGTTAGTTAGATATGCATAGATATATTTCAGATAGGCCTTCTTCATCTCTTTCAAAGACTGCAGAATATGGCATTTAAATGTTTTAATAACTTAGGACTTTTCATGACAATGAGACACGTCTGTTCCTGGCAGCACCAATCTACTTCAAGAAGAAGATGGGCATCGAAGAGGCTCCTTATGGAGTTTGATAGCCATTTGGGCAAGAAACTGCTCTTGCCTGGAATGTTGCATAAACTGGACACAAAGAACCCGCTGAAAGAGGACTGCTGAACTTGCCTAAAGGTGAGATGATCTTTCGGGGTTCCTGACTCATGAGTCTGTGAGACATTCTGCAGGACACAGCAGATAGTGACTGACTGTCTTTGAAATTTCCTGCTTCATGGAAAAGTCTGCTGGATACTATGGGTCTGTAGGCAGAAGATGGATGCCCCAACGGTACAGAGGAACTTTGGATGACTGTCCAGGCAGTGAGATGTCTCTGTCATTTCTAGAGTTTTGGACTTCTTATTTGCTTACGTAATATTATATCCTTCTGGAGTCTTTGATGGGGTTGAAGAATGGTTAGTTATAGTTATAGTTTTCCTTAGTTATGATAAAAGATAAAATAGATGTAAATATTGTAACTGTAATTCTTACTTGATAACTGTTTTGTTATATGTAATTTTACTATGTTAAAGTTAAAGCCTTCTTTTTTGTTTAAACAGAAAAAGGGGAAATGATGTGGGAGTGTTATCTATCTATCTGTTGCTTTCATTGGTTAATTAATAAAGAAACTGCTTGGCCTTTGATAGGCCAGCCCTTAGGTGGGTGCAGTAGACATATGCATTTTTCAGGTAAGCTTATGGAGTGTGTCTTGGAGGGAAACTCACAAGTCTTTTACGAATCTGAATACACTTACTTCCAAAAGAATGGGCTTATCTTTCAAAGTACTAGCAATGCTTTTGAACATTTCAAAGAAAGTGCTTCTCCTTAGAGAGAAATAAATGTGTATGTGCCCTATTCACGAAAGCTTATAGAGGTGAGAACAGTGAAGAGAAAACTGACGATTAAAGTGTGTCCTTCTCCAAAAACTTTCTGTGTTTCTTTGAGGGAAAGTCACTGTTCTATGAAGAAGCTAAATCCACTTTCAAAAAGCACACCCTTCTCATTCAAAGTCAAGCTTGTAGCGTGGATAGGAGAACTCCCATTACGTCTAACAGTTCTTTGAATGGTTTAAAGAAAGCGCTCCTCTTTAAAGAGAAATAGGTATGTGCGTTTTCCACATAAGACCAGGGTAGGACACGAAAATGGAAAGTGTGTCTTTCTCAGAAAGCTTCGTGCGTTGCATTGAGGGAGACGTGCGGTTCTAGCAAGGAGCTAAATAAGCACGTTGGCAAGAAAGTGCTTATCTTCAGAGGACAGCATGTCGAGTGTGAAGGAACATTCCGTTGGAAGTCCTTTTCTTTAGAGAACTGAACTACGTCTGTGCGTTTGACACGAAAGCTTCTAGAGGGGCTAAGAGGGAGGAGAGACTTTAAGTCAACCGTGTCTTTCTCAGAAAGCGCTGCCTCTTTCTTTGAAGGAAACTCAGGTGAGAAACCACTTCAAGAGATTATGCTGATCTTTCAATGTACAGCATATCGCGTGTATGGGAACACTCCTCTCATGCCTACCAATGCTTCGCAGGGTTTAAAGGAAGATCTCCATTGGCGAAAGAAACGCATTTGCATTTTTGCAGGTAAGCTTAGAAAAAAGGGTTAAGAGTGAATAGACAACTCTAGAGGAACGTGTGTCTTTCTCAGAAAGCTGTCCTGGCTTCTTTGAGGGATACTCACGGTTGTATTAGGAAGGCCAATGGACATTCGAAAGAATGTGCTTTCCCTTCAAGTACAGCACGTAGAGTGCTAGGGACGCTCGCTCCTTTTCACTTCCTATGATGCTTTGGGTAGATTCGCGGACAATGAAGGCTGATGAGAAGCCAAGGACAATGGCACTAGGTTTCGATCCTAATACATGAACTGGCTTTGTGGGAGCTTAGCCTGTTTAGACGCTCACCTTCCTGGACGTAGATAGAAGACCTTCATCTTCCCGCAGGGCAGAGAATTTGGACTGCTCTTCAGTATCGAGAGGGAGGGGGAATGGTGTGGGGGGTGGAGAAGAGGAGTGGGGATGGGGGGGAGTGGGAGGAGGGAGCAATATTTGGGAGGAGGGGAGGGAAATGGGAAACGGGGAGCAGGTGGAAATATTAATTAAAAAAGAATAAAAAAAATGACTTTGCTTTTCTTTAGAGAGAGCTATGTATGTGAGTTTTTCATGTACGCTTACAGAGCTGGGACCTGAAAACAGAAAAGACACGCGTGTCGTTCTCAGGATGTTTCTTTGGGGGAAACCTACACAATTCTATGAAGAAGCTAGTTCCACGTTCAAAGGAATGGGCTTATCTTTCAAAGGACAGCCGACAAAGTGTAGGGGACCGCTCCTTTGACTGTTCCCAATGCTTTGAAGAGAGGGCGTCTCTCTGGAGAAAAGTATCTACGTACTTTTTTTTTCAACTTTAGAGTCGTTAACTGTGGAGAGAAGTCTTTCAAGTAACCTGTGTCTTTCTCAGAAAGCTTCATGTGTTTTTATGAGGAAAACTTATGGCTCCATCAGGAAGCTAATTCCACTCTCAAGAGAAAGTGCTTATCCTCAAGTACAGCAAACAGAGTCAAGCGGAACGCTCCATTTACCTCTACCAAGGCTTTGAACTGTTTCGAGAAATTGCTCTTCTTCAACGAGCCACATATATGCCTTTCTCAGGTAAGCCTGTGGAGTGCTGTTAACTGGGACTCGAAAATGCAGGAGTAACGTGTGTCTTTCTCAGAAATCTCTGCGTGTGTCTTCGAGGGAAACTCACAAGTCTTTTACGAATCTGAATACACTCACTTCCAAAAGAATGGGCTTATCTTTCAAAGTACAGCAAGAGAGCAGAGGGGAACACTGCCCTCCGATTCTTGCAATGCTTTTTAACATTTCCAAGAAAGTGCTTCTCCTCGGAGAGAAATAAATGTGTTTGTGCATTATTCACGAAAGCTTATAGAGGTGAGAATAGTGAAGAGAAAACTGATGATTAAAGTGTGTCCTTCTCCAAAAACTTTCTGTGTTCCTTTGAGGGAAACTCAGGGTTCTATGAAGAAGCTAAATCCACTTTCAAACAGCATGCACTTCTCATTCAAAGTCCAGCTTGTAGGGTGGATAGGAGTAGGAAGTCAACTCCTCGCTGTGGTTTTTTTCTCCACATTAACAGCAAAGGAAGAGTATGTATTTTTGCTCTGCCTAGTCTCCATAAGATTCCATTGTTTTATAGACATTTTATCCTCTTGTTTTACAGATTTCACCAACTCTTAAGAAGTTATATCTTGAGCAAAAATAAGAATCCCAGAGGGACAGATTAGGCAGAGCCTATGCTACTTCCTTCTCATAGTAATGAGGACTCAGAATAATGCCACACACTCTCTAGGCATTTGCTAAATTAAGTAAATATCTAGTAGACACAACAGTTGCTAACTAGTAATACAGCATGGAAAGTTCCAAATTAATTCTTTGCAAAAAAAAAAAAAAAGAAAGAAAGAAAGAAAGAAAGAAAGAAAGAAAGAAAGAAAGCTCCTATCTGATGGGGATCCCCTCAACCCGCTGCCACATGGCAGGGACTTCCTCTCAGAACCAGGATTAGATACAAACACCACCCAAACACGTGGTTTTTCAGAGAAATCCTTTATTAAGTGGGAAAGAAAGGTTAAAGTGACTACATTATGACTCAGGGGAAAACCAGAAAACAGCAGCAAATAACCTCATAGTCAAAGACCCCAGCTTAGCTGCTGTAACGCCATTTTGCAAGGCCTTCACACAAACAAGTATTAGTTCAAGGTGAAGTCGGTACTCCTAGGCTGCCAAACAGAATATTTGTGGTCAGACATCAGGCCTAGGAGGGGAACGAAAAGTTCTGGGAAAAACCACATGAGCCCTAGATAGAGCCAAGTCAGCTATTATCAGATCTACACGTCCCCAAGGAACTTGTCCCCAAGTGAACCCATCGCCTCATTCGAACTGACCAATGGGATCCCTGTAACCATCCATCTGCTTCTGTATGACTGCTTCTGCCACCCTTTTCCTATAAAAAGACCTTTCCCCAGACTGCAGGGCGCGCAAGTTCTCTGAAAGACTTTGCTGCCCGCAGGTACCTGTGTACACCCAATAAACCTCTTGCCGTTGCAGCCAGTGGTCTCGGACTGTTCCTTGGGTTCAGGGGTCTCCTCCTGAGGGAAGGTCCTCCCCGAGGGGTCTTTCAATAGGTATAATTTTTAAGAAGAGAAGCAGAGGAGGTTTGTGCTAGCATGAACTAGTATACAATGGGAAAGAAGATAGCGACTAGGGAGAAGGGGAAGGGAACAAATGAAAGGGCCAAGGACATTTGTTCCAGAAGGACAAAGGACTGCCTCTAGATAGAGAGGAGACAAATGTGGCCTGTTGGCAAATAGCATTTTGTAAAGGTAAAGGGTAAAACCCTGTGTTAGGATATAGTGGTATATTTAATTGGGTATGTTAATTAGATGAGATTAAGGAGGTTTCCATATGCCTGATTTCAATACCTTGAGAACTGGATTCAATATTTGAGAGCTTTGTCATTATCTTTCCCCTTTCTTTCATGTTTTTCATTTCTAATGAGTTTTTTCATTTCATTTACAGTAAATTCTTTTTAAAATACCTGATGATAGTTTCTCTACTATCTACTCTTTTCAGTTAGTCCCCACATCTTCTCCCCTCCACTGTCTTTCTGACTGTCATTAGAAAAGAACACGCTTCTGAGAGATAACAACCTAATATGACAAGATATAATGATTTAGAACAAAAACAATCAAAAAACTGGACAAGGCAACTCCAACAGGAAGGGAAGAGCACCAAGAACAGACTCTAGAGCTGGAGATCCACTCATTCACATGTTCAGGAATTCTATAAAAATACTAAAATGAAAGCTCTGATATATTTAACAGATGACCTGGTAAGTAGACTCGTGTACACCCTGTGCTTGCTGCTGCAGACTCTGAGAGTTCTTCAGCACTTGGCTTAGTTGATTCAGAGGACATCATTGTCTTGGTGTCCTCATGCCTCTGGCTCTTACACTCTTTGCACCTCCTCTTCTGCAGGAGTCCCTTGGTACTGTGGGGAAGAATTTATGAAGATGTCTTATTTAGATTCTTTCTCTGAGTAAGAACTGGAACTGGATCTCTGCATCTGTTCTCATCTGCTGAGGAAGGAGCCTCTCTGTTGTTAACATGACAAGGCACTGGTCTGTGAGTATAGCAGGGTATCATCAGGAGTCATTTTATTGACATATTAGTATTATTTTATTACTCTTACCATCATTATTATTGTTATCTGTAGTGTTTGCCTTAGGTCTCTTGGCTATCTGGTCTCCGGTTCTTGGTCACACAAGCAGTGTGGGGTAGGAGTTCTGTCTTGTGGAGTGGGCCTTGAGTCAAATTAGACATCAGTTGGTTGCTCCCACAAGTTCTATACCATCATTGTCAGGCAGAATATATTGTAGCTCAAATGTTTGGTGGCGGAGTTCGTGTCTGCATTTCTCTTTAGTAGCCTGCAGAGTATGTTTCCACACCAAAGACAGTAGAATGTATGTATGTGTGTATGTATGTATGTATGGTGGAGGTTCTGTGTAGGTGCCAACTGGACTTCTCCATGCTCAGTGAATTACATGGGTGTTTTCCTTAGTGAAGGAGACCTACTGTCAGTTTGTGGTGGACAGTCCATTGTCTTAGCAGTAGGCTGGGTATTTGGGGATTCCATGGGACCCTTTTGGTCAAAAATTGGATGCAATGCATTCTCATTTGGTGATAAAAGACTCTTGGACTCTGTCTTACCTGTAATTAAGAGCCCTCACTTAGATTCCTTTCTTTTATTATAGAGAGTTCCTATTATGCTAGGTTTCCACATATTCTCACAAAAATAGCCCTTCTATTCCATCCATCTCTCTCCAAAATTAACTCTCTCAACCCAAATCTCCTTCCACTCTGTACCTGGTTCTCCTATTCTTATCCTCCCACACCCTGTCAATCCACCCAAAAGATCTATTCCCTCTTCCAAAGGAGATCCATGTGTTTGCCCTCTTCCCTTCCTCTATATATAACACCTCTGGGTCTATAGATACTAGGTTTGTTATCATTGATTTCACAGATAATATGCACATATAAGCAAATGCATACCATATTTATATGTAGGTCAAGATAACTCATTTAGGATGATTTTTTTGTTTGCTCTATTGCATACAAATTACACAGTACTCCATTATGTAAAAGTATCATGTTTTCTTTATCCGTTCTTCTGTTGAGGAATATCTATGTCATTTCCAATTTCTGGCTCTTATGAATAGAGTTGCAATGAAGATGAGTGTGTGTGTAGCTGGAGCTTGATGTAAATAAATTCTTGTCTTCCTCAAGAACCACTAAACTGATTCCATAGAGGCTGTACAAGTTTACACTCCTACTAGCAAAGGAGGAATGTTTCCTTGGCACCACATCATTTCCAGCATGAGCTGTCACCATGACACCCACTCTGCTTCATCATAGCTCCTCTTAGCTCCCTGGTGGAGCTTTTTGATATCTCAGCCTCCCCAGTGTTACATTTTGCTAAATCTCATGCTTTTATTTTTCTCTTGACCTCCAAGGTCAAACCTCTATCCCGCAAGCTTGTGTTTACAGATGGTATGCCAGTAGAACAACAGCCTATGTTATAAATGAGGAAGAAGTATAATTTCAGACAGGGGAATCCTCTGCTCAAAGTGTAAAATTAAAAGCAGTGTTGTTGGCCATTTCAAAATTCTTACATGAACAACATTTTAACATTTACACAGATACCTGTTATGAGTGTGTCTGACTTGTTTCCTTGTATTGAAACTTTTTTTGCCCACAGCTCATACTACCATTTTCCTGTCATTATAGGATTTACAAAATGCTATTAGAAAGAAAAGGAGGGTTGCCCTTTCTTTGTGGGTCATATTCAATCCCACACTTAACTTTTGGAAGAGGGTATACTTGTGTATTTCCTCAGGAAGCTGACATACCCTCTGGATTCTGGATCATCTGGTGATTCACTATATGACAACTCCTTCACTTCCACCAACCATCTACAGATTCAGGATACCACCTTTGTATCCAGGCCTTATCCTCATTAACTAATGCCCCTAATGACGGAAGAGGCAACAAATGATCAGTCTAAGGATCATCTACTTTCACTTGTATCTTGTCTTTCAATTCATTCAGAACATCGTCCTCAAGCTACATACAAATCAAGCTCTACTTCCCAGCTAGGGTCAGATACAAGCACTGGCTTCCCGAGTGAAGGATCTTGTACCTGTTTGATGCAGTGAGGTCATTCCTTCATGTTTCTGACTTGGTTGCTTTGCTCTGGGTCTGGCCTCTTACTACCCATGATCCTGGTATTTCTCCTCAAGGCCCTCTTTAAGGAAAATGGGACAGGGACTAACTTCAGGGCCCTCAAACATCAGAACTACCAAGACCAACAATTTAGTAAATCCATTTCTCTCCCTGATTCAGTCTCCTGTCTCCATAGGACATCTCCCGGAAACACCTAACTGAACCTCTGTTCCACTACCACAGTAATAGTAACCTCTGAGTCTCCTATAACAAGCCTCCCTATGTGAACTTTTGGCTCTTTGCCATCATGAATCATGAGTTTAATTATAAGAAAAAGCTGTATTATATATGGGCACTTAAATTCAAAATATTAAAGTGCTGGTCCCATTGTTTTTTCCCCCCCAGGGGTCAGTATGCTGAAATGTCTGCCATCCTATGTTGTCTCATGTCTGAGTTCAACCAGACCCTCAGGAAATACATACAGTTTGATGACTAATCAGGGTCTACTGAGCCACCAGCAGGAACTGTTCTTGATATTTTCAGTAAAATAGACCCCTGATATGGCAAACAGACCCCTGACACCACAACTGCATTTGTTGACTAGATGTCATGAGTCAATCATAAAATGATTCCTGTCTAGTAAGGGTCTGTACTCAATCACTTCAAAGTAACAGCTGGAATTCCCCTAAGCAAGCTTAAAAAAGACTGCCTTACCCTACCCCAGGGTCAACCTGATATTGAGTTGACCCAGAGTTTTTCTGTCTTAAGAATAAAGCTGCTCCAAGCCTGCACTAGTGTCTGCGAGGTCCTTGGCCCAGGAACAGTTTCTGTTCCTGCACTGAGGCTACCCACTCAGAGGAGTGAGTGTGCACCCCCCCCCCGAGCTGGAGGGGAGTGCACGGCACCTCCAGCTCCTGCTGCAGGGCTTCTTGGCTCCACACAACCCTCCCCTTCTCCCCCAAGTTGCCCTTTTATCTGCGGGGTCCTTCGAACTCCAGGAGTCCTGTCCCTGTGCTGAGGACAACCTGTCAGACTGGTCCCTGGCCAGCAAGGGGCCCTGATCCTGAACCAGAAGATCCACTGGAGAGCTTATGAAGGAAGAGATGGGCAGGCGCCAATGCAAAATTTCCTCCAACAACCTGAAAAACAACATGGTAACACCAGAACCCAATGAACATACAACAGGAAAACGTGAAAACCCTAATCCAGAAGAAGTAGAAAAAACTGACATTATGAAAGAGATAGAGTCCCTTAAACAGGATATGAAAAACTCCCTTAAAGAAATGGATGAGAAGAATAACAAAAAGTATGAAGAATTGAGTCAATCCATAAAAGATACCCTAGGAAACCAAGAAAAAAACAATCAAATAGATAATGGAAACAGTTCAAGACTTGAAAACTGAAATGGAGGCAAGGAAGGAAACACAAACATAAACTGAGGGCCAGCAGGATATGGAAAATCTAGGTAAATGAACAGAGATGACAGAGACAAGCATAACCAACAGAATACAAGAGATAGAAGAAAGAATCACAGATGCTGAAGACACCATAGAGAAAAAAAAGCACTGATCAAAGAAAACAGCAAATCCAACAAATTCTTATCACAAAACATCCAGGAAATCTGGGACACAATAAAAAGACGAAACGTAAGAATAGGGGTAGAAGAAGGAGAATTACAGCTCAATGGCCCAGGAAATATATTCAACAAAATTATAGACGAAAACTTTCCGAACCTAAAGGATATTCCTATGAAGGTTCAAGAAGCATACAGAACACCGAATAGACTGGATCAAAAAAAAAAAATTCTCTCGCCATATAATAATCAAAATGCAAAGCATACAGAATAAAGAAGGATTATTAAGAGCTGCAAAGAAAAAAGGTCAAGTAACTTATAAAGGTAAACTGATCAGACTTAATCTAACTTTTCTATGGAAACCATGAAAACCAGGTCTTGGATAGATGTGCTGCAGAAAGTAATAGACCAGGGATGCAATCCCAGACTGCTTTGCCCAGCTAAGCTTTCATTCACCATCAATGGAGAAAACAAAATATTCCAGGATAAAAACAAATTTAAACAATACATAGCCACAAACCCAGCCTTACAGAAAGTAATAGAAGGAAAATCACAACACAAGGAATCCAACAATGCCCACATACACTCAGACATCTAGCAACCCTTCACCAGCACAACTCAAAGAAGGGAAACACACAAACTCTACCACCAAAAAAAATAAAATAAAATAACCGGAGTTAACAACCGCTGGTCATTAATATCACTTAATATCAATGGACTCAATTCACCTATAAAAAGGCACAGGCTAAGAGATTGGATAAGAAATCAGGATCCAACATTCTGCTGTTTACAAGAAACACACCTCAACCACAAAGACAGACATCTATTCAGAGTAAAGGGTTGGGAAAAGATTTTTCAATCAAACGGACCTAAGAAACCAGCAGTTGTGGCCATACTAAATTCTAACAAAATTGACTTCAAACTAAAATCAATCAGAAGAGATGGAGATGGACACTTTATACTCATAACAGGAACAATTCATCAGGATGAAGTCTCAATCCTGAATATTGACACCCCTAATATAAAAGCATCCACTTATATAAAAGAAACATTACTAAAACTCAAGTCAAACCCCACACTATAATAGTCGGAGATTTCAACACTCTTCTCTCATCAATGGACAGGTCAATCAGACAGAAACCTAACAGAGAAGTAAGAGAACTAATGGAGGTAATGAATCAAATGGACTTAACAGACATCTATAGAACATTCCACCCAAATAGGAAAGAATATACCTTCTTCTCAGCATCTCATGGAACCTTCTCGAAAATTGACCACATACTCGGTAACAAGGCAAGCTTCCACCATACAAAAAATTATTAGTAATCATCTGTGTCTTATTGAATCACCATGGAATAAAGTTAGAATTTAACAATAATTCTACCACCAGAAAGCCTACAAATTCATGGAAGCTGAACAGTTAACTACTGAACCACCCCTAGGTCAGGGAAGACTTAAAGAAATTAAAGTCTTCCTTGAATTCAACGAAAATAAAGACACAACATACCCAAACCTATGGGACACTATGAAAGCAGTGCTAGGAGGAAAGTTCATAGCTCTTAGTGCCCACATTAAAAACAAAACAAACAAAACAAAACAAAACAAAAAAAGAAACGAAGAAAGCTCACATTGGAGACTTAAGAGCACACCTGAAAGCTCTAGAAAAACAAGAAGCAGACTCACCCAGGGGGAGTAGAAGACTGGAAATAATCAAACTGAGGGCTGAAGTCAACAAAACAGAAATGCAGAATACAATCCAAAGAATCAATGAAACAAGGAGCTGGTTCTTTGAGAAAGTCAACAAGATTGACAAACCTTTATCCAACCTAACCATAAGGCAGAGAGAAAACCTGCAAATTAAGAAGATCAAAAATGAAAAGGGGGCATAACAACAGATACTGAGGAAATTCAGAGAATCAATAGGTCTTACTACAAAACGTTATATGCCACAAAGTTGGAAAATGTAAAAGAAATGGACTTGTTTTTAATTAAGTACCATTTACCAAAATTAAATTAAGACCAGGTGAACAAATTAAATAGACCTAAAAGTTGTGAGGAAATAGAAGCTGACATAAAAAAAACCTCCCAACCAAAAAAAGCCCAGGACCTGATGGTTTTCATGCAGAATTTTATCAGAACTTCCAAGAAGAACTGATACCTATACTCCTTAATGTGTTTCACATAATAAAATCAGAAGAGTCATTGCCAAACTCTTTTTATGAAGATACAGTCACCCTGATTCCAAAACCACACAAAGACTTAACCAAGGAAGAGAATTACAGACCAGTCTCCCTCATGAAAATCAATGCAAAATTTCTCAATAAAATTCTGGCAAACAGAATCCAAGAACACATTTAAAAAAATTATCCATTATGATCAAGTAGGCTTCATCCCAGAGATGCAGGGCTGTTTCAATATACAAAAATCTATCAATGTAATCCATCATATAAATAAACTGAGAGAAAAAAATCATATGATCATTTCATTAGATGTGAAAAAAGCATTTGACAAAATTCAACACCCCTTTATGATAAAGGTTTTGGAAAGGTTAGGGATACAAGGATCATAACTAAATATAATAAAAGCAATATATAGCAAACCAACAGCTAAGATCAAATTAAATGGAGAGAAACTCAAAGCCATTCCACTAAAATCAGGAACAAGACAAGGCTGTCCACTCTCTCCATATCTCTCCAACATAGTACTTAAAGTTCTAGCAATAGCAATAAGACAACATAAGAAGATCAAGGGGATTCGAATCAGAAAAAAAGAAGTCAAACTTTCGTTATTTGCAGAAGATATGATAGTGTACATTAGTGATCCCCAAAACTCTACCAAAGAACTCTTACAGCTGACAAATAACTTCAGTGATGTGTCAGGATACAAGATCAACTCAAAAAAATCAGTTGCAAGCCGGATGGTGGTGGAGCACACCTTTTATCCCAGCACTCGGAAGGCAGAGGCAGGCGGATCTCTGTGAGTTCGAAGCCAGCATGGTCTACAAGAGCTAGTTCCAGGACAGGAAGCGAAAGCTACAGAGAAACCCTGTCTCGAAAAAAAAAAAAAATCAGTTATCCTCCTATACACAAAGGATAGAGTAGCAGAGAGGGAATTCTGAGAAACGTCACCTTTTACGATAGCCACAAATAGCATAAAGTATCTTGGGGTAACTCTGACCAAGGAAGTGAAAGATCAATTTGACAAGAACTTTAAGGCATTGAAGAAAAAAATTGAAGAAGACACCAAAAAATGGAAGGATCTCTTATGCTCTTGGATGGGTAGGATCAACATAGTAAAAATGGCAATTCTACTAAAAGCAATCTATAAATTCAATGGAATCCCCATAGAAGTCCCAACAAAATTCTTCACAGATTTTGAGAGAACAATAATCAACTTTATGTGGAAAAACAAAAAACCCAGGATAGCCAAAACAATCTTATACAATAAAGGAACTTCTGGAGGCATTACCATCCCTGACTTCAAACTCTATTACAGAGCTTCAGTATTGAAAACAGCTTGGTATTGGTATAAAAAAAGAGAAGTCGATCAATGGAATCGAATAGAAGACCCGGATTTTAACCCACAAACCTATGAACACCTGATTGCTGACAAAGGAGCTAAAAGTATACAATGGAAGAAAGAAAGCATCTTCAACAAATGGTGCTGTCAGAACTGGATGTCAACCTGTAGGAGAATGAAAATAGATCCATATCTATCACCATGCTCAAAACTCAAGTACAAATGGATAAAGACCTCAATATAAATCTGAACACACTGAACCTGATAGAAGAGAAAGTGGGAAGTACTCTACAAAACATGGGCACAGGAGAACACTTCCTACGTATATCCCCAGCAGCACAGACATTAAGGGCAACATTGAATAAATGGGACCTCCTGAGACTGAAAAGCTTCTGTAAAGAAAGGACCCGGTCACTAAGACAAAAAGGCAACCCACTGACTGGGAGAAGATCTTCACCAACTCCACAACTGACAAAGGTCTGATCTCCAAAATATATAAAGAACTCAAGAAACTAGACTTTAAAATGCTAATTAACCCAATTAAAAAATGGGGCACTGAACTGAACAGAGATTCTTAACAGAAGAAGTTAAAATGGCCAAAAGACACTTAAGGTCATGCTCAACCTCCTTAGTGATCAGGGAAATGCAAATCAAAACAACTTTGAGATACCATCTTACACCTGTCAGAATGGCTAAAATCAAAAACACCAATGATAGCCTTTGCTGGAGAGTTTGTGGAATAAGGCGTACACTCATCCATTGCTGGTGGGAATGCAAACTTGTGCAACCACTTTGGAAATCAGTGTGGCAGTTTCTCAGGAAATGTGGGATCAACCTACCCCAGGACCCAGCAACACCACTCTTGGGAATGTACCCAAGAGATGCCCTATCATACTACAAAAGCATTTGTTCAACTATGTTCATAGCAGCATTATTTGTAATAGTCAGAGCCTGGAAACAACCTAGATGCCCCTCAATGGAAGAATGGATGAAGAAAGTGTGGCACATCTACACATTAGAGTTCTACTCAGTGGTACAAAACAAAGACTTCTTGAATTTTGCATGCAAATGGATGAAATAGAAAACACTATTCTGATTGAGGTATCCCAGACCCAAAAAGATGAATATGGTATGTACTCACTCATTAGTGTATTCTAGCTATAAATAAAGGACATTGAGCCTATAATTTATGATCCTAGAGAAGCTAAATAAGGTGAACCCAAAGGAAAACATAAAGTTAACCTGGATATTGGAAGTAGACAAGACTGCCAGGCAAAAATTGGGATCTTGGGGATGAGGTGGGGTGAGGGAGATGGAGAGATATAAGTGAGAAGGGGAGGATGAGGAGAACTTGGGGGAATAGGATGGTTGGGATGGAGGATTGGTGGATATGGGAGCAGGAAAGTAGATATCTTAATTATGGGAGCCATTTTAGGGTTGGCAAGAGACTTGACTCTAGAGGGGTTCCCAGGTGTCCAAGGAGAAGTTCCCAGCTTGTTCCTTGGGCAGCAGAGGAGAGCGAGCCTGAAATGACCCTATCCTATAGCCACACTGATGAATATCTTGCATATCACCAAAGAATCTTCATCTGGCGATGGATGGAGATAGAGACAGAGACCCACATTGGAGCACTGGACTGAGCTCCCAAGGTCCTAATGAGGAGCAG
Organism: Chionomys nivalis; assembly: GCF_950005125.1. Lineage (NCBI taxonomy): Eukaryota > Metazoa > Chordata > Mammalia > Rodentia > Cricetidae > Chionomys > Chionomys nivalis. The sequence continues at coordinate 4,911,105 of NC_080113.1, read as the reverse complement.
AAGGAGGGAGAACATGACCAAGGAAGTCAGGACTGCGAGGGGTGCACCCATCCACTGAGACGGTGGGGCTGATCTATTGGGAGCTCACCAAGGCCAGCTGGACTGGGACTGAACGAGCATGTGATCAAACTGGACTCTCTGAATGTGGCTGACAATGGGGGCTGACTGAAAACCCAATGATAATGGCACTGGGATTTGTCTCTACTGCATGTAATGGCTTTTTGGGATCCTGATATGTTTGGATGCACACCTTCCTAGACCTGGATGTGAGTGGGAGAACCTTGGACTTCCTTACAGGGCAGAGTACCCATGCCCTTTCTCAGGAGTTGAGGGGGTGGTGAAAGGGGCAATGGGAGGGAAATGGGAGGAAGAGAGCACGTGAAAATTTTAAATAGTATTTATAAAGCAATAAAAAATTAAAAAAAAGAAAGAAAGAAAATGAGAGACTTTGGAACACAGGCCTAATGCGATGTCTTCATCAAAACCTTCCCTTCAGGGTTCAGGGAGCTGCACAGAAAGTAAGACAGAATAACTAAGAGCCATAGATGGATGACTGCAAGGAAACACTGACTTCCAGACACAATATGAACCACGCACATATGAACTCATGGAAACTCAGAAAGCATCACAGGAACTACAGAGGTTCAGGCCAGATGGGGTCCAGTACTAGAGGAAAAAATAAATAAAGTCTCCAAATGTTAAAATGAGGCTTTGGATAAGCAACAAGTAGTACTCCTCCACTGTTTTTGTTTAGATTTCTTGCCCTGATTTCTCTTAATGATGTAACCTGGAAATATAAATAAATCCTTTCCTCTCCTGAACTGTTTTGTAATAGTTTTTTGTATTTTCAAGACAGGATCTCTCTCTCTCTCTCTGTCTCTCTCTGTCTCTCTCTCTCTCTGTCTCTCTCTCTCTCTGTCTCTCTCTCTCTCTTCTGTCTCTCACGCTCTCTCTCGTGTGCGTGTGTATGAATTTGTGGTGGAACTTGCTTTGTAAGCGAGGTCAGTATCAAACTCACAATATCTACCTGCCTCTGCCTCCCAAGTTCTAGAGTAAAGATATATACCACAATTACAACTGTCCAGACCCTGTTACTTAACCACACTTATTCTTATTTTAACTCATTGCATCATTATTGGTAAAGTAGTATTATTAATTATATAACTTGTCACTATATATGGCATCAGGAAATGCCAAAATCAGATACACATTCATGTCAAATTATAATTCTGGCAGTAATATATTAACACCTATCATGCACATCTTTTGGAGAAAAGTCACTGAAACAGACAACGCCCATGATGGGAGAGTTAAGACCACAAACACAATTGCTCAGCAATACACATAAAGAATAAAAATGATCAATAATTTAGTTGCTTTCTTTACAGAATATATTTTCAATCAAGAAAGAAAGCAAACCCTTGATATTTCTATACCACTAATATTTCTACTACTTTACAGCAAAGGGGTAGAGATGGAAAAGACCATCTATTCTAATCTTGCTTTTTTTTGGTTCAAGGTGAAACAACTGGAGGATAAGAGGAGAAACAATTACTGGACTTCCCACAAAATCAACTTAGGCAGTCCTGAGATCCTGAGGATCCACTAATTCTTGTCCTGACTATTACTCTTTGTTTCCTTGATATTGGGCTGTGATATTGGGCTCAGAGTTTATGTGTCTAGCATTCACGAATGTTACTGCAGACAAATAACTGGTAGCACAAATAATCCCATATGCCAGAATTAGCCATCAGTTCTAGTTGATTAAAGATTGCTGAATTTCTATAGCTCGTATTAACCACACCCTGGTCCTATTTTGTTACAAAACATAATATGCAGCTTCTCTACTTCACCTCCTTATAGTCGTCAATGCCTTAAACTGTAATAATTTTGTACTTGGCTTGATTCTTTCTCAACCTTGTCACAGAAGTTAATGACCATAACTAAAAGAGTGTTACTGAGATTGTCAGTCCAAAAAGCCTAGGCTCACATTCTTGGAAATTGGCAACGAGCCATACACACAGCAAGTTAAACTTGCTGATTCATATGATATTAAGTCGATGAAATACTAAGAAATGCACATTAACCTTCTCTAAATTACAAGCCATTATTACACCAACTTCACAGGTATAACTTATCAACACACTATACTACATGACCCAACGTCAGAAACAGCTGGACTCGAACCCACAGGTTGCTCTTTGCGTAACTATAAAATTTCTCACTTGTAACTTGTAGTTACAGCCCTCAAGAGAAATCTGACATGACTCAGCCCACAGGAAGGGATTTATCTCATGAAGGGTAATAAAGGTTCAAAAATGGCTACTGGTTTTTCAGTTAATGACAACCATTATTACCCAAATAAAACCACACACACAAGAAATTTCTCTGAGAGACCGACTCACATGACACTTCCCAAAACCTCCTCCAGTTACACTTTCCCTTGGGATATAAATGGGATGTAGTCTTCCCCCACCTCAACTCACCACACAGCTCTAGTCAATACCTCTCTTGACTACTACTACTACCTCTGCATGGTCAGCTGTTCACCCTGATACCTGCCTCATCACTGGAATGCCAACTTCTCTAGGGGAAAGTCTTCATAAGAACCGAAAACCAGCCCCATCTGACATGGCCATTTGCTACTTCTGTTTCTGTTGCTTCTCTTACACATTTGACACCCCATCCAAGTATGCACTGACCACAACAGAAACCAAACACGCGCAAAGAGCTTTTGTGATACACGTCCCAGGCTGGTCAAAATCTCTGGCTTCAGCCTCCCAATTATGGAAGTCTAACTTTTTTTGTGGCAAGTCCAAAAAGCCTGGCAAAGATAATTGTATTTTATTAATTTGTTTGTTTTCTTTTTGCCATCACAACCTAGTCATCTCAAAATAGCTTCACTGAACAAGGGAAAGCTTTCTCCAAGTATGGAAGAAATTTCTCTTTTCCACTGAGCAATCTGGGCATGCAAAGACAAATAGAATTTAACACCATTTAAGTTTTTACTAAGTCTTGCAAACTCAGTAAATGTTACAGGAGGGGGACATCAAAATGCATCCAGGAAATTTGTCCCTTGTTCTGAATTAGAGAGAGGCAAAACATTTCATTAGTGGACCATGTGTTTTCTAGGGTCTAGAATTGTTTAGTGTAAAATGAAGCAAAGGAAAGACAGATTATTCCCAAGTCAAAAGAACACTGACCTACAGAGAATTCCCAGTTATGCCTCTACTATCTCATTTCATAATGTCACATCTGCAATGAACAATCAGCCAATCTTAGGTGGAGGAAAAAACAGGCAAATGAAAAATTGTGACAATGTGCATTGATCTCATACCCAAAAAAGTACTGAAAAGTAGGAAGGAATAAAGGACGGGAAAGCATGAACATCTAAGCCATTTAGATTAGAATCAGCGGAGAGAGAGAAAGAGAGAGAGAGAGAGAGAGAGAGAGAGAGAGAGAGAGAGAGCCATCCCATCCTACTCACTGTGACATCCCAGATATGAAAGAAACACTGTTGGTTCAGATTTGATTTCTCAATGGTGTCCATGTCTGTAATTGTGATTTCCCCATCCTCCCCACATCTGAGGCCAATCATGGCAAAGCTCTTGAGATACTCACAGCCAATGGCACCTGCGCCTACATACAAGTTGGCAAACAGACTGATCAATGTCACTAATGGTGGGTGCGCACCACTCCTTATTCTCAAAAGAAAACACCAAGAGCATGTAAGACCGTGTACTAGCAAGGTCACAGGGCTGGAAATTCGTATGGATGACTGAGGGAGGAGGGCAGAACGGGTAAATGGGGACAGAGGTACATGAGGCCTTTCCTCTCAAACAAATACAGGTGGTGTGACTAGGATAAGAAAAACAAAAGACCCACCTCCCCAAAAGAATCAGGGAGCGAGAGACAAATCCTAGAAATGGTGGACAGAAGCCATTAGTGTTAATCACCAGGAAGTACTTCTGATCCAAATACAGCCACTTTGCCCATCGTAACAGTTCCTGCGCTGGATTTATATGAATAAAGACAGGTTAGGGATAGACTTCCCTCAAGATGTTCCCAAACTTTCCATTGTTCCCACTGTCCTACCGGCAGGCATTTATCTTCCATGAAAGTCACTTTGTGCTCGGGGAGTCAAGGGCATCAAAGTACAGCCACTGTCTAATGGGCAGAAACTTCCCAGAAGAAGCCTGGGGAAAGAGCGTTGCCAGTAGTCACAGGTGCCGAGAGTGACAACAACAAACAGGCAGTGATGGAATCAGAGGAGCACAGCGCTCCACACCCTTTCCCCCTCCTGATGACCTTCATGACCTTCTGGGCAGCCAAACCACCAATGAAGGCATTCATGGGTGGCAGATCCCCAGCAGCTACATATGCCAACTCCCGGATGAGGTCTATGTTCAAGCAATCCTGCTGAGCTGCTGGCAATGCTCGAGCATCCACAGCTTGTGCCAAGGTCACCATTTCTGCTGCATCCTCCGGGTTGGATACAAGGAACCGAGAGAGACCCTATCATGCCCTACTGGAGGAAGAACAGGCACAGGCAAGACAAGCCAGGGTTTCTGGCTGCCTTCCCACTTATGCACCTCATCATGGGGCCGAAGAAGCCTGCTGTGTTGAGTACAGAACGATGCAGGGCCTAGAAGCCAATGTGCAGCTGAGCAGGGTGACAACACTTAGCAAACTCGGTTACCACAAAATCTGGCTCTGCCAAGGAGGTGAGCAAGGGTTTTTGTAGATCATGGAGCATCAACACCAGATGTGGACAACCTAGGCTTCTCCAAGACAAAGGTTCATCTACTCACAGGCCCTCCTCACCTACACACAAAAATGATCTTCCAAGACACTTTCACTTGACTGACAATGCCTCCACGGGTGTAGTCGGAGAAGCCAGAGGTATCACAGATACTAAAGGTATGGGGACCTGAAAGAAGAAACAGACAGAGAAGAATGACAGCCCATGCAGTGCCCCTGCGACTCTCCAAAGATCAGTGCACCATCTAAACCAAAGCACAAAAACTTTATAGAAGCCTAAGACATCCCAGTTTTTGTTTCTTTACAGAATGCTTTACTCAAACACGGGGGTGGAGAGTGGGGGAGGGACAGACAAGTAAAGCCCAAAACAAACAAACCACGCACGCCCACCAAAGGCACTGGAGTACAGAACACAACTCTCATCCCAGCACCTCAGAGGTCAACTCAGGTGGATTCAGAGTTCAAAGGCAGGGTATACCCATGACAACCAGAATGACAGCAAACACACTTATCCAGCTTCAGACTCTGGGCGCTAAGCCACCGCATCTGGCTTCTGTTTCAACACAGCCAAACAAAATGGGAAGGAAGAGTAGTTCCCCTCTGACTAACAGCTGACTCAGTAGTTGAGGGAGCATCCTGCTCTCACAGAAGACAGGAGTCTGGTTAAGTTCCCAACTACACACTTTGGGCAGCTCCCTAGAGTCTGTACCTCTCACCCCAGGGAATCTCAAAACGCACGCACACAGGCTCGCACGCATGCATGCAACTAAATTTAAAACAAGACAAAAAAAGAAATCTACTTGTCTTCATCTCCCAAGCATGATGCTTACAGATACAGGCCATACCACCTAACTTTCCTGGCAGAGATTCTGGGGATCAAACTCAGGCACTTGTGACTGCACTGCAAGAACTACCAACCAACCGACTTGCTACACTAACGCTCACTATCCCACTACTATTTAGTGAGTGAGAAGATAAAACAAGCTGTACATGTTCAAAACTAAAGACATTGTTTGCATCTGTTTCTTCATCTGGACACGGTATTCACAGAGCCCAGGCTGGCCTCTTACTCTGTAGCTAAGGTTGGACCTGAAGGCCTAATCCTCCTGCACCCACCTGCTGGAGCACCAGGATTACAGGTGCATGCCATCATCCACAATGGCACCCAATTTTCCTTTCTGACAAACAGTTTCTACTCACAGAGCTCAGGGATGGAGGACTATGTCCAAAACAACTTAAGAACCTTCAGTCCTGTCTTCATCAATGACTAATCAGTTTACAGCCCATGCAGGCATTTCTCCAAGAAAAAGAGGATGGCCATGAGTACTCAGTAATCCCACTCATTCAAGTCTACATAATACAAGGAGTTGAGACCCAAGATTTAACTAGGCAAACCTTTTAGAAACCAAGCATGCCAGTACAACTAAAGCCAGCATCAAATATGTAACGCAAGTATCTTGCAGCTATAAATAATATCAAACATCATGCTACTTTGACTGTGTTTGAGCTCACAGGTCTCACTTCAGTGCTCACGAACTTTCCTAATTTAAGGGACATAATCTCCACAGAAGCTTTGTTAGTCTCACTTTGTGGGGTTTCACTGTATTTGGCCAACTGCGTACACTAACTGTTCTGAAGTACTGTAGATGTGTCTCCCCAAATCTTCTCCCATCACTCCCTTATCGCCTTCAGATACTTTCTCAAAAATGCAGGTGGGATGGCTGAGGGGAGCTCTTGGGATCCATCTGTCTCCGTCCTCCACCCTGCGCCCCACTGGCTGGTGCAGGCCTTCCCTGCATGTACTGCCATGCCCCACCACACAACAGTGATTTACATGGCTAGATTTACAGAGTTCTGAATTCAAACTCTGTCCTTAAGAGAGCAAGTGTTTAACACAGCAAGCACGCTGCACACTGACCTCTCTTTCCAGGTTCTATTCTACCAGAACCTAGCTTACCAATCTTACATACTAGAAAGGATCTAGTCATTTAGTCCTTTTACAGCTTAGCAGGGAAAACTGAATTGCCTAAACTACAACCAAGATGGGGAAAAGTCAAAAGGGAATGAGCCAAGCATAAACCGGCTGCTTCACAAACAGCTTCACAGAAGTCAGCTGCACAGAAAGAGATGATGCAACAGGGGCCAGGGCAGCACAAGTTAGAAGGCAGCGTTATACCAGGCCATTGGTGACACAGGGCTCTGACCCCAGAACTCAGGAGGCAAAGGTAAGTCAATGCTGACTTTGAGATAAGCCCAGTCAGATCGGCAAGCTCTACAGTGATCTTGTGGCTTCTGAGACAGCCCATATCACAGAGCCACCTTTCCCCTTTGGTCTGTGCCACCAACTTCTCACCCTCCTTCCCCAGGCTTGCCGTACCCAGAACTTTGATCTCTATGGGACCGATGCCATTGAGTTCAGTCATGCCCTGAACTTCTGTGAAACAGACAAAGTCACCACTCTCAAATCCATGTCGGGATTCCTCCAAACAGGTGACGACCCCTGGACTCTCCTGGTGGCGGGGAGGGGGAAAGAGTTAATAAGAGCTAAACCGCACACAGTGAGGCATGCTTATAGTCAGTCACACTTCTATGGAAGCCAAGGCAGAAGGGTCATCGTCTATTCAAGGCTAGCCTTTACTACATTACTGAGAATGTCTCAAGCACAAACACTGAACAGCAATAACACCACACACAAACAAACAAACAAAAGTATTTACAATCTATGGCAGGTTGTAAGGTCAACCACAGGCAAAGAGTACTCACCTATTTAGTCACAGGTCCCAAGTTCACCAGTCAGGTAGGTGAGGGGGAAGAAAGGGGGAACAGGAAAAGAATGGAAAAATCAAGAGGGGTAAGAAAAAGAAACATCAATAGAAAGTAAGAAAGGGAGGAGAGGAGAGAGAAAACAGAAGGGCAGGGAGAAAAATAGGAAAAGGAAAGGAAATAACAATTACTGCCAGCCTCTGCATTAGAACCTATAGGGCTGGCCTCCTTACGCTGGTGATCATGGAAACCATAGCACTGAGTGGCTGCTCCCCATCTGAATCAGTGAGAATCATTTCCTCACAGAAGAGTTGCCTACGGAGGGGATCAACAGGAGCGGAGCTTTGGGCCAAGCACAGGGCCTTCCAGCACTCGAGGTACTGGAGCAGATCAGAGGATTCTCACACCACACAGGGAAAACAAAAGAGCTTAACTCGGATCTCGTCGGTGGAGGAACACATGAAGGCTTGGGAAGACTCTCCACCTATGTTTGGTGGAAGTTAGACCAGGAAGGGGCAAGCACTCACCCAGCTAGGCCTTGAGTTTCTGCCACCACCAGCTTGATTCCACGGCTATGACAGAATTCACCCACCCGCAGCTGATATTCCAAAGGAGTACTGGTAAGAACCACCACCTGTGAAGACCAGCAGGCTCAGGGTTGGGGTGGAGTGAGAGAATAAAAGATAATAAAAGCTGTCAGAATTGAGAGAGTAGGGGGAAGAAAACAACACACAGGTTTGGCTGACTCAGCCTTTGCCATGTGAGCACACAAGTCCCAAGGGTTTCAAAAAAATAGATTCAAGAAAACACTCCTAACTACGACAGCAAGAGTAACAGTGATGCTACGGCAGGCGAACAAGGTCTGAAGACTGGCTAAGTGAATGTATCTGGTGAAAGGAACTGCTGGCTACCTACAGCCAGGTCATACACACCTAGGGTGAAAACTCAGTCATCCCAGGTTTCCTCTCATTACACCTGCCTGTACAAGGCTTGAGAATAACATATGCAGGTGATTTCCTCCAGAGCTCATACCACAACCCCCTTCTACATATGAATCTGCCCCTTTGGCGAGCTCTAACTGCTGCCTACATCTCCTAGTTTCCCAGCACAAAGCCTGACACAGACACACTGAGGCAGCCTAAAGGACAACAAAGAGAAAGAATAAGGCAGGAGGCTTGAGGATACCTGAAAACCACTAAGAAAGTTCTCAATTAAGGGTCCAGTGTAGCTGTGCAGCTCAGCAAGGCGAGGTTGTGATATCTCTGCTTGGTTTTTGCCAATATCTTCCTCACATCGGTAGAACTATAGAAAGGGTGGAGGAAGACGGGCGCCTAAGGTGGAGCCAAGGCAAGGAGAAGCCAAAACACGATACCTGGGAAGACAGATCAGCCCACTGGGCAGTGCCATGGTCATGGAGAGTGACAGCCTTGACCCTACCGAGGATGATATTCTTGGCAATTTCCACACCCAGACCCATTACCAGCACACTGGAAGTTTGGAGGTGTTTCATTGCCTCATGACCTAGTACATACCTGTCAGCAAAGAACTCCAGGTTAGGGCCTAACCCACTCCATGCCTCCTCCACTCTCCATCTCTCCTCCCAGATACTACTCACAGCTGATAAAAGTAAAGGTCTTCATCTATGTTCATTTCCTTGTTTTTTGACAGCTCCTAAAATCAACACAGAGTTCCAGGGGAGAGAAAATAGTGATGGGAATTGGCCATATGGAAAGGCTGAAGTACTACTTGGCCACTATCACCAGCAACCTCTCTGGACACCATCCCGACTCTCTGTAAGAGGAAAATACTCACATTACTTGACCCTGGGGGTATTCCAAACATAGTAGAACTGATGGGAGACCATTTAGAATCCACCTTAGAGTTGGGTCTAAACACTCTGCATTTCTTGGACAGGACTGAGCTGGACATCTGAAGAAAAATGAGAGCATCACAAGCTGAGGCATGTATGACAGGATCATTTTCCTGGTATCCACTCAGAGAGGTTTTCTAGAGTACTGATATCCTGTTCTGACGGAGAAGGCATGAAAGATAGATTTCTTAGGTCAAACCAATGCAGCTCTTAAGCGTTGGTGCAGTGTGCAAAAAGTGCTCGTGCACACAGATAAGCACCCGAGAAGCCAGCAAAGTTAAATACACAAGCATCCTTCAAAGAAGGTGGTGTTTACCTGTCCTCTTCCTGGAACCATGGGAATGGATGGAGTTTACAACATGGCTGATCCACTGCTGTCTCTGAGGAGCCAGCCTCCTCCATCCGTAACACCAATAATTCATGTTTTGCTTATCCCAAACCCTTTTCACCTAAATCTTGAGCACCAATTCCAGTCCATAAAACCCATTCTTATGAGGTCTCTTGTGCTTTAACAACAGCCTAAGTGACTTCTCCATTTTCTTAGGGCCAATCCTGGCACCCACAGGCATCATGTTTACTAAGTCAAGTTCCCTAGATCCTAAATCTTGGGTACTGTCTCTGAGTCAACAGTACCCATTCTTATGAAAGAAACCAGACATAGTTTTGTAAAGAATCTCGGTGTAAGCATGTCGTAAAATTGTTGTGCACTTGAGGCTGAGTTCGTTGTTATCTGACTACTACCGTCCTCTCCCCAACTGCTAAAGTGAAACAATGGCTAAAGTAAAATGATCTGGGCCAGACTCTAGAAGTCCTTCCTGGTCTAGCACCAGTACCCAAATCAGGCTGATCTAAGTTTCCGTCTTACCTCCCCCTGACAGTTTTTGCTGCCCGCTGTAAAGCCTCCTGGGACCCTCCTGCAGTACAGATCAGGAATTTGACAGTTCACCCCCAGAAGATTCAGAGAGCAGACATCCCAAAGTAGTATTGGGTTTCTCTGACAATAAGACTGAATTCCACATTATATCCTGCTTTTGAAGCTAGAGGTAGGGAAGAGCCATCGAAAGGATGAGAATTATGCAGACCTTGGAAAATCAGACTGGGACAGCAGACAGGTTACACATAACAAGTCTAGTCTTGTGTCTAGTCCATTCAGAATTTCTTTAGACAACTAAAGTAAATCTGAAGAAAGTGCTGGGTCCAATCAAAGTGGAGGCTACATCACAAAAGTACTCTTTCTAAAGAATAATGTTTGGCTAAACAGAGTTCCTATACCAGGTCCTTATGAACAGACAAGAAGGAAGTCAATGATAGTTGCTGAGTCTTTATAGAAGTACACTCCAGGAAATTTAGGCTGGCTCTAAGAAATCTTTTCAGGAAGGTATGTAGGCACTAATTCACTGACCTAAAGATTCAAGTCAAGGCTGAGTGGCGGTGGTGCACGTCTCTAATCCCAACACCTAGGAGGCTGAGGAAGGCAATCTTGATCTCTATGAGTTCAAGGACAGCCTGGTCCACATTGGGACTTCCAGGACAGCCAGGACTATTACACAGAGAAACCTGATCTCAATTAACCACCAAGAAAGTAATTAATTACTTAATTTTAAAAAAGCCAAGTCACAAGAGTGATTTCACATAAAGTCCTAGAGTGAGACTGGTCATGTGGTACACACAAGTGTGCGATGGGGGCCCAAGTGATTCAGTCCTTAGTTCTAAAAGCATCAAGAGAAATCCAGAAATCCAGAGTAGATGTCAGAAAGAAATTTGCAGAGTGTCCTCTTTTATGGAAATGATGACCTAAAAAGGTGACTGCAGGATCTCCGTTCTTTTGCTCCATTTCTATCCTAATTAACAATACGAACTTAACAAATAAATAAAAGCACTCTATCTCACAGCCTATCTCTCTCTGCTGAGCAAATGCACTAGCTCCTTCTGCCCACCAGAATGCCTTAGAGGAGCACTGGTGACTGAGGTCCGGCCCTGAGCTTTAACTCCCTGAACAGCTAAGAGAAAGCACCTCCTACTTGCCTGTAGCCCTGAATCCAAGACACTGAGGTGAAACTGAGCTCCTCCACCTGCTAAATCCTAGGCCTCCGGCACAAGAAAGCCGAACCCAGGTTTCTCCTGAGCCCCTGAAGCCTCCACCACAAGCAGTTTGTGCTGCCCGCCCAGAGAACGAACCTGCCTGCCACTCTCTTCCATACTTACTCTTCCTCGAAGACTCGGCCCCACACCAGGGCAGCTCCACCTTCAGGTCCCTGACCAGAGGAGTAACTAGAAGCTCCCTTCTTTCGAGGAGCATCCCTCTCCCCAGTCGGGGAACAAGATGGCATCTGCCAGGAGAAAGCGGAAAGGAGGAGCCAGAGTCACAACCACCCACTCAGGAATCATGTCTGACATAAGCCGCAGGCAAGCGTGACTCTGCTCTGCCAGGTATCGTCCAAACCTCTCGAGCGACAGCCTAGCTCCCTGCAGAAATGGTGATTGCTCCTGTTGGAAGCAGGACATGAAACCATGGGGAAATCACCTGCTGGGAAAATGCTTGCCGTACAGACCAGTAACAGAACATGCCTTTACTGTTTATACTCCTAGTCACTTGCCCGTGCTGTGGAGCTTTCTCCCCCACCCCAGCGAATAGGAGTTTACGCTGAGCTGATGGCTGCACTCTCTCCCTCTTCTCTTACACAGAATCATCAGCCTTGGGGTCTGAATGACTACTTCAATATGACTTGTACCTTTAAAGGCAAAGCTGACAAAATGTAAACCCGCCATGGCGGGGCATGGGGATGGTGGGGGTGGGGAGGATAGGGGGAGCGATATTTCTTGGTGCATGTGTGCAGGCGCCAAATGGAAAACAAATTATTAATGCAAAATTGATACATCTTTTTCCGTAATGTATGACTGAACACGTAATTAAACACGAGAGATAGATGTTAAGAACAGGAAAAGTTCTACTTTATTGTAGTGACAGACGTATTTATTTTATCCTCCATTGAGCAGGCACCTGTCATGATTCACAGTCCTGGTGCTCTTAGTGCTTCTCTGTGAGCACAAGGACTTCTGTGTACCAACACCTTGACCTGGACTTACATCCCCAGGAATGTCAGTGCAGGAAGACAACACATGCCCAGGAATTCCTTTGCTCAAATAAACCTGTTGTTAACAGCTTTTCGGTTTGGCTTGATCTGTTTTACTGCAATGGTGGAGCAGCCTTTATTGGAGGAAGAAAGCCTACTAAGTTTATTGGGGATGGTTAAAATCTGTGATATCTGTAACAAAAAAATTAACTTAAAACTCTTAACCGGGGTTGATTATTAAAAATCTGTGCATTAGGTGATTTTTTTGTTCCTTTCTTTTGGTTTTGCCACACAGGGTTTCTCTGTGTATTTCCGACTGTCCTGGAACTCACGCTGTAGACCAGGCTGGCCTCCATCTCACAGAGATGGATCCGCTTGCCTCTCTGCCTCCCTAAGTGCTGGGATTAGAGGTGTCTGGCACCACCGCCCGACTGCTTTAGGTAGTCTGAAACAAATCATAAGGTAAGATTCAATTCTGGGGTAAGTTCTGAGATATAAGCCATCTTTGCTAGGGTTGGAAAGGACATGTGCCAGTTGACTTCACTGCCATATTGCCTAAGGGTGATGACATGGTATAGGCGACCTAGGGAAGAACAGGTCTCCAAAGATACTTTTAAACAAGAAAATATTTTACATGATAGTTTTGTATGATGATTCCTGTCTTGAAAAAATGGTTCATAAAACAATGCTTCTTTAATGAGGTATTTAGGGCTGCACCTCATAAGCAAGAATGTACCTTTAATTGGCACTCAAACTTTGTAACATGAAGAGTCACCCAGATGATACTGGTTTTAAGAAATGATGGCTGTATGGGAAACAGCTAAGGTTTGCAAGCATGTGACCAGACTGGAGTTCCTAAAGAGATCCCAGTTGCAAGGAAGAGACCTTAACAGTTTTGGAGGGGCTGATGTGTCAGAGAATGCCCTGACAGGAATCAGCTGGAGGGGTACTTGGGAGGAGGCGCTGAAGCTGAGGGGAAAAAAAAAAGAGTAAGAGAAATGAAGACAGAAACATTGGGTGGACTTGGAGGAACAAAGGTGAATACCAAACAGCCCCAAGTTTATTTCTCGCCATCATATGTACTAATTACAGGCAAAAGGCACAACAAAGTCAGCTAACCGCCTCCCGCACTATCCTTGGGAAGAAGCTCCAGCAGGTGCATTTTCTCAATACAAGAATTCCAATAACAGCAAGCAGATACTGATCACTAAGGAGTAGTGCCACCAGCCAGCATACACCAGAACAAATCTTAATAGATAATTGTTCTTTCTTATCGGCAAAACATGCTCTTTCCCACGGGCTTAATCAGAACTTTCTCACAGACCTCAAGGATGCCAGCACAGCAGGCAATCTAGAACTCAAATGATGTCTTTACGTCAGATGGAAAGTGAGTTTTATGTGGGCTACCACGCTGGTGCCATGGGATAGTCTTCTGAAATCCCAGCCACAATTAAATGGAGCCAGCTGGGACCTAGAAGGCGGGCTGCATAATGCTGCCAAGGGTGGATCCAGGAGGTGACCCAAGCTCCTTGGGAAAGGCCAGGTGATTAGGAATAATCCTCGGATATTGAATATTAAATTGCTTGTTCTGTTGGACCTTGGTTTTGCCTTGTGTGGATTATGATTTTTCCCCTTGTTTTTTTCCCTCTTGAATTAAAAGATACTTTATTTTTAAGAGATTTTGTACTAAGAGGGAATTATGGATTTTTACAAAGAAGCTGGGTATTTTTAAGAACAGCTTTTAAAATTATTTAAAATTACAAAGCTATAGAACATTTTAATTTTCTAATATCATCAATATGTAATCTTGATAAATAGGTAAGTAAAAGTCTTAAACTTAGGGCCACAGCTCGACTCCGGAGACTAAGGAGGTATTCCTATCTCATAATGCAGCAAGTTGGGGACCTAAGCAGTTAGGCAAAGGGCCTCTCCTTAACTAAGGTCTATTCAGGCTAACAGAGGCCGATTTTAGGAATGTATGTCTAATCTCCTTGTTCTTACTAACAACATCGAGTTGTGGCTATTTTGGTGAACTGAGTCGTACAGGGAACTGTTGTGATCCTATAAAAGGATCAGGAGAATTCCAATCTCTTTGTGTAACTGTGGTCTCATAAAACGAATTGGACAACAGTGTTCTACTTTGCAGAATAATCTTGTGAGCATTGACTTGAAGTGTCCTTTGAATGTCTGGTAGAATTCTTTGCTGAAATCATCTGGCTCTGGGCTTTTCTTTGTTTGGGAGACTTTAATGCCTTCTTCTATTCTGCCGGGGGCTATGGAACTTCTTAACTTATTTCTCTGATTTTGATTTAACTTTGATAAGGTTCCCATGAAGAAAATTACCCATTTGTTGAGGTTTTCCAATTTGGTAGTGTTCAGATTTCTTGAAAGTATGTCCTTAAGATTCTCTGAATTTCTCCTGTGTCTGTTGTCATGTCTCCTTTTCATTTTTGATTTGTTCATTTGGATATTTTCTCTCTTCTTAGATAAGTTGTAGAAGGGTTTGGCAGCTAATCTTAACTGATTTTTCTGAGATCCAACTGTTGTTTCATTGATTCGTTGTGTTTGTGTGTGTGTGTTCTGTTTTATTGACTGTAGCCCAGAGTTTATCTCTTGACATCCACTCCTCTTGGGTGTGATTTATTTATTTTGTCCCAGAGGTTGCAAGTGTGCTTTTGAATTGCTAAGAAGAGAACTCTCCAGTTCTTTTATGTTGGCTCTTAGTGCCTAGTGACTTTCCTCTTTGAATCACCTTCATTATGTCCCTGCATTTGGGTTTGCTGTGTATTCCATTGCCTTCTGACACACATGGAAACCTTTGTCTTCCTGAGAAGCACAGCCTCAAAAAGGAAGAACAGAAATGGCATGTTTTATACATCATAATTGGAATTATTTTTACAGTGGCAGGTATGATGAATATTGTCACAAATTGTGTTAACTTTTGGAGCAATGTTGGTGGTGACTACTGGTATATCAAAATAGCTTCAGGGTGTATTATAATAAAAAGTGAATTCATAATAATATGATGCCTTGTGACTGATGAATTTCTGTCAAAACCTGTTCCTGCTTGTTACAGGTAACAGATATTAGAAATGCTTGCTTGTTAGAAAAGGAAGACAGGGTAGTAAGGGTGGATAGCCACAGTCTGAACTCCAGTAAAATAAAACAATTCAGTGGTGAGTCAATACAGAAGCAACAGGACAGAAAAAAAATTGACAACCATGAGTACAGAATTAGTCTTTGTTTATAATCTTTGCTGTAAGATTTAGGTGAAGTCAACAAGCAGGATAAGTGCATGAATGTGTCATTTTGAGGTTAATACAGCATTAAATGGAAGTGAAACATGGAATGTGCCCTCAAAACAGTAAGAATTAAATCCAGCTGAGTAAGAGAGCAAACAAGCAAGTTTTCCCTAGAATCCTTGGTTTAGACCCTTGCATTCTCACCAATACATGTATTTGGTAGGTGAATTTCCATGTCAGGCTATCATTAAGAAAATCGGGGCATGAACTGAAGCAGAATCCCTGCTGTCATAAAAGAACATCCTGTGGTATGGACATAATTGGAGCCTGCTTCTCTTTGAGCCTTCATTGCCCTTCATGACATAAATCCTTTCGCGGGATCTGTCTGTGAAGTTTTTGTGTGTCGGTGCCTGGGAAAGAGCTCTGTTCTCCTTATTCCCACCCAGAAATTAAAGTCTGAGACTGCTGTTGCTGCAGTATGAGACATAAATCCACACATCAGGGTGTTCAGTCACCTGAAACAAGTAGGCCCTGAGACAGAACACATCTCTGATGGTGACTTCTTCCAAAACCTGGGTGGTGTGGCCAATGCCCAGGGCAATGTGGATGCTTATAAGATGGAGTAAAGTGAGGACAAATATGTGTGTGTGTGTTCATGAGATACTTTGTTCCTGTGTGTGTTCCTGTCTTATCCAAACATTACTGCTGCTCACCTGCTGTGTGTGTTTGTGTGTGTGTGTGCTTGCGAGATGCTTTTGTTCCTGTATGTTGCTGTCTTATCCAAACATTACTGCAGCTCACCTGCTGTGTGTGTGCTTGCGAGATGCTTTTTTTCCTGCGTGTGTTCCTGTCTTATCCAAACATTACTGCTGCTCACCTGTTGTGTGTGTTTGTGTGTGTGTATGTTTGCGAGATACTTGTGTTCCTGCCTTATCCAAACATTACTGCTGCTCACCTGCTGTGTATGTGTGTTTGCGAGATGCTTTTGTTCCTGCCTGAGTTTCTGTTTTATTCAAACATTGCTGCTACTCACCTGCCATTTCTTCCCATCTCCCTGAAGGTCTGTACATGGACCCCATTGTGTGTATTACCAAAAGCCTCTGCTGGAATCAGGCACCCTGGGCACCAAGGGAAACGTGCAGGTGGTCGTTCCCTTCTTGACAGAATCTTACAGCTCTAGCCAGGACCCACCTGAGAAATCCATCCCCATCTGCACACTGAAGAACTTCCCCAATGCCATTGAGCACACCTTCAAACTTGGAAGGAATGGGAGGTAGAAGGAGTAGTAGGCAACAGGCCATCATCAAGGCTTTGCTCTTCTCATCCTCCAAATTCCTTTGGTTTTCTGTGGGCTTTGTGTGTAGAACACATTCTGTGACTATACCAGCAGTCGGAGTACCTGCCAGTGATTGCTTTCTTATAAAAAGGACTTTACCTTCGTTCACATCTTCTGTGTGCTGTGAGAGTCTCTGAGATCTTATGTATATCAACCCTGTTTTAACTAGCATAGATAGTTTCTTTTGGAGTCGTCCAATTCTGAACAGCTCTCACAAGGTCTAACAAGTTCAAACCAAGCAAATCCCAGCATAAAGAAGGTGAAGTCCTCACACCTCTCCCCACAACACCCGTCCCCACCACCACCACCACCTAGAATATTGATACCAGTTTGGAAAGGGAAAATCCATTATCTACACTTGAATGTAACTGGGTATATCAGCCACATTCCAGGGTACGCCTCATGCCTGGTAGTACGTGAACGATTGGACCTCGTTTTTCTTGTGTACTTTGGTTTTGTCCTACGTGTGTGTGTGAGTGTGTGTGTGTGTGTGCCATTTCTTCCTTTCTTTGCTTGGTGTTTACTTTTAGTGTGTGTGTGTGTGTGAGATAGAGAGAGAGAGAGAGAGAGAGAGAGAGAGAGAGAGAGAGAGAGAGAGAGAGAGAACATGAGTTGAGTGGGTAGGGAGTTCAGGAGATTCTGGGGGGTGTTGGCAGAGGGGAAAATTCTCAAAGTATACTTAAGAGAAACATTTTAGTACAAAAATTAATGTCGAGCTTTCTATTTTGGAAGAGTTAAAGGAGCACCATTGACCATGTGTCGAACAGTGAGAATGATCTGTGTAAACAGTGCTTTTGCTACACAAATCAACTAATGTTGTTTCTGATGATTTTCTTAGTTACCTGTAGAGTGAGTGCATTTTTGGTTGGTTTCTTCTTACCCAGAGTGTGTTAAGCAGCTGGTTTGTCAGTGTGACTTCTGCCTGTGTTGTCAGGTACACAATCATCCTGGATGGCTAAGTGAGTGGAAACTCAACCGAGAACCTAGTCCTTCTCATGTTCTTTAAAGCTGAGAAAAAAAGCCTGTTTAGGTTTCTGTTGGCTCATAGGTTTGTAGGTATAGTAGAGTAAGGACATCCTAAGGGGTTGGAGATTAGAAAAAATTACAGTGTGGAGCAGTCCAGCTGAATTGCAATAGTGTCATAGTCCTTGCTGGAGGTTATGGAGTTGTTCTCTGAATCTGCACAGCAGGCAGTGAAGGACAAAAAGTTTCAGAGAGTGTCCAGCAACTTTGTAGGACCCATCTGGGACCCGCAGATTCCTTATCTGCAAAATGTGGATTGAAGTGATGCCTATCAGAGAGAAATGTGCATTGAAGCAATAATGTACCAGAGAGATTTTGTAAAGCACTTAATGGTGGATTGGGCTTGTCTTATCCATCACAGGATGTTGGTAAAGTACTTAGCATTGGATTGGGCCTGTATTTGGCACTGTACTCAATAATATGGTAGGTGTGTGCTCGTTCATTCACTTGGATGACTGCAGATATTACGGTTTACTCAGAGGCTTAAAGCTGAAATGGGTACAGGTGTGTTTGTTCCCTTGCAATGGGTCATAAAAGTAGGAAGTATGTGTGATAGTTAGAATTTAGAGTCTGAATGCAGTCTTCAGGCAGGGACAAGCTTTACTATTTGGTAGTCTCTCGTGCATGTATTTGTTCTGTCAGTAGTGGGCTCGGGATGAATTCAAGCAGTCCGCAGAAACTGTTAACCAGTACCTTCTGCCCATCAACCAAGGCATTCCATCTGCCCACCTGAGTCACAGTGGATGAGCTGGGTGAATTTGGAGGTGTTTCCATGGAGAAAGGAGGCTTGTCCAGAAACCGTATTTCTAGACCTCTGAAATAATCCAGCTCTTTGCGTCAGACAGGAATCCCAAGTTCATGGAGCAGACACTGCAGCTGGCTGGCACCCAGCCTTTGGAAGTACTGGCAGCTGTACAGCATAGTCTACTCCTGCATAGGCCACAGACTTGGGCTGACTGTGTGACTTGGGCCTACCGCTACTGGCACACACGGTATTCTGACAATATCCAGCAGTTGCTGCACAACTTCCCTCCAGACCAGGTATTACACACCCGATGGGTGTATTTGGCCCAGTATGTGCCCTGGGAATTGGATGGTTACTGTCCTGTGGATATGGCTTATTCCAGGCAGCCAGCCACCCCAGGCATACCAAGAAAGGGTTTGGGCCAGTGCCTTATGCACACATTTGTGTTTTCCTTCTTCCTGTCCCACAAGAAGGGCTTAGTATCCTTGTTGCCTGCACCTGGGCTAAGTCATGTCAGATTTCTCTTGAGGGCTGTAACTACAAGTTACAAGTGAGAAATTTTATAGTTACGCAAAGAGCAACCTGTGGGTTCGAGTCCAGTTGTTTCTGACGTTGGGTCATGTTGAGTATAGTGTGTTGATAAGCCATAGCTGTGAAGTTGCTGTAATAATGGCTTGTAATTTAGAAAGGATTAATGTGCACTTTTTAGTATTTCAAGTTTAATTTGCTGTGTGTATGGCTCATTGCCAGTTTCCAAGAATGTGAACCTAGGCTTCTTGGATTGAGGTCTACCTGAGAATTCCTTCTCCTTCAGCCCTCCTCATACCTTCTCACTGCCCTAGTTTACAAACTCTGGAGCCCTCTTTTGGGCGGGGCCAAAAATGCTGTCCACACCAACTCACCTTTGACACAAACAGTGTAAGTGTCCTTAGGGTCTCTTAGGTAGGTGTCTGGCGAGTAGGTCTCTACCCTTAACCCCATGTTAAGTTTTGAGCTCACTTTTCTTTGCCATGCCTTTCAGCCCCTGCATCTGGACTGCGTGATGGCTGATGTCAACCTGCTTGCACAGACTAGGAGGGTCTCACCACAGCGCTGCTGTGGCCAGACTCCTGCAGTCTCTGCAGCTCCCCAATTTGCTCCCAAGTCTGGCATCAGGATTCACGTTTCTGAGCAGGAATTCCAGAGCACCAGTGCCACAGTTGGTGAGAATGCTTTGTCATGAGTTCAGGGATCACCCACCTATTTGTCTCCTCCCCCTCTAAGCCTCTCTCTGCTGTTTGCCATTGGCCATGCTCTTTACTTTATTTTTGAGAGTTACCTAGTCTATCTTCTTTTGAGTCTGGACTTAAGGATGGATGCTTGAAACAGATTTCTGTATCTCATTCCTTTGCAGTGTAGGTTTATGGAAATGTTTCATTTATTTCCTTTTGATTTATTTTCATACAAAAAGAATGTGAATTCTCCCTGCTCTCTTGGCGTCTAGATACCTTGGCTGCTCTGTCTCATAATAGGTCTCCTCTAGTTTCCCACCCAGGTATCTACCTCAGACTTTCCTCTGTGTCAGTGCCCTCTTTGTGTCTGCTTGAAACACACCTGGCTTTCTGCACTCCATGTTATGATGCTCCATTCCTCCTCTTCTGATCCCTCTGGAGTCTCTTCTCTTGTACAGCTCTCCCAGTTAATATAGGTCCCTTTAAAGTATTTGTCTCCAGGGGCTGGAGAGATGGCTCAGGGGTTAAGAGCATTGCCTACTCTTCCAAAGGTCCTGAGTTCAATTCCCGGTGGCTCACAACCATCGGTAATGAGGTCTGGTGCCCACTTCTGGTCTGTAGGCATACATGTAGAAAGAATATTGTATATATAATAAATATTTTAAAAAAGTATTTGTCTCCTCGTGTTTTCTTTTTGTATATTTGGCCAATGGCCTCCTTTTCAGACTTCCGTGTCCTTCACTCGTTGTTCGTAACAGGATGTATCTGCTTCTCTCCCCTATATCACTGCTTGTCATTTCTTCCTGTGCACTTACATAAATCACTTTGCCCCAGCTCCATTGTCTTCATCTTGCAAAACTAAAGCGCTGTGCCCATTGAACGACTTCTCCCATCCCCCACCACTTCACCAGGGAAAATTTCCTCCCCCCTCCAACCAGGTCCTGGAAGGTGAACAACCAAACAGACTAGACTCCCACAAAGCCCGTCCATGCAGAATCAAAACCCAGTGCCATCGTCCTTGGCTTCTCAGTCAATCTATACCATAAACCACATTCAGAGATCACATTCTCCATCAGTCCCAGTCTAGCTGGCCTTGTTGAGCTCCCATTAGATCAGCCCCACTGTCTCAGTGGGTGGGCACACTCCTCCCAGTCCTGACTTCCTTGCTCATGTTCGCCCTCCTTCTGTTCCTCATTGGGACCTTGGGAGCTCAGTCCAGTGCTCCAATGTGGGTCTTTGTCTCTATCTCAATCCATTGGCAGATGAAGTTTCTGTGGTGATATGCAAGATATTCATCAGTGTGGCTATAGGATAAGCCACTTTTCTGCTGCCAAAGGAACAAGCTGGCCTGATTTTTTTGGTTAATCTTGTTACCTGCCACATCACTGAAGAAATTTATCAGCTGTAGGAGTTCTTTGGTAGAGTTTTTGGGGTCACTAATGTACACTATCTTATCATCCGCAAATAACAAAAGTTTGACTTCTTTCTTTCTAATTCTAATCCTCTTGATCTCCTTATCTTGTCTTATTGCTATTGCTAGAACTTCAAGCACTATATTGAGGAGATATGGTGAGAGTGGACAGCCTTGTCTGTTCCTGATTTTAGTGGAATGGCTTTGAGTTTCTTCCATTTAATTTATTGTTAGCTGTTGGCTTGCTGTATATTGCTTTTATTATATTTAGGAATGTACCTTGTATCCCTAATCTCTCCAAGATCTTTATCATAAAGTGGTGTTGAATTTTGTCAAATGCTTTTTCAGTTTCTAATGAAATGATCATATTTTTTTCCTTCCATTTATTTATGTGATGGATTACATTGATAAATTTTTTATGTTGACCCAGCCCTGCCTCTCTGGGATAAAGCCTAGTTGATTGTAATGAACAATTTTTTGATTTGTTCTTGGATTCTGTTTGCCAAAATTTTATTGAGAATTTTTGCATCAATATTCACGAGTGAGACTGGTCTGTAATTCTCTTTCTTGGTTGGGTCTTTGTGTGGTTTTGGAATCAGGGTAACTGTAGCTCCATAAAAAGTGTTTGGCAATGATTCTTCTGATTCTATTATATGAAACACATTAAGGAGTATAGGTATCAGCTCTTCTTGAAAGTTCTGATAAAATTCAGCATTAAAACCATCAGGTTCTGGGCTTTTTTTGGTTGGGAGGTTTTTTTATGACAGCTCCTATTTCCTCACGAGTTATAGTTCTATTTAAATTGTTCATCTGGTCTTGATTTAATTTTGATAAACGGTATTTATCTAAAAACAAGTCCATTTCTTTTACATTTCCAACTTTGTGGCATATAGACTTTTGTAGTAAGACATAATAATTCTCTGAATTTCCTCAGTAACTGTTGTTATGTCCCACATTTCATTCTGATCTCATTAATTTGTGTGTTTTCTCTCTGCCTTTTGATTAGTTTGGATAAAGGTTGCCAATCTTGTTGATTTTCTCAACGAACCACTCTTTGTTTTATTGATTCTTTGGATTGTTTTCTGTGTTTCTATTTTGTTTATTTCAGTCCTCAGTTTGATTATTTCCAGTCTTCTACTCCTCCTCAGTGAGTCTGCTTCTTTTTTTCTAGAGCTTTTAGCTGTCTTCCTTCAAATGCTCTCCAATGGATCTTCTGGTACAGTATCATGGCCGCTTGCTAGACAGGGACCTCACAGACAACAGGGCAGGCTTGCTGTGTGCAGGTTCAGTGAACTGAAGGAACTCCTGTGCAGTTGCACTAACCCCTTTGTCCCCTGACCCTCAGCTTCAAAGCAGGCTGAGTTGGGGGAATCCGATGACCCCGCAGAAGGGAAGGGGTTAAAGACCCATGTGGTCATAAAAAGAGAGATATACAGTAAACACATATTCAAAGCATAAAAAAACCTCTAAATGGTTTACAATGTGTTAAAAATATATACATGCTAAAGATTAAAGTTCTCAGAGTTAAAAAAAGAAAAAAAATAGAGTAGCCTGAGAGGCAGAGACAGACAAATCTCTGTGAGTTCAAGGTTTTACAGAGGGAATTCCAGGACAAAGATATATAGAGAACCTGTCTCAAAAAGCCAAAAGTTAAAAGTAAAAATAAAAGAAATGGAGGTTAAAATAAAATCATGTAAAGATGGAAAATACACAGAGAATCTTGATACTGTATGTTATTATGCTCTCTTTGAATTGTTTGAATGCTGAGGAAGGAGCAACAGCTGCTAAAAGATATTTGCTTATAAATGCTACAGAATTAATCTCATAATAGGTATTTTGAAAATACCTTGACTTCAAAATTGAAGTCAAAGTTATGTTACTTTGGAGAAGAGATTTTGCTTTTGTTTCAACAGAAAATGAGAGGCTATTGATTTCTTCAGAGTTAAGAAAAATCAGCTTTGATCAAGGAAGACCACCTAAGAAATCTCTGGCAGGAAGAGATGGCCCAGATGTCTGAGTTCTTTATCCAGAACAGATTCAAGACTGCTGCCTGAGATGATCAAGACTCACAGGATACTTCAGTCAGGACTTGATCATAACTCAAAATTTTCTTTAGGTCCCCATAAGATTAACAGTGCCCCCAACCAGCTGGAAGTAGCCTGGAATACTACGACCACATTCCCAAAAAATGGACTATGGATATTTTCCTTTTTTAAAAAAAAAAGAGGGGGAAGTGATGCAGGAAAATTGTCTGTATTTTGTCTTTCATGTTATAAATAAATGCTGATTGGCCAGGTAGGAAATACAGGTGGGAAAACCAGACAGGAAGCAGAAATGATGTAATGAGAACAGGAGAATTCTGGGAAGGAAGAAATTGATTCCTCCCATTCCTGCCCAGACCATCAAAGCAACAGGATGTGATCTGTTCCACTGAAAAAAGGTACTGAGCCACATGGCTAACATAGATCAGAAAAATGGGTTAATCAAGTAGTGAGAGTTAGCCGGTGAGAGGCTAGAGCTAATGGGCCAATCAACTTATAATTTATGGAGACTTATGTGTGATTTTCTTTGGGGCTAAACAGTTGTGGGGTACCTGGTAGGAGGACAAACCCCCCCCCCAAACAAACAAGCCAGGCCCACTCATGTTACATATTCTGTATGTTTTGTGTTTTGATTATCATAAGGTGAGGGGATTTTCTTTGATCCAGTCTATTCAGTGTTCTGTATACTTCTTGTGACTTCATAGGAATATCCTTCTTTAGGTTGTGAAAGTTTTTTTCTATAAGTTTGTTGAATATATTTTCTGAGCCTTTGAGCTGTAATTCTTCTCTTTCTTGTACCTCTATTATTCTTAGGTCTTTTTATGGTGTCCAGATTTCCTGCATGATTTATGATGAGAATTTGTTGGATTTGCTGGTTTCTTTGATCAGTGTTTTTTTCTCTATAGTATCTTCAGCATCTGAGATTCTTTCTTCTATCTTTTATTTCCTGTTGGTTATGCTTGTCTCTGTAGTCTCTGTTCATTTACCCAGATTTTTCATATGCAGCTGTCCCTCTGTTTGTGTTTTCTTCATTGCCTCCATTTTAGTTTTCAAGTCTTGAACTGCTTCCATTTCCTGTTTGTTTTTTCTTGGTTTCCTAGGGTATCTTTGAGGGATTTATTCATTTCTTCAAACTTTTAGTTATTCTTCTCATCCATTTCTTTAAGGAAGTTTTTCACATCCTGTTTAAGGGACTCTATCACTTTCATAATGTCTATTTCGTCTCTGTCTTCTGGATTAGGGTGTTCAAGTCTTCCTGTTGTGTGTTTGCTTGATTCTGTTGTTATTATGTTCTTTTTCAGATTGTTGGACAAATTCTTGAATTGGTGCCTGCGCATGTCTTCCTTCAAATGCTCTTAGATAAATCTTCTGGTACAGGATCATGGCCACTTGCTAGCCAGGGACCCTACAGACAACAGGGTAGGATTGCTGTGTGCAGGTTCAGTGAACCAAAGGAACTCCTGCACAGTTGCACTAACCTGATGGAGGAGGGGGGTCTTATGTCTAATGGTTAATAAATAAACTGCCTTGATCCTTTTGATAGGACAGCAGCTTAGATAGACAGAGTAGTCAGAACAGAATGCTGGGAGAAAGAAGCCAAGTCAGGGAGTTGCCATGATTCTCCCACTCCAGAGAGACACAGGTTAAGATCTTTCCTGGTAAGCCAGCTTATAGTGCTACACAGAATATTAGAAATGGGTTAGATCAATATGTAAGAGCTAGCCAGTAAGAGGCTAGAGCTAATGGGCCAAGCAGTGTTTAAAAGAATACAGTTTCCATGTAATTATTTTGGGACATAAGCTAGCCAGGCGGCCAGGAACTGGGGTGGCAGGGAAGCGGCTTGCCGCTCCACACTACAGAGTGGCGCCCAATGTGATTAACTAACTCCACGTAAAACCTGACAGAGCTTAATTTTAAACACAAGGTTTACCACAGCTTTTTGCTGTTTGCTAGAGTGTGCTGCAGAGAAATTTTCCTGACTCAGCCTCAGCAGGAAAAAAGCTGCGCACTTTAAAACGTGGGTTCCTGGGGCTGTGCTGCCAGTGTGAACTCTGGCTTTAAAGCATTTCAATGGCTTTTATGGGACTGGATGTTTGTGTTCCGCTCAGGATCGGGAGGAAAGTAGCTGAGACCTTGGCTCAGCTCTTCCTGCCTGGCCAGATGGTGAAATCAGACTTGGTTAGGTGGGAGAGCATGGCGGATTCCCACTGCCACACACAGAGATGTTTTCAGACTGCGCAGAGCTCTGCATGTCAGATTAGGCTGTAACTTGGATGCTGCACGCTCAGTCTCAGAGTTAAAGTGCTGAATGTGGCTCCTACCTGGCGGCCCCAGAGCTAGTAGTAAATGGTATGTCCTCCATTTTGAAATTGGAGAGAAGTAGCGCCAACTCCTTAGGGAGTTGGTTAGTTATTTGGACAAGAAATTGCTCTTGCCTGGACTGTTGCATAAACTGGACACAGAACCCACAGAGAGAGGACTGCTCAACTTGCCTAAAGGTGAGATGTTCTTTTGGGGTTCCTGATTCATGAAAAAGTCTATGAGACATTCTGCAAAATACAGCAGAAAGTGATTGAACTGTCTTTGCATTTTCCTACTTCATGGAAATGTCTGCTGGACACTATGGGCCTGAAGGCCAAAGACGGATGCCCCAATGGTACAAAAAAACTTTGGGTGACTGTCCAGGCAGCGAGATGTCTCTGTCATTTCTAGAGTTTTGGAAGTTGTTTGCTTAGGTAATATTATATCCTTCTGTAGTCTTTGATGGAGTTGAAGGATAAATAGATATAGTTTTCCTTAGTTACGATAAAGTAGATATAAATATTGTAACTATAATTCTTGCTTGATAACTGTTTTGCTATATGTAATTATACTATGTTAAAATGAAAGCATTCTTTTTTTGTTTAAACAGAATATGGGGAAATGATGGAGGAGGGTCATATGTCTATTGGTTAATAAAGAAACTGCCTTGGCCCTTTTGATAGGACAGCAGCTTAGATAGGTGGAGTAGACAGAATAGAATGCTGGGAGAAAGAAGCCGAGTCAGGCAGTTGCCATGATTCTCCCACTCCAGACAGACGCAGGTTAAGATCTTTCCTGGTAAGCCAGCTCATGGTGCTACACAGAATATTAGAAATGGGTTAGATCAGTATGTAAGAGCTAGCCAGTAAGAGGTTACAACTAATACACCAAGCAGTGTTTAAAAGAATACAATTTCTGTGTAATTATTTTTGGTAAAGCTAGCCGGGTGGCGGGAAGCAGCACTGTCGCTCCCACTACTACACTCACCTCTTTGTCCCCTGACCTTCAGTTTCAAAGCAGGTTGAGTTGGGGGATCCTATGACCCTGCAGAAGGGTAGGGGTGCCTGGAAGCAAGCTGTGATGGGTTAACAAGAGAAAGGCAGAAGCCAGGGAGAGAAGCCCCTGCTGAATTACTAGAAAGTTTAGAGGATTGGAGGGTGCCTCTTCTCCCTTTCCAGGGTGTCTGCTGGCCAGTTGGGTACATACACACCTCTCTGATAGATCTTCTGGTACAAGATCAGGGTCATTTACTGGCCAGGTAACCCAGAGATGAAAGGGCGGGCTTGTTGTGTGCAGGTCCAGTGAAACAAAGAAACTCCTGTGCAGTTATTCTCACCAGTTTTTCCCCAGACCCTCAGCTCAAAGCAGGCTGAGTTGGGGGATCCTATGACCCTGCAGAAGGTAAGGAGTGCATGGGAGCAAGCTGGGAGTAGCTGGGGAGAGAAGCCCTGCTGAATGACCAGAAAGTTTAGGGGGTTAAGGGTGCCTGTGCTCCCTTTCTTGTATGTCTGTCAGCTGGTAGGGTACACATTCTCTTCTCAGATGGATCTTCTGGTACATGATCAGGGCCGCTTGCTGGCTAGGGACCTCATAGACCTAAGGGTGATCTTGCTGTGTGCAGGCTCAGTGAAATAAAGGAACTCTTCTCTGATGGATCTTCTGGTACAGCTAGAATAGGGTTTTTATAGTATCAAAGGTGGGGGTTAGGGGTTTCTGTGGTTTTAAGACCCCTGACTGGCTGACATTTGTCTAGGGTTGTCCTGGTGTGTTCTGGCAGGTGTTCCTATCAATATCAGTTGGAATGCCAGGCATTTTTTTGAATGGTTTATTTTTGGGCAATGGTTGTGTAATATCAGTTTATGGTTCCTCCTGCAACCAGGCATTGCCTCAGAGTAAACTACTGAGGCTCAAGCCTCTTATTAAATTTATCTAGGGCCTAGTTCTACTCTGACAGGAAATAAAGAACTTCCTTTGGGTGACCTGTCGATACATAGCTTATGATAACTGACCCCACAATTAGAATATATTATGTGAAAAAAGTTAATATAATTCATACTTGGAACACATGCTAGCAGTTAAAAATGTGCATACAACCACACACACGAATTAAAACACAAATATACAGTACAAAATGCATACACATTCACATTACACCACACACACATATTAACATATGCACACACAACTGCATAAACTATACATGCACTTTCATGAATCATACACATATACTATATACACTTTTAGCATATACATACATATACATACATATGCTATGCATACACACACATAGATATATCCATGCTCATATAATCATCACAAACTCCCATAACAAAAAGAGAAAAGGAAAGAAAAATAAAAGGAAGCAGAGAGCTTTCTCTCCCTTCTCACTGAAGATCAATATTTAATCTTTTCTGCTTGAGGTATCTGCCCCAGCTAGTCAGGTGATTGTACCTGTGATGTGGTAATCCATGCTGACTATCTTCTTTTTTATTATTTTTACAAAGATATTTTCAACGAGGTCAGATTTTTTCCTGTATAGAAAGCAATTCGTCAGAGGCCCAGGCGGCGGAGGCACCGGCAGGCATGCCTAGGCGATGGAGGCACCAGCGTGCAGGCAGGACCGGGTGGCGGAGGCACCAGCACGCAGGCAGGCCCGGGCTGCGGAGGCACCGGCAGGCAGGCAAGTCCGGGTGGCGGAGGCACCGGCGCGCAGGCAGGCCCAGGTGGCGGAGGCACCGGCAGGCAGGCCTAGGCGGCGGAGGCACCGGCAGGCAGGCCGGCACAAGCAGTGGAGGCACAGGCGGGCAGGCAAGTCCGGGCAGCGGAGGCACCGGCGGGCAGGCGGGCCCAGGAGGCAGAGGCACTGGATGCGGGATAGTGCGGGCAAGAAACAGTGAAGCCCGCACGAGAGCAGATTGCCCCGCTACAATTAAATCAAACCCATTAGATAGCATCAATAAGAGGAGATGGGCAGACGCCAAGGCAAGAATTCACCCAAAAATCTGAAAAACAACATGAAAACACAGAACCCAATGATCTTACAACACAAGGACTTGAACACTCTAACACAGGAGAAGAGGAAAAAACTGACTTTTTGAAAGCAACAGAGTCCCTTAAACAACATGTAAAAAAGGCCCTCATAGAAATGGATGAGAAGTATAACAAAAAGTTTAAAGAAATGAGTAAATACGTAAATGATACCCTGGGAAGCCAAGAAAAAACGATCAAACAGGTAATGGAAACAGTCCAAGAATTGAAAACTGAAATGGAAGCAAGGAAGAAAACACAAACTGAGGACCAGTTGGATATGGCAAATATAGGTCAACGAGCAGAGACTACAGAAACAAGCATAATCAATAGAATACAAGAGATAGAAGAAAGAATCTCAGATTCTGAAGACACCATAGAGAAAATAAACGGACTGATCAAAGAAAACACCAAAACCAACAAATTCTCATCACAAAACATTCAGGAAATATGGGACACAATAAAAAGACCAAACCTAAGAATAATAGGGATAGTAGAAGGAGAAGAGGCACAGCTCAAAGGTCCAGAAAATATTTTTAACAAAATTATGGAAGAAAACTTTCCCAACATAAAGAAAGATATTCCTTTGAATATTCAAGAAGCATACAGAACACCAAACAGACTGGATCAAAAAAAAGTCCCGTTGCCATATAATAATAAAAAAACAAAATATACAGATTAAAGAAAGAATATTAAAAGCTGCAAAGGAAATAGGCCAAGTAACTTATAAAGGTAAACCGATCAGACTTACACCTGACTTCTCTATGGAAACCATGAAAGCCAGAAGGTACTGGATAGAGGTACTACAGAAACTAAGAGACCATGGATGCAAACCCAAACTACTATACCCAGCCAAGCTATCGTTCACTATCAATGGAGAAAACAAGACATTCCAGGATAAGAAAAAATTTAAACAATACGTTGCCACAAATCCAGCCCTACAGAAAGTAATAGAGGAAAATCACAACCCAAGGAATCCAACATTGCCAACACTGCCTAAATAACCCAGGCATCTAGCGACCCTTCAACAGCACAACTCAAAGAAGGGAGACACACAAACTCTTCTACCAAAAGCAATAAGAATAACTGGAGTAAACAACCACTGGTCATTAATATCACTTAATATTAATGGTCTCAATTCACCTATAAAAAGGCACAGGCTAAGATATTGGATATGAAAACAAGATCCAACAGTCTGCTGTTTGCAAGAAACTCATCTCAATCACAAAGACAGGCATCTACTCAGAGTAAAGGGTTGGGAAAAGGTTTTTCAAGCAAATGATCCTAAGAAAAAAGCAGGTAGACCATACTAATTTCTAACAAAACTGACTTCAAACCAAAATCAATCAGAAGAGATCGAGAGGGACACTTTACACTCATAACAGGAACAATTCAGCAGGATGAAGTCTCAATCCTGAATATCTATGCCGCTAATATAAAAGCACCCACTTATGTAAAAGAAATATTGCTAAAACTCAAGGCAGACATCAAATCACACACACTAGTAGTAGAAGACTTCAACACACCTCTCTCACCAATGGACAGGTCAATCAGACAGAAAACAAATAGAGAATTAAGATAATTGTTGGAGGTAATGAATCAAATGGACTTAACAGACATCTATAGAACACGCCACTCAAATAGGAAAGAATACACCTTCTTCTCTGCAGCTCATGGAACTTTCTCGAAAATTGACCACATACTTGGAAACAAAGGAAACCTCCACAGATACAAAAAAATATCAGTGTCCACCTGCGTCTTATCAGATCACCACGGATTAAAGTTAGAAGCCACCAACAATGCTACCCCCAGAAAGCTGACGAACTCATGGAAACTGAACAGTCAACTACTGAACCACACCTGGGTCAAGGAAGAAATTAAGAAAGAAATTAAAGTCTTCCTTGAATTTAATGAAAACAAAGAGACAACATACTCAAACCTATGGGACACGATGAAAGCAGTGCTAAGAGGAAAGTTCATAGCACTAAGTGCCCATTTAAAAAAAAGGGAGAAAGCATACATTGGGGACTTATCGGCACACCTGAAAGCTCTAGAAAAAAAAGAAGCAGACAAGCCCAGGAGGAGTAGAAGACTGGAAATAATCAAACTGAGGGCAGAAATCAACAAAATAGAAACACAGAAAACAATCCAAAGAATCAACGAAACAAAAAGTTGGTTCTTGGAGAAAAGCAACAAGATTGACAAACCCCTATCCAAACTAATTAAACGACAGAGAGAGAACACGCAAATAAATAAGATCAGAAATGAAAAGGGGCACATAACCACAGACACAGAGGAAATTCAGAAAATCATTAGATCTTACTACAAAAGCCTGTATGCCACAAAACTAGAAAATGCAAAGAAATGGACACTTTTTTAGATAAGTACCATATACCAAACCTAAACTAAGACCAGATGAACGATCTAAATAGACGTGTTAGTCACGAAGAATTAGAAACAGTTATCAAAAATCTCCCTTCCAAAAAAAGCCCAGGACCAGATGGTTTCAATGCAGAATTCTACCAGAACTTCCAAGAAGAGCTAATACCTATACTTCTTAATGTATTTCACAATATAGAAACAGAAGAGTCATTGCCAATTTCCTTTTATGAAGCTACAGTTACCCTGATACCAAAACCACACAAAGACCCAACCAAGAAAGAAAATTACAGGCCTATCTCACTCATGAACATCGATGCAAAAATTCTCAATAAAATACTGGCAAACCGAATCCAAGAACACATTAGAAAAGTTATCCATTATGATCAAGTAGGCTTCATTCCAGAGATGCAGGGCTGGTTCAACATACCAAATCTATCAATGTAATCCACCATATAAATAAACTGAAAGAAAAAAACCATATGATCGTTTCATTAGATGCTGAAAAAGCATTCGACAAAATTCAACACCCCTTTATGATATAGGTCTTGGAGAGATTAGGGATACAAGGGTCATACCTAAATATAATAAAAGCTATTTACAGCAAGCCGACAGCTAACATTAAATTAAATGGAGAAAAACTCAAAGCCATCCCACTAAAATCAGGAACACGACAAGGATGTCCACTCTCTCCATACCTCTTCAATATAGTGCTTGAAGTTCTAGCAATAGCAATGAGACAACATAAGGGGATCAAGGGGATCCATATTGGAAAGGAAGAAGTTAAGCTTTCATTATTTGCAGATGATATGATAGTATACATAAGCGACCCCAAAAACTCTACCAAAGAACTCCTACAGCTGATAAACGCCTTTAGTAATGTGGCAGGATACAAGATCAACTCCAAAAAATCAGTCGCCCTCTTATACACGAAGGATATGGAAGCAGAGAGGGAAATAAGAGAATCATCACCTTTCACGATAGCCACAAACAGCATAAAATATCTTGGGGTAACTCTAACCAAGGAAGTGAAAGATCTATTTGACAAGAACTTTAAGGCATTGAAGAAAGAAATTGAAGAGGATACCAGAAAATGGAAGGATCTCCCTTGCTCTTGGATTGGGAGGATAAACATAGTAAAAATGGCAATTCTACCAAGGGCAATTTATAGATTCAATGCAATCCCCATTAAAATCCCATCAAAATTCTTCACAGATCTTGAAAGGACAATAATCAACTTTATATGGAGAAACAAAAAACCCAGGATAGCCAAAACAATCTTATACAATAAAGGAACTTCTGGAGGCATTACCATCTCTGACTTCAAACTCAATTACAGAGCTACAGTAATGAAAACAGCGTGGTACTGGCATAAAAACAGAGAAGTCGACCAATGGAATCGTATAGAAGACCCGGATTTTAACCCACAAACCTATGAACAACTGATTTTCGATAAAGGACCTAAAAGTATACAATGAAAGAAAGAAAGCATCTTCAACAAATGGTGCTGGCACAATTGGATGTCAACCTGTAGAAGAATGAAAATAGACCCAAATCTATCACCATGCACAAAACTCAAGTCCAAATGGATCAAAGACCTCAATATCAATCTGAACACACTGAACCTGATAGAAGAGAAAATGGGAAGTACCCTACAACATATGGGCACAGGAGATCGCTTCCTATGTATAACCCCAGCAGCACAAACACTAAGGACATCATTGAATAAATGGGACCTCCTGAGACTGAGAAGCTTCTGTAAAGCAAAGGACACTGTCACTAAGACAGAAAGGCAACCCACTGACTGGGAGAAGATCTTCACCAACCCCGCAACTGACAAAGGTCTGATATCCAAAATATATAAAGAACTCAAGAAATTAGACCATAAAAGGTTAATCAATCCAATTATAAAATGGGGCACTGAGCTGAACAGAGACTTTTCAACAGAAGAAATTCAAATGGCCAAAAGACACTTAAGATCGTGCTCAACTTCCTTAGCAATCAGGGAAATGCAAATCAAGACAACATTAAGATACCATCTTACACCTGTCAGAATGGCTAAAATCAAAAACACCAATGATAGCCTCTGCTGGAGAGGTTGTGGAGATAGGGGCACTCTCATCCATTGCTGGTGGGAATGCAAACTTGTGCAACCACTTTGGAAAGCAGTGTGGCGGTTTCTCAGGAAAGTCGGGATCAACCTACCTCTCGACCCAGCAATACCACTATTGGGAATATACCCAAGAGATGCCCAAACATACAACAAAAGTATATGCTCACCTATGTTCATAGCAGCATTGTTTGTAATAGCCAGAACCTGGAAACAACCTAGATGTCCTTCAATGGAAGAATGGATGAAGAAAGTATGGAATATATACATATTAGAGTACTACTCAGCAGTAAAAAACAATGACTTCTTGAATTTTGCATACAAATGGACGGAAATATAAAACACTATCCTGAGTGAGGTAAGCCAGTCCCAAAAAGAGGTGAGAGAATGGTAAGGACACAACATGTAGAGGAAAAGATCAGCAGTGTGTTGCTAAACTCATACTTAATGTGGTCTGCTAGAGCTAATCCCTCTGAGAAGCCCCGTACAGTGTAGTTAGAATTGTCTCTCCGCAGGGTGCAGCATTCACCCAACACCTACCCTTTATTGGCTGAAGATTTACCCACTGGAAGGCCACCCCTCCTATTTCTTCTGCTGGAATGCTGAGTCAATTCTTGGGGATACACAGATGTAAAAAGTACAGGGAGTGCTTACAACATTGAGGAATTTTGTCTGGCATATGAAAAACCTTCATTGGTACGACCTTCTGAAATATTTAGTTTGTCAATAATAAAGATGATTGTTTTGTTCTCAACACAATCGACTCTTCTTTTGCTGATTGAGGACTGATGTACGCTTGCATGTGAATGGGTGGGATTTGTTAGATTTGGAATTCTTATAATTCTAATAATAGAAAATTGTTATAGACTTTATAATTAAACTAATTTTAAAACTGTTCTATATTTACAAAATTGATAAACTAAATTAATTCTATATTTGTTATTGTGATGCCATTTACAATTGTGAAACATTGAAAACATGAAAATGCCCAGTTCTGAAACATAAGTTCATATGTTAGCAGAATTCTAACAGTACAGTTTGAAAACATTGCTGCATGGACCATATATGAGATACCAATATTCATTAGTGATTAAAGTTCAGAATCTGATAGTGCTATTAAGTGGATTAATTTTTACTATATAAAATATGGAGGATTATGTTGCAGGCATATTATTAAAGTCAGTAACAGCAAGTCTAGTGATAATTGTTATACTGTTTAAGGCATAATATAAATACAATATATATATATTCATAGTACAAAATTTATAAATATAAGATTAACTTCTTAGAATAACACATAAAGATTGCTTATAATTTTGCAAAATGCACTTGTTTTTATTTTGAATGAATACAGAGAATGAATGGGAGAGAACAAAAATGTAATCTGCTGAAGCTTATTTAGAGATTCATTATTTTAGCCCTGGAATATTTATGTAGTTTAAAGCTAGTCTCAAAATTTTAAAAATTAAAATATTTAATACATATTTATGGGGATTTTAATATTTAATGCCCTGTGTTAAATTTCCTTGTGCTTTTGTAAGCTCAACAGAACACTGCCTGGATCCTAATATAGTCTCAAATAATTTGCACATACTAACTATTTCTATATAATTAGAAAAATAATTTGTGTATTAAGTATTCTAATTGAATAAATTCTGTGTAATTCACACGTGTATTCTTAGAATGTGAGCCCAATAGAGAGTCATATTCCTCAACTCTATGTGCACAACTTAAGCCAAATTTAAGAAAAAAATTCTATTTAAACTGAGGCATTTACTTTGATCAATAATTTTATATATATTGTTTTCCTTAATTGATGAAAAATATTTTTAAAAAACCTGCTAGTTAGAATTGGCCACAATCATTTTAAAAATGGTTTACAGAATAAATTCCAGATAAATGTGAAAGGCACTATGAATTTCTGAAGAATTAATTTTCTCCCCATTAACCAAGTTACATTATGTTAAAGACAGAGATGAATTAAATATGATTTTATTACTATCTACAGAAGTATTTTCAAGTATCTAAAGGGCACTCATAGTAAGATGCAGCATCTTTTAATCCTACCAGTCAAATTTTTAAGACATGCTTAGGTACTGGTTACTAGAAGAACATGTTGGAACTCTTCTAGAGAAAGATTTGCTGCATGAATTTGACAGCAAAATTACAAGAATAGACACTCATATTTTAAAATATCTTAACCAGCTTCCATCAAAATGTGTTCTGTGACTTAAAGTTTCAGGAATATGAAGTTGATCTAATTCTCTTTTCCTGTCAGTAAATTGAGCTGAAATCCCTAGGCACTGCATGTGAAGCAAATGTAAAAATACTCCAAAAGAATCAACAACAATGATCTGCTGGGTATCTTAGGAAGTATACCACAATGAGTTTCGTGGGTGTTATTATTGTCCCATACATACCAAAATTGGAGCTGAAGTTGGCAACCTAAAAGAATGGAGATAAAAATACAGAGAAGATTATTCCTACAGCCTCACTCATAACTGATTTAGATGAAGAATTTTTGGACTTGTAAGCTGACATACTTTAAAAAAGACTTTGGACTTGAGGTTTTATTTTAATGCGTTGAGACTTTTAGTTGCCTTGGAATAGAGTAGATGTATTTTTCAATCAGTCACTGTGTAGACTATGATAGACTGAATAGTGACCCCACAAAAAGGTCAATTTTCTAACAAGCTGAACCTGCTAATAGTAACCAAAATCTCTTCGTTATTAGAGATAAATCAACACCTTAAAGAGAAATAAAAATTGGGCTATTACAACTATCCATATCAGGAATTATGATGGTTGACATATGCATTCTAGAGACATCAAATGTATAATGAAATGGATCCTGCAGATATGTACTCACAAATAAACTTTACAAATTACAGGAAATAAACCTCATTTTCAAAAGACACAAACTATAATTTACCCAATGTGAAAGGGGTAAGTTGAAGACCATTATATATGTCTAATGGAAAGTAGATTAATCAAACATTTTACCACAATTAATACGGCAGGACCAGATGATGTCTATAGAGAATTTCATCCAATATTCAAAGAACAGCTAATAGGAATATGGTGTAGTCATTTTCAGAAGATTCAAAGGAGGGAATATTTTACAATTTGTCTTATTCTCATTTTTAAAAATTAATTAATTTATTTATTTATTAAAGATTTCTGCCTCCTCCCCGTCCCCACCTCCCATTTCCCTCCCCCTCCCCCAATCAAGTCCCCCTCCCTCCTCAGCCCAAAGAGCAGTCAGGGTTCCCTGCCCTGTGGGAAGTCCAAGGTCCTCCCCCCTCCATCCAGGTCTAGTAAGGTGAGCATCCAAACTGCCTAGGCTCCCACAAAGCCAGTACATGAAGTAGGAGCAAAACCCAGTGCCATTGTCCTTGGCCTCTCATCAGCCCTCATTGTCTGCTATGTTCAGCAAGTCCTCTCATTTTTGAAATGATTGCCCTAACACCAAAACCAAACACAAAATGAAAATTAAAGCCCTTTAATCTACAAACTGATGTCCCTTACTAATAAACATGCAAAACTTTGAAAAACATTAGGAGTAGAACAAAAGATATCTATTAAGAAACCTTTTCACCATAAACAAGAGAGATTTGTTTCAAAAATTCGGCCTTTTAAACTCTAACTTTTAAAGTCTATATAACTTCTGAAAGAAGAGAAAGTAGAAGCTAAGGAGATGGCTCAGTTGGGGATGTGCTTGCCACATAAGAATGAGGACAAAAAGCCGGGCGGTGGTGGCACACGCCTTTAATCCCAGCACTCGGGAGGCAGAGGCAGGCGTATCTCTGTGAGTTCGAGACCAGCTTGGTCTAGAAGAGCTAGTTCCAGAACAGGCTCCAAAACCACAGAGAAACCCTGTCTCGAAAAATCCAAAAAAAAAAAAAAAAGAATGAGGACAAAAGTTTGAAAGCCCAGAATCCATGTAAAAAACAAACAAACAAACAAATAAACCAAAACAGATGCTGTGACGAGGTTCTGAAATCCTAACTCTGGGGAGGTGGAGAGAGGAGGCTCCTTAGAGCTTGTTGGCTAGTCAATAGAACTGAATATGTGAGCTCCATTATATATGTTTTGGCAGTGGTTTCAGTCCAAATGCTCACCAACAAAGAAAATAAAGAAAATACAATTCACTCATGCAACAGAATATTATGTTCCTTGAAGGATAAAGGAAGTGATGACATGTTCAGGAAAACGGAATCAACTGGAAATCATTATGTTAGGTGTAATAAGCCAGATTCCCAAGGCAAATATTGCTTGCTTTCTTTTGTCTGCACAAACTAAATCTGAGTGGGTGGGGTTAAGCAATGAAATAGCAAAATGATGTCATAAAAGGAATAAAAGAAATCTCGAGGTGGATAAGAGAGTAATAGAGCAAAGATGAATAAGAGTGGGAGGAGGGAAAACTGTGATTGGTATGTAAAATAAGTAAAACGGTTAAAAAAACAAGAAAGGGAAGCATCTGAAGAACAGGAAAAACAGGGAGGGAGCTAGGAGATTGATTATCAAACCCAACTCTGTCTTCATACTCGGCAGGCTCAGCAATCTGAACTTTGTATTTGGATAGGACTCAGAGAGGCGCTACACCAAATTTCTTCATTATAAATTTAAAAATGAGGCATATGCGTTTTAATCATCTTCCTATTAACTTTGACTGATAAATATTTCACATAATGAAGATTCTGCACTTAGAAACATGAAGCAAATCTCCCAAATTCTTCTGCTTTTTCCAAATCCCTCTACTCCACTCTTGCCCTTTAGCAGCATCCTTTCATCCTTTGCCAGCTGCAGCCCTGCTAAAGATATATATATATATATATATATATATATATATATATATATATATATATTCACAAAAGATGACGCTTTTGCTTTAAAAGATGCTTTCTGCACATGTCTTTAATCCCAGAATTCAGGAGGCAGAGGCAGGAGGATCTCTGTGTGTCTCAGGCCAGCCTCTACTACAGAGTGAGTTCCAGGTAATCCAGGAGTTGGGTGTTGTCAGGGTTTCTGTCCTGCCCAGTTCCCACAATCATTAGGTCCCCAAAAAAGTGACACAGAGGTCTACATTAACTATAAACTGATTGGCCCATTAGTTCAGGCTTCTTATTAACTATTATAACTAATATTAGTCCATTATTCTAGTCTATGTTAGCCACATGGCTCAGAGCTTTTTCAGCGGGGCCGGTCACATCCTCCTTCTTCTGTGTCTGGGCAGGACTGTGGAGGAATGGGCTTCCTTGTTCCCCAAATTCTCCTGTTCTCATTGACCCAGCTCTACTTGCGATCTGGTGGTCCTGCCTACACTTCATTCCTGGCTACTGGCCGATCAGCTTTTTTGAAAAACATAATTGACAGAATATAGACAATTGTCCCACACCATCCAGGGATTTGTAGAGAGATTCTGTCTCAAAAGAAGAAATAAAAGAAGTACTCTCTATTTTCATGTCCAACTTCTCAGAAATGTTTTCTCTGTGGAAATGGCCAAATGTTTAGCTACATATAACTTTCTTTTCTTCATAGAAAGCAAATTCATTATGAAAGGAATTTTTGTCTTGTATACTCGGGGATTCTAAAGGAAACTTGGGGTAAGTCTTGAACATATTTTCATTTGACTTTTCTACTATAAATGAATTTCTATAGATTTGAAAAATAAATGTTAGAAAATACATGTGGAAAGCTAATGGTGAATAAAGCAAGTGAAGTATGTGACAGTCAACTCAGTATCTTTTCCAACACCTCAATTGGACAAGAAGAGTGTTTTTAGCTAGTTCAGTGATAATAAATAGATTTTTTTTCTAAATCTGTTATTTATAGGCCAGGAGGCTAAGACAAGAAAAGATGCAAAGAGTCTTTAAAGAACTGACAAATGAAAACAAATAATTGTTAGGGTCCTTCACTACATCAGTGAGTCTACATATGAAGCCAAAGAACAATTACATCTGGCAATAAAATTCTACCTAGTGCAGCATGTTTAAGCAGAGGTACTAAGGAATTCCCCTGTAGTTCCTTGTATTTTCTTTTTTAATTGATTTTTATTGAGCTCTACATTTTTCTCTGCTCCTCTGCCTACCTCTCCCCTCCCGTTCAACTCTCCCTCAAGGTCCCCATGCTCCCAATTTACTCAGGAGATCTTGAGATCCCATGTTGATTAGATCTATGTATGTTTCTCTTAGGGTCCTCATTGTTGTCTAGGTTCTCTGGGATTGTGATTTGCAGGCTGGTTTTCTTTGCTTTATGATTAAAAACGACTTATGAGTGAGTACATGTGATTTTCTAAAGGACCAGTATCTTAGTATAAGAGGTTAGGACACGGGGCTGGAGAGATGGCTCAGAGGTTAAGAGCATTGCCTGCTCTTCCAAAGGTCCTGAGTTCAATTCCCAGCAACCACATGGTGGCTCACAACCATCTGTAATGGGGTCTGGTGCCCTCTTCTGGCCTGCAGGCATACACACAGACAGAATATTGTATACATAATAAATAAATAAATATTTAAAAAAAAAAAGAGGTTAGGACACATTGACTAGAAGCAGTATCTGAAGATCAAGTGCCCCTGTTAAAAGTAAATGGCTTTTATTTTCTGTTTCTGTGAATGATAGTGTACACTCAGAAGTTTACCCCTTACCTACATCTCAGATGTGCTGTTCCATCAGTTCTCCTTCCTCTCTCATAGACATTCAAACTCTTATTTGTCATTATCATTCAAACTTGTGTGAGCCTTTCCCATTATTGAATAAAATGAAAAATTACTTCTTTGGCCTAAATACAAGTATCTGTCTGATGTTATCTGAATATAAACTATTTATTCCTCAGTTGTCCATTCATATATTATAATAATTTATATCCATTACTTATTATTTAA
Source organism: Chionomys nivalis (assembly GCF_950005125.1). Classification (NCBI taxonomy): domain Eukaryota; kingdom Metazoa; phylum Chordata; class Mammalia; order Rodentia; family Cricetidae; genus Chionomys; species Chionomys nivalis. Next base: position 4,870,929 of record NC_080113.1, on the reverse strand, counting down.
CGTCTATCTATAGAGTGTCTATGAACTAGGAGTATAATAATTTTAAAATTCCATTAAATTACATTATCTTCACCCAGATTGCTATGGGACATAGTGTGAGCTTTTTCCAGTGTCTCCCCAAAAGACTACCTTTGTCTTGACATTTTTAACAATATCTCCCTTTACATAAATCTTAAGTTTCTTTTATTTTTCAGCCTTGCAAAAATGGTGCAAGCTATGTGGTACTTTTACTTCCTTCTTGTCTCAATATTGTATCTCTATGAATTATCTATTTGCTAGATGTGTGACTGCTGTATAACTCCACATCATGTGAATAATTAGAATTTTGCTTTTACCTTTCATTGTTTAGTTCTGTAGCCTTAAAATTATGCTATAATTATTCTCTGATACACATATCATAATGCCCAATTATTTTCCAGTGTATTCTTTCCATTAGGATGTATGAGTTCTGTTTAATACATACCTAAAACATCAGTTCACATTGTCCTATGTAGCAGAGAATGCTTATTTATTTAACAAACATATTTTCTTTAAGAACACATGGCTAAATTGTAAGTCTAAGCTTTTTGAGTTAAACATTATCATGGGGAAAGAATTTCAGATCTTGCTCATCCCCTTTATCTCCACACACTCCCTCCAAAATCCAGCTCTATCTTGGGACTCACGTTTAGTGCCCCAGTGCAGTCTGGTCACTTCTGCTTACACTGCAAACAGACTCTGTGATTTCACCAGAAGCCATCCTGCCTGTCTCAGATGCATAGGCCCCTCCCACACCACATCCAACCTTCTCACTCACCCAGATCTTACACATCCTTCCACCAAGTCATCCTGGTGATTCTACCTGATGCTCTCCTTTATTCATCCTCCTTAACCCTCAGATTTACCCCCAAACTCTGGACTTGGATCAGATGCATATGCTGCAAATCAGCCTAGCCCCTTCTATCCACCTAACTTCATCTTACCTAAGCAACAGCCAGCGTTTAGGCACGACTAACTTACACCTAGGGTTTCTACTCCTGGGAAGAGACACCATGGCCACAGCAACTCTTATAGAAGCAAACATTTAATTAGAGCTGGCTTAAAGTTTCAGAGATTTAGTCCATTATCATGGCAGGAAGCATGGCAGTGCTTGGGCAGACATGGTGGTGGAGAACAAGGCCACCCCTACTCTAACAAGGCCACATCTCCTAACAGTGTCCCTCCCTATGGGCCAAGCATTCAAACACACAAGTTTATGGTGCTCATTCCTATTCAAACTACCATACTGGACCAACCTGCTCTGTCTGGAGTTTTCTCTCCCACCTGCCAGTTCCCAAACAGCCACTTTGAGTCTTAATATTAATTACAAACTGTTTAGCCTACTAGCTCAGGTTTATTATTAACTAGCTCCTACAAGTTAAATTACCCCATTTCTATTAGTTTATATTTTACCATGAGTCTCATGACTTGTTTCCCCACAACTTGCCTCTCCTGATGCTGCTCCGTGACTCCACCTTTTATTTCCCTTTATCTCTGGATTTCTTGCCAGGCACTATTCTGCCTGGCTATTGACCAAATCAGCTCCTTTATTAATCACTGGTAATAAGACATAGTCACAGCATACAGAAGGACATCCTACAACATCTGTCATACTCATATTTCATCTGAAAACTATAAATAGTATTAGTTAACCAACACTGCTACCCTAAACACATATGTACCAAACTATGGTGCATAGAAATTTATAAAAAATATTCTTCTTTATTTAAATACATAGATTAATATCAACTCATTCATAGTAGGTGATTTTAATGCCTCACTTTCTCCAGTGGACAAGTCATCTGAACAAAAAATAACTGGATAAATATCAGATTTAAAATGTAGAATACATCAAATGACTTAAGAGATGTTTTTCAAATATTCCATATAAACATCAAAGAATATATTTTACTTAGCAGAACATAAAAGCTTCTCTAAAAGAGAACAATCTCAGGGCACAATATGTACATATTTGGAAAGATGAAATTAATTCCATTTTTCTATCTGATCACAGTGCAATAACACTTAAAATTGACAGAAAATAAATCTTTAGTAATTGTACAAACTTGTGGAGATAAAACACCTCATTACTAAATGATGAATAGATCAAAGACAAAACAAAGACTATCAAAATTTTTCTATAACTGAATGAAAAGAAAAGCACAATAAAACATCTGAGATTCATTGACTACAGTCATATGAGGGAAATTTATAATCATAATTTATAATCTAATTAAAAAATTAGAGAACAAATAAATAAGTATGAAACTCAAAGATTTAGAAAAACCAAGAAAAAATGAATCCAAACACAGTTGATGACAATAATAAGAAGATTCTTATTTATATATGATATATAAAATAATAAGAAGCAGGGCAGAAATCAATGAAACAAACAGTGAAAACAGCACAAGAATCAACAAATATAAGAGCTTGTTCTTTGAGAAGATAAACAATATATGCAAAACCTTGACTCAACTAACAACAACAAAAAGAAAAGAAAAGAAAAGAAAAGAAGAGAGGACCAGAGATTAACAAAATCAGAAATGGACAGGGAAACATTACAACAAATACCAAAGAAATGTACAAATTTCAAGATTCAGTAGATTCACAAAAAATTACAAGACATTGGCAGTCTGAACACACTGTAAGTAGAGTAAAATGGTACTTTTAAAAAGCCTTCCAAATGGGGTCTAGAGAGATGACTAGCGGTTAAATGCACTGGCTGCTCCTCCAGAGGTCCCAGGTTCAATTCCCAGCACCCACATGACAACTCACAACTGTCTTTAGCACCAGTTCTGGGGGATCTGACACCTTTATACCAATACACATAAGATAAAGTTAAATAATTGTTTAAAAAGAATTTAAAAAATTAATTAAAAAACCTTCCAACTGAAAATTGCCCAGGGCCAAACATAATAAAAGCAGAATTCTACCAGTTTTTAGCAGATTTACAGCCAATCACTCTTAAACTTTTAAAAAGTAGAGTAAGAATGGGCATCCCCAAACTCCTTCTATGTAGCCAGTATTACTCTAATACCTAAACTAGGTAAAGACTCAACAGAAAAAGAACAGTACAGAAAAATGCGAATGATGGCTATAAACTCAGAATTACTCAACAAAACACTTGAAAACAAACATGCATAAAAAGATTATCCACCCTGATAAAGTTGACTTTATCCATGAAATGCAAGAATTGTTCAGCATGCACAAGTCATTAAATGTAATAAACCACATAAATGGACTTAAAGATAATAATCATATGACTATTGCAATAAATGAAGAAAATCCTTTGACAAAACTTCAGCATGCTATCATGATAAAATCCCCAGAGAATGTAGAACTATATGGATCATACCTTTTGAATCTTGTGCTCAAAAAAAACTAACTGGAACAATAAAACAACAGAACAAAATTGAAGGGTTACAAACAGGGAAAGATACAGTAAAACCATCCCTATTTGTAGATAACATAGGAGATTCCAAAATTTCTACTACAAAACTTGTAGAAAGAATAAGCAAATTTAACCATGTGGTAGGATACAGAATCAACTTCTACAAATCAATAGCTATTCTATACATCATCAACAAACGTACAGAGATTGAGATCATGGAAACACTCCTCAAAGAAAGTCAAATGCGTAGAAATAAACCTAACAATGGAAGTGATGGACCTAGAAAACGAAATCTTTAAACTTCTGAAGAAAGAGACAGAGAAAGGGATTAGAAAATGGGAAAATATCTCAATTTTATGTGGTAGTAGCAGTATCATTGTGAAATGACCATTTTCCCAAAAGTTATTCATAGATTAATGAAATTTCAATAAAAATCCCCAACTTATTCTTCACAGAAAGAGGAAAAAATTATTCTAAAATACATATGGAACCATAAAAAATACAGAAAGCTGGGTGTTGGTGGTGCATGCCTTTAATTCCAGCATTCAGGAGGCAGAGACAGGTAGATCTTTGAGTTCGAGGTCTACAGAGTGAGCTTCAGGACAGCCAGGGCTGTAACACAGAGAAACCTTGGTTTGAGAAATCAAAAAAAAAGAAAGAAAGAAAGAAAGAAAGAAAGGAAGGAAGGAAGGAAGGAAGGAAGGAAGGAAGAAAGGAAGGAAGAAAGGAAGAAAGAAACGAAAATTAAAGAAAAGAAAAGAAAAACACGATAGCCAAAACACTCCTGATGAAAAGGGTCAATTCAGAGAGGGAGTTGCCGTTAGAGATTTCAAGATGTATTACAGAGCTATAATAATAAAAACAATATAGCACTGGCCCCCAAATGGGCATGAAATTTAATTGATCAAAATCAAAGAACGAAGCACAATGACACTTACCTACAGTCATTTATTGTTTGACAAAGCTGCCATCAACAGATGCTGGAGAAATGAAAGCATCTTCAATCTTGGTGTTAGGAAAAGTGGATGTCGACGTTCAGAAGAATGAAATTAGACAAATGTTTATCACTTTGCACAAAATTAACTCCAAATGGCTCAAAGACTTAAAAGTGAATTCTGAAACTGCTAAAAGAACTCAAAAAACAAAGAGTCATGGAAAAATTCCAGAAATTGATCCGGGTCACAAACATAGTGTTCTCAAAAGATGAAATAAGCTACAACTTAGTAAAGGTAGGAGCCAGAGAGGTGGTCTTTCCTAGGGAAGAGCCCACCAACAGGTTGTCCAGTGCCAAACGTTCAGCCCTGAAAACATATGCAAGTAACATTATTGGACAGACATGTTATACTTAGGAATATATGTATATATGCATAGACACACATGCATGTAGTAATAATTGGTGAAAATAAAACCATGTATTTGATGGAAGCATTCCTATGCACAATAGCCTAAAAAAAGTAAAATATCTAGAAATAAGCCTAACAAAGGAAGTGAAGAACAGAGACAATGAAAACTGTAACCTTCTGAAGAAAGAGATAAGGAGGTATGTGGAAAGGTTTGAAGGGGGCAAAGGAAGGGAGAAATGCTAAAATTAAATTATAATATCAAAAGTTAAAAATAATGGCTAGGAGATATCTCAAAAATATTAATCCCACCCAGCAGTTTATTAATTGAAAATTGATTCGATGTTGAGATTCTGTCTTACCTTAATCAGATCGGCAAGGATCAACAAAACAACCAACTATAAATGCTGCAGAGGTTTTGAGATAAAGGAAACCCACACCCACTGTTGGTGGGATTAAAATCTTGAAAAGCCACTGCAGAAATCATTGTGGAGAGTCCTCAAAGAGTTCAGCATTCTACTCCAGAGATACTTGTTCAGCCATGTACATTGTTGTTCTGTTCACAATTGCTGGGAAAAGAAACAACTGAAATGCCCTGCAGCTGATTAATGGATAGTATAAATGAGGCACATCTCCATTATGGAATACTATTCAACTCTAACGAAAAATGAAGTCACGAACTCTACAAGTAAATGGATGGAACCAGGAAAGATTATATTGACTAAGTTAACCCAGACCCAGAAACACAGAGATTGCATGTTCTCTCTCATAGGAGGCGCCTAACCCCCAATCCTCGGTTGTGAGTGCATATTTTGGAGCAACTATAGAAACCAGGGAAGTGAAAAGCAATCATTGTGGGGGTGGGGGTTGGGGGAAGCAATAGAGAGGAGAATTGCAAAGTAGAAATCACTTGGTGTGGGAAAGGGGATAGGTGAATGGAAGACTTTAATTGGTGTGGAGAATGGAGATAAACAGAGAAAAAGGAGGGAGGAAAGTAAAAAAAAGTCATAAGGGATCACACTACTATATTTACTATTTACATAAAATATTTGGAATATGTGTAAATTAGTGGATACATGTGCATATATAGTTTGAGTGAAAATTCTAGGCTGACAACACTTTCCCCCAAGAGTCATAGACTCTTTAACAAAATCCACCATAGCAGGTATGAGAAATACTCTTTTAAGATATTGAGCAGAATTGTCTGAGAAACTGCCAAATATTAAAAGCTATTGTTCTTGTCCTTGTTTGTTCTTTTCTTCAGACATAAACTTAAGGCTCTCTTGTTGAGGATACCATGCACTTCAGACATATGGCCTGGTTAGTGATGCCATGGATCTCTGAGAGCTAACAACCAGCAATTTACTAAACCGCCCCAACTACATTCTAAATATTTATCTGTATGCCCCCAGATTAAGTGTACTCTTCACCTGTCATCAAGGAAAATTCATTTTGAAGCACAGACCATTACAGAAAATAGCAAGTGATAAAAATTCAGAGTTTTATTGCTCAGCCCTAACTGGTACCTCTGCAATACAAATCCTGTCCCTAAGACTCGGGGATCATTTTGGCAGGGAGGAAAAAAAAATATTGTAAAAGAAAGAGGAACCGGAAATTTTCTGTGAGATTGTGTTCCCTGTAAGTTTCAGAAAGTACACCCATGAAGTTTCATTATTATGGCTGCCTAAACATGACCTGAACAAGGATGGCATCATTAGACACATTAATACAGATGGGGACAAGCTCAAGAGGCCTAAACCCTGTACCAAAATCTAGACGGAACTAAGGAATGCTGAGAGTGTGAAAAGTAGTTTTCCTGGGAAAGAGCACACCATTTTCTTATCCAGTACCAAATGGTTAGCACTGAAAAACTACATACAAATTATGAATATAGTACAATTTATATATAGTATATATAGTATATGTATATAGTAATACAGACTAGGAATGCTTAATACATTTATATTATATAATAACACAAAAATTAAAGAAAAACTGTCTATGAATTTGAAAAAAGGCAAAAGGGGCAGGCATATGCAATGTTTTGGAGGGAAGAAAGGGAAGGGAAATGATATGATTTCATTATCATCTCAATATGCATGTGTATATATTTGAAAATATAATATCAAAATAAACAAGATGAAGGAATTATATGTTAATCCTGAATAACTATGCATAATATATACATATATATAATCAATTTAACACTAAATAAGTTACATTAAATAAATATAAGATGAACTCAGTGGAGATACAGAAAGTTTGACAATGTAGTTAGAAATGATGAAAACATTCTTCTATCCCATAAATCCAGAACACAAGAGTGAGGAAATAGTCAAAGCCATAGAATTCATATACCTATGTAGCTTGCATATGTAGACCAACTTCCAATCATTACAGAATAATTACACTTTTTCTTCTTATAGTATATATGGACCACTCTGAAAATATTATGGTTCATAAAGGCAATCAGCCTAAATATAATGATTTGTTTAGGAAATACAAATGTCATCTTCTTGGAATTTTACTCATTTTCCCTATTATCAAGTTTCTACGGATGCCGCTTAAAATCTGGTAATCGCTGCTGCGTTTCCCTTTGACTTTCCAGAAACATGTATCAGATATGTTCTACCTCCTTTATAAATCAGTTTCCTGCTTTGGCTTTTGTTTCCATATATGCTTGACTCTTTTGCCTATCTCTCCACACAAACAAACTTGAAACGCTTGCGATCTCAGATTGCAGTCTTTATCAACTCTAAAAATATCACATTGGCAATCCTGAAACACTCTGATGTCTGATGACTGTTGAACAATCACACGTCTGAAAGAACTCCAATCCAACATATCCAACTGACAATTGGGCTCCTTGACTTAGGTATCTTTTTTATTTTATTTTACCTTTTCATTTTTTTTAAAAAAAGAAAATTAACTGTCTATTTTCATTATACTTACCAACTCAAGTTCCCACTCAGGTATCTTAAAGCGTATACAATGCAGCACAGCACACTTCTACCCCACCTGCCTTCTTCTGCCCTGCTTGCTCCTTGTTTGTAAATTAACTGACAGCTCAGTTTCTAAGGTCAGGAATCCAGAAAGCACTCTTCATGCCCAGTTGTTGCTATTTCTACACACAACACAAGTAAAAACACTCCTCATTCTAGTGCCTCTCTCTTAAGGCAACGTTACAGTATCCAATTTGCATGTTCTCTTTGATCTCTTTGGTATACCTTTTCGTCTGAAGTAACTCTCACTGATACTCAGTTCCAAGCTTAACTGCCACTTTCTTAAGAAAGTGTTTCCTCTTAGTCTACAAGATAAATTGTCACTCCAGCATAAACTCTCAAAACCTCTTTGTATTTTAATCCCAATCTTCATAATGAATGAATTTAATCAATTTTAATTAATATAAAATCTAAACTCAGTAACAGAGACTATCGTTTTCACTAATTTATCTATTTTCATTTGCACAGCCCGTGGCCCATACACAGCCCAATGTGTTTCCTAGACAAGTGAACTCACAATTTTGAATTTGTGACTATGCAGGGAAAACAAAAGCTTAAATATACTTTTTATATCTAAGAAAATGCTTAGGAACAAAGTGATATATTTGACAATAAGAAAACCACCCAGGAAAATAAATAATCATATGAAGTCTAAGCATTTAAATATAATTTTTGCTGAGGCAAAATGTATTTTTTCTAATCTATCAAATTTAATATTCAAATATCTCAAACACTGGTAGTCCTTAAAACAAAGATAATAAATGGTAGATCTGATTCAGCAAGCCATGACTATAATCAGTAATTAGCATATGATTGATTAATGTAAATGTTACAATATACTTTGATGAAGTTGGTTGAAATATCCATATACGTTAAAAATAAAATTATTTCTAAAAATAAAGTTGTATATGAGGCCAGGCAGTGTTGGTGCACACCTTTAATCCCAGCACGGAGTAGGCACAGGCAGGCGGATCTCCGTGAGTTCAAGGCTGGTCTACAGAATAAGTTCCAGGGCAAGCTCCAAAGCTACAGAGAAACCCTGTCTAAAAACAGAGAGAGAGAAAGAGAGAGAGACAGAGAGAGAGACAGAGAGAGAGAGAGAGAGAGAGAGAGAGAGAGAGAGAGAAGAAGAAGAAAAAGAAAAACGACTGCATATGAAATGTTGGGGATACATAGAATAATCAATTTTTTTTTTGCAGTGATTGGTATACAACAGTTAAAATACATAAGTGGACTGCCTCAGATGGGTGCCAGTTTATGTGTCATGAAAAGTTAATATGCATGTATGCATGTAAAATTAGTAAAGAAAAACAGACCACATGCATTACCAAGAGCAAACTATTATTTATTAAAACTGTTTCAGCTGCATATGTTCACATTTCCATGCGAAACTCTGTGCATATTTGTCTATGAATTTGAGATTTTTAAACTTTCGTGCACGTTGGAATTACTGGAGGAGATTTAAAATCGTGCTTCAGGTTAAAGTAATCAATTTCCAAAGATTAAAGGATTTTTAATTACTTATATTGCTACCTATGTTCCATAAAGCCAAACAGCAGCATTATTTTGAGACTTGTTTTCAAGTAGCTCAAGCCAACTTTGGATTATATATACCCAAGGATGGCCTAAAATTTATAATCTTACTCTTTTCACCTATTGAGTGCTGAGAAAAGAGACTTGAGTCACCAGAACAGATCTGGTCAATATTGTTTGTTATTTATAATTTTCATTTTTTTGGTTTTGTTTTTAAGGTATAATCTCATAAACATATTACATTGTATTTAACTATTTTCCTGTTACTAAAGTATTCTTAATTTTATTGATTATTAAATATTTTATTTATTAACTGAAATATAACACTTGTGCATATCTATGGGATGTAATATTCTTGGGGCTTATTTATTTTTATGTATTGTTTTGCTGGTATGTATTCCTGTGTGCCATGTGTACGTTTCATATGCACAGAGGTCAGAAAACACATCACATATCCTAGAACCGGAGTTACAGACAGGGGTGTGCTGCCATTTGTGTGCTGGGAACTGGACCTGTGTTCTCTGCAAGAAAAAGTTCTCCTAATCACTGAGCCTTCTCTAAAGCCCAAGTATGATGTTTTAATATATGTATATTTTATGTAATCAAATGAAGACATTTTACTTATCCGTTATCTCATACAGTCACAATTTCTTGGTCTGTTGAATACTCAACATCACTTTTCTAGCTATTGACAAATATTCAATATAATGTTTTGAGACATAGTAACGGAAATATTTCCTCTTACCTAATTGAAACTTTTGTAACAACTGATTGGTCACCCCCAGTCTTTTCTGTTCTATCTCCTTACAGACTCTGGTAATCATGATTTTATTCTGATTATAAAATAGGAGTCATTAAAATCGACATATGAATGTAATAATATCATGTGTATATTTCTACATTGGTCTTATTTTACCCAATGCGTGCTCCAAGTCACAGTATTTTATTTTTAATAGTTGAGTAATATTCCATTGAATTCCTTTGTTTGTCTGTCTGTCTGTCTCTCTATATATACATATATATATGTGTGTGTGTATATATATATAAATATGTGAGAGAATATTGATTATCTGAGGCTGTAAAATATAATAATTTTGAGTTGAATCATTTTTTTTGAAAATATAACTGGAAAAATTGACTGTCTACATATAGAATTAATTAGATTCCTACCTCTCACCATGCACATATCAGGCCCAAATGGATGAAAAATCAGAATGTGGGACCTGAAAATCTGAGTTAGACAAAATATAGGGAAAATACTGCCTGCTATATCTAGTCACTCAGTAAATGAGACCAAGAATATACAAGTGAGACTTCATGAAATTAAAATGTTTCTGCACAGAAATACCAATTAGGTGAGGAGTAGTTGAAAACTTCTGCTAATTATAGATGTGAAAGAAGATCAAAGAACTAAACCAGAAATCAAACAATTCAGTTCACAAATAGGTTAATAAATGAATAGCTCTCAAAAATGGTGTATAAATGCTTAATAAAAATATTTATATATCTTTGAGAAACTTTTATACTATTTTCTATAGTAGTTGTTTTAAATTCTAAGTATACATAGGGTACAATGTTTCCTTTTCAATACTATCTCTCTAACGTTTGTTACTTTGATCTTTCTCGTAATGGTCATTCTAATTAGGATAAGGTGATAATTTCATTATACACACATATGAATGGTACAGCATGATGTGCTTGTAATATTAGTAATTAAGTTGACTAATTAAACAATCCCTTGATATCACATACTTACTGTTTTCACAGAAAGAAAACAAAAGAAAGCTTTGTATAGAGAAGGTTCTCTTTGCTGGGTGAATTAACACGTAGACACAGAAACTGTCACTATGTAGAGATTTTGGAATACCCAGCACTAAATGGGATATCTGTATATGACACCCCTCCTGCCGGGGCTTAAGGATCATCACAGAGAAAGCGTGAAAAGATTTTAATCTCCTGGGCACTGAATGATACAAGTGGGCAGTTGTGGCAGCATGAGGATGGCCTATACAAGTTCAAGCCAGACAAAAATCCATGCCAAGAGAGAGGAGGCTGGCACATAGTTCCACCCTTACTGAGGACCTATTGTCGTTTGTTAGCTACCTGGAAAAGCAAAATATATTTCATTTCATGGTTTGATTTCCAGGACATCAACCACACTCCAGACCTCACATCCGATAGTAGTAGGTCAACAAAAAGTAGACACCATGTGTTAGGAGAGAAGAATGGAGAAAGAGAGGAGGGAGAAATTTAGCATGATGGGAAGAGTTGAGGAAGATGGTCAATATACATTATATTTAAAATAAACCTTTCATTCAGAGCTTTCAAAGCAAGCAGTTTGCCACTGTTTGCGAGTGTAAATCTTTCTGTGAAATGGATCAGTACAGGTTATTGCTACTCTCTGGTTGAAACTTTGTATCGTCTTTTTGCCTTCTGTTCTTTTGGGCTTATTCAGGACTTCACATCTAGGCAATAATCCCGCCATTGATGAAAACCCCTAGTCAGCTTTATAACTTCTAATCAACATCTCCCTTTTCCTGACCCACCCCTCCCCCAGTCTCTGCTAATCTATTCTAAACATAGATGAGATCTTGTGACCTATCTTTCTGGGCCTGGCTTATGTTACCAAGCATATTTTCGTCAGATGGACTCATGGTATAAATGACGCAGCTATCCTAAGACTGGATAGTATTCCATCATGTATAGCATTTCCAGTGCCAGTTAACGGATGGTGACCACCTCAACTGCTTCTGTAACGTAAATACTGCGAATAATGTTGCGATGAATATAAGGATGGAAATGTTTTCAGCAAATCAACTTCAATTCCATTATGCACAAATATGCATGGATACAGGAATGTAATATGTACACATAGTTGAATATGACTCCTCCAAATGGAATTATGGAGTTGTATGTATAGCAGTTAAATGCCATGATAAAAACACATAGGCCACCAAGGGAAGAAGCCTTATGCACCATGGTTTCGTTTTTTGGGCATTCGGCCACTTTGTTTTCAGACCCATACATGGTAAGCCACACCATTACGGTTGATGTCATGTAGAAAAGTAAAGTAGCTTCCCTCAAGACAGACAGGAAGTACAAAGTAAGAAGATGCCAGGGACAACATAAAACCTCAAAGCTGTATTACTTTTCTTTAATTCTCCATGACCTCTTATACCAAGCTAGATCCCATTTCTGAGTTTCCCCAGTGTCCTGATAATGCTATTGACAGAATGGTAATTTTAATTGATGATTTGCAATTAACCCACACACTGTTTTTTATAATAACTGTATTAACTTACGTGGCTATCAATGGTGTATCGATGTTGATTCATATTGTCCCATACCCTTGACAACACTTGTTATATATTTCATGTTTTATGTGTTGACTACAGTCATTTAACATCCATGAAATGATAGTTCCCTATAGTTTAAATTGATTCCCTACAGTTTTAATTGGCATTTCTCTGATGATAATTTTTATTGAAAGTAATTTTTCATACAATATGCTGTGATGCAGTTTCCTCTCCTTCATATTCTCCCAGATCTTCCTCGCCTCCCTACTCTTCCAACTCCACCCATTTTTTCTTTCCCTTTTTAAAAAACAAAAAGGAAAATAAAAGCACACAAGAAGAAAACAAATGAGAAAAAAGAAGCACATACACAGAGTCACATGCACACACATGCAAAACCCATAAAAATACAAAATCAGAAGCTACCTATGTAAGTAAAGACAAATGAAGTGAAAAATGACTAAAGAAAAACGATTGACATATTCTCCAAGAATACATCAGCTATTTTTTGGTGTGTGTTGGCTCTCTACTGCTGGAAATAGATACTGACCTTAAGAGTGGTTTGTGTACCCAGGGAAACATCACTGGCGAAAATGAATTTTTCCTTTTTAATCAGTTGACAATCAGAGAGAGCTTCTGCACTGGGGATGGGGGCTTAAGTCCACTTCCACTCTCAGCCCTGGAAGCCCACCTGGCTTGACATGTGCAGAGCTATGTATGGTATTCGGTCTCTCCTAGGTCCATGGCCTATCCAGTCTCAGGTACTTGGCCACACAAGCATCATGCAATGGGCCTGAGATCCAATTAGACCATCCCAAAACTTCTGTACCTCTATTGCACCCAGTGTACGTATGGCACAGGCAGCTCACCACTGTAGCTCAATGGTTTTTTTTAGCTGGGTTGGTGTTTACCTTTCTCCTCTGGCCATGTTCAGAGTTCCTTCCAGTAACATGGACATTAGTCAGTAGAGATGAAGGTTCCAGGCATGCACCAGCTGGACTCCTCCATGTCCAGTGAGTTATGTAGGTGCTGTGTTCAGCGATAGGGCCTTGCTGTCAGTTTTTGGAGAGCAACTACTGGCCTTGACAATTATCTGAATTGCTTAAGGATTTCCATAGTGCCCCTTGGGCCATCAATTCAACTAGATGTAACCTATTCCTGGCACTGAAAGTTTCCATTGGTAATGAGTGATGTCTTTGTCTCCCCCGTTATTTGCTGACTTTGAATATATACATTCATACACACACACACACACACATTCTTCTTAGCTATTCTTCCCAGTATGCCTTCCCTTCCCCTCCTTTTCCTTCCCCTCTCCAATTAATCTTCCCATTCCAGTCTCTCCCCTACCCGTCTGTTAGCCACTTTTATGCCTTGTTTTGAGAATAGTCTATTTAAATTCTTTGCCTAATTCTATTTTTCAATTATTTGTTTAAAATCATTAGCTTTTTTTCTAAACATGTTAGAATAGATGGTTATATTCTTTTTTCTTACCTCATACTTTCTTTCCATGAAAGGCCAGAGCAGTGGGGGAAGCTGAACCCACATTGAGGCTGCAAAGGTAACACCAGCCAGTAGCAAGTCAGGCTATTTCCCACGTTGTTATTGCTTCTACAATGACTTAAAGAACACCTTGCTTGAAGAGCAGTATGCAGAAGAGGAGAAAAGATATGCATGCAAGCCCAGAATTATAAGACACACCGTAAGCAAGTATGAAGCTAATGCTTGCTACTAGGATACTGGGCAGAAGCTCATCTAGTTGCCAGCTGCAATGAGACTGACCAAAAGACATGTATTAATGTGGCAATGGCAAGCCCCACAGGAGCTTTTATATGTCTGGAAAACAGTGTAGGCAAGCACAGCATGTATGACTGGACAAAAATCCTAAGAAATACATACAAATGGCCAAGTATATAAAAGTGAGCTCCATACTGACATTCTAGTAAATAGCACTCAAATTCAAAATAAAAATGTATCATCTCAAATTATTATTATAACTACTACAAAAAACAGATAAATCGCAAATGTTGGTAAGTGTATAAAAAAGCTGACAAATGTATCCTAATTAGTAAAAATGCAAATATGTCAAGCCATTATAGAAAATAAGATGTCATTTATTAAAAAGTTAAAAATAGAGCCTTCATATGATCCAGCAGTCCCACCCCTTTTATTTATCAAAATGTAACGAAATTTGTGTGTTGAAGAACATATGCACTTCCATGTTCATTGCAGCAATGGTCACAATAGCTGAAAAACGAAGATAGCCTAGCATCTTTTAGTTGATGAACAGAAAAGGAAAATATCACAGATGTCACAATGGGGATACTGTTCTTACACAAAGAAAAGAAGATCTACTCATTTTCAACAATGTGGATAGAATTTGATATTAGGAGTTAAGTGAAATAAAATACATAAACACAAGTACCATATGATTTTGCCCACATGTGTAGTCTAATAACATTCCTCTCATAGAAATTAAGAGTAGACATGGTGAGCAGATGCGGTGGAAATCGGAGTGGCAGAGGATTTACCAATGGGTATTAAGTTGTAAGTCCAAACAAGAATCTCTGGTGTGTTTGTATATAATAGGCTGATTATGGATGATGATGATGATGATGATGATAATAATAATAATAATAATAATAATAATAATAATAATAATATTTTAAAGCTAAGAGAAAGAATTGTGTGAGTTTTCACCATAAATTAGTGCAAGTATTTTGAGGAAAATACATTTAATATTCTTTAATCATTTAAGTGTATAAATGTTTAGAAACATATTACCACATGGGTATATCTCACATTTACATTCCATATGCCAGTAAACATGAATGAAATTACAAATAACCTCAGAAAGACATGGATAGTTTTCAGTTGCTCAAAGGAAACAACTATATAAATACAGTCAAGTAGCTTGTTCATGGATTTGAATAATATTGTTGACATACATTTTATCTGTTTAATCATAAATCTAACATATTATCAAGAATAAGGACCGAGAGGGAAAATAGAGGCATCAGGGGAGAAAGGGAGACAAAAATACTCAAAATAAGTCATCCAAGAATCAAGAATGTGTTAACATTTTTTAACATATAAAATAACTCAAGTGGTCAAATATCTCTTTTCTTTAGAATAGGCAACTACATTATAGTAATATTTATAATAAAATACTGGCTCAACAATATAAAATGAACAGATGACTGAAGCTCATAATGATACTTTAATATCTAAAAGCAAAAGAGAAACAAAAATTTAGGTCAAGCAAAAGACACAAAATAGCTCATATTATGCTAAACTGCCCAAATAGAAAAAGATAATTATTGTTGATTGAAATCAAAGTTGATTTTCTCTGGCATGATTGCCCCTGGAAGGCTAACGTGAACTTTCTGCTGTGTCATAAACACTCTGTATTTTCTTTTGGGTCCTTCCTACATGGATGTGTACAATTTTCAGAGCTCATCAAGCTGAATATGTAAGATTACTCCTTTTCATTTTATACAAAGTATACCGCTATGATTGGAAAAAAATGTTCTGGAATGTTTACAACTAGCATTATACATGCAAGTCATCGTAGGGGTAGTAAAAAATTCAAACTTTTGAAAAAATAATGTTGGTTTTGGACAGTGAACACCAGCAGATAAAAGTTTTAAAAAAGAAGCTGCCCACTCATGAGCATTGTGTGACAATTGTATTCTTGCCAGGGTTGCTCTAACTGCCTTAAGGCTGTAGAGATAGAACTGAAAATATCTGACAGCAGTGTCCTTGACACAGTTATGATGATCTCTACCATGGCTTCAGCAAGTGAAATGCTTGAGTGTCTCTTCTCTGTCTTTTCAAATTACACTGTTAGCCTGATGCTTCAGGGCAGTAGTACAATAAAGCAGATAACTAATTGAAATATTTAAAATAAGCAGACAGCAGTATTTATAAACCACCACAATGGAGTAAAGCAGAAAATCTTCCTTTTTAATATAAGCCTTTGTTAGATTAGAAAAGACATTTACGTTAGATTTAAGTTTCTTTTTTTATTTTTTTTTATTTTATTATTTTTATTCTTTTTTAATTAAAATTTCCACCTGCTCCCCGTTTCCCATTTCCCTCCCCTCCTCCCAAATATTGCCCCTCCCCCAAGTCCCCTCCCCCTATCCCCACTCCTCTTCTCCTCCCCCCAAACCATTCCCCCTCCCTCTCGATATTGAAGAGCAGTCCAAATTCTCTGCCCTGCAGGAAGACGAATAGATTTAAGTTTCATCTGGGGAAACATTTGAATTATATTTCACATAATATATTACCTGTTCCAATGTTAGGCACATGTACGTTAAAACACTGATCTAATAAATAAGCAGGAATTATGTATCTAAACTTTTGTCATGGGATAGAGAGCGGGGGGGAGAGATGCCACTATTCTATTCCACCATTCCAATAAATTTGGAACATTGGAATAATTAAGACACTATCCCAAAAGCTATCAAGCTATCACTTACTCTTAGTGCTATGTAGCTACCTTAGCTTCTGTTCTGCATCCTTATACACCTGAAGGCTAGAGACTGCAAAGTCACACAACAAAGGGTGTAAGCTCCAGAGAAGGACTGAGCATTGGAGCCAGTGCTTCAGTTGACAAATGGGGATTTTGAATTTTTAATAAAACTACTAGGAAAACTCTTGGTAGAATATGAAAGCCGGAGCTACTGAACCACCTTGATTATATATCAAATACGTCAATAGTTTTAGGAAGTAATTGCCTAGAATATGAAACTTTTGCAAAAATATCTTTTGCCCACTCCACTATTATTCTATACGGGAGCAGATCTATAAAGGATAACTGAGGTGCACACAATATTGAAGCATTTTACCTATATAGTATCTCTCTAAACAGTACGGTTACTATTACCTTTCTTTTAGTTTTGAAACATAATCTCAGTCTATAACCAAGATTTCCTGGACTCACCATCTACCAGAGCTGGCTTTGATATCCTCCCTCAGCCTTCCCAAGGCTATACTTACATGTATGACCACCATCCACAGTTATTTTACTTTTTCAAAGCTGAGGACAGAACCCACTGAGCTAAATCTCCAACCCCATACACTGTTCATTTTAATTTTAGAATGTATTGAAATGCAGCTATACAGAGCTGCTTCCCTCTCAGTGGATGGGGAAAAATACAGGGACTCATAACTGGGCAATGTGAAGAGAATAAGAGAGATCTTGGAAAACTCAGTCTTTAATGAGAAACCTTCATCAAAACCCTCCCACCAGGTTTCAGGGAGATATTCAGAGGAAGAGGCAGAAATATTGTAATAGCCAAAGGATATGAGGATACCAAGGAAACAAGACATTCTAGACAGAACAGGACTGACAACTACATGAACTCACAGAGATCACAGAAACAGGAATAGGATGCATAGACCTGCCCATGCCGAGCCAGGGGCTGAGCGGGGAAGCGGACTTAAGCCCCATGCCCAGTGTGGAAGCTCTCTCTGCTTGTCAACTGCTTGAAAAGGAAAAATTTGTTTTCTGCAGTGATGTTTCTCTAGGTATACAAGCCACTTTTAAGGTCAGTCTCCACTCCCAGTAGTAGATAGTCAACACAAAATGAACTCAGTTGTATGTTTGGAACTTTTGTCTCATAATGCTTTGCCTGAGTTTTTTTTTTTATCCTTCATTTCTTTTGCTTATAGATTGTATTTTACAATTTTGTTTCTTTAGGGGTTGTCTGTGGAAGTTACGATGTGTGTCTTTGTGTCTATGTGCAATTCTTATGCTTTGACTTTGGCTCCTTTTTTCTTTTCCTTTGTTTGGTCCTATTTGAGTTTGTTTGTTTAATTATACTTATTTTACATTACTTTCCTTTTCTTTGTTTCTTAGATGCCTGTTTGCTTTTTTTTGTTGTTTGTTTGTTTTGTTTTGTTTTGTTTTTTGGTTTTTCGAGACAGGGTTTCTCTGTGGTTTTGGAGCCTGTCCTGGAACTAGCTCTTGTAGACCAGGCTGGTCTCGAACTCACAGAGATCCGCCTGCCTCTGCTGTTTGCTTTTTTTAATGAGACAGGGAAAGGACATGTATAGATGTGGGTGGATGAAAAGGTGGAGAAGTTCTGGTAGGGTTTGGAGGAGGGGAAACCATAATAAGAATATGTTCTATGAACAAAATCTGTTTTCAATTCAAAAAGAGTTGTCAATACATCTCAGGAACAATTTAATTATCTCTCTAACTTGATTACTCCAGAGGACTGGGCTGTGGTGGGTATTGCTCTCTTAGGTCTTAGAAATGACCCTTCAATCTTCAGTTTTCATCAAAATGAGTTGAGGAATGTAACTGTATCCACTGTAGACTCCTTCTTTTGCAAACATGGAGTCTTATTCACCCCATTTACTGTTTAAATAGTTTACCAATGTGATATCACAAAAACAGTAACGAGGAGACAACCATTAGTTTTGTTATAGTCTTGTATGATGTCATCAAAAATTCCCATATGCAATAGCAGAGAATTTCAATGTGGTTCATTCCTCCTGATTGATCAATTTAGATTATACACAGCTATGTACTGATTTTGAGTTGAGTGCTAGATGGGGCAGCAGAGAAGATAATTACACTTGCAGAAATCTACATATGACTCATGCAATTTTAATTTGAATTATCAGTTTGTAGGACTCGTACACTACCTATTCTCCACAGACTATGTGGAGAGGAATAGGGATTTGTGATACAAGAAAAGACTGTCATTTGGAAATTTTCAATTAGCATACTTACATAATTCTTATATCAAAATAGAAGTCCATGTATGCTCTGAATCTGTCACATTATACTTTTTGTACAGTCCATGTTATTTAACTTAAAACTGCATGCAGGATGGTCACTATGAAGCTGTTTCTATAGAAAGTACATGTGAGGATAAAAAGCTTCCCTCCCAAAACTGCAGTATCATACATTCAAATTGTACACCCTGCACTTCCCAGTAGTGGATAATGTCCATGTAAACACTGAACTAAGGCAAATGTTAAACTTCTAGGCATTTATCATGTCTCTGAATTGTGAGGAACCTGGATCTTCCTTGAAAGATAATTTTTTTCTACTTTTGTGGAAGGAAATCTCTATGTCATTTTCACAGCATATTAGGAAAAAGTTGTATTATTTTAATACTTTCTGAATTTTAGACTTAAGGCAAGATACCAATTATACATAGGCTCTGGTTATTAACTGGTGGTTAACACTGAGAAGGTATGTCAACAGCTTTTTATCTGTTCTATGCCTTGTAAGATGATTTCCACGTCTTGGAATATGGACTGAAAGAAGAGAAATGCAACAAAACGAGGGACAGGATGAAAGTAACAGGAGGTAAAGAAGAATATGGCAAAGTATGAATTATAAATCTTAAGTAAACAGAAAATCCTTCAAAAAATCCTTTACTACTACATTTTCTTCCAAGTAAGTTGAGTCTGCAATGCTCTAAGCTGCAACAGAGTGCATTTTGGAAATTTTTTTTGCATTTTTATAAAAGGCAGATGATACATGAAAATAAATACAAATTCATGCTTCTTACAAAATATTTTCATTTGAACTCTAAATATCTAAGCTAAGTAATTTTTATTTGGATGCCTTATTACTGAGTCCTGCTTAAAGCTACTACACTCGGTTTCCTTGAGTAGTTAACTATAATGAATGCTCCTTTCTCACATTCTTGGATATCCGTGGGGAAGCTGCAGAGCAGTGAGTTTAAAGAAAGTTTGACTGTTGGTGATTAGGTGTGAGGAGCAGATGAAGTTCCGGCTTGTAGACGTGAGCATTGCCTGAGAAGGACCCCGCTGCCTCCGAAACACGGGAATGGCAAAGCCTTTCCGTGGTCATGCTCAGGGAAATGACAAAGACTCCACCTGCTCTGAATAGCTAAAGAGTTGATAGTTACTATTGGTTGCCTGACATTATGTACAATTGACCTTTAGCAAATACCAGTGTGGGCAGAAAGTATGAACCACAGCCTCCTCTTCCTGGATGACTTCATGCTAGAACTGCTCCCCTAAAGAGACCCCCTCTAGAGATAAGCTAACCATTCATCTGGGTATAATAAACCCACCTTCACAATCCACGCTTTACGTATTGAAACTCCAAATTTTCCTAGGTTCATGTATTATGTTTCCCTTGAGGTTTTGCTTCCATTTGGACTAAAGGTACCCTCTCATTCTGACTTCTCTCTGCCCTTTGATGTGTTGTTTAGAAGCCACATTAAAGAGCATCAGAAACTAGCGTTCTAATTAGCTTTCCAGACAACTTTGAAGTAGCTTTTTCCGCCTACCCGTTGCCTTGTTCTTATCTGCCTCATTTCCATCCTCCTTCCTGCCCTTTAAGCCTGCCTGCGTAGACTGGACCTCAGTACACAGCAGGTAAAAGTTTATTGTACTTAATAGACTACCACCTTAAGAGAAGTGAATGTATAAGACAGTTCAGCATCTCTGAATTTGGGATTTGCATTCATGAGTGTGAATAAGCTGACAATCAATCATGTTACTTTGCTGTCTTTGAGATAAGCTCAGGCAAAAGAAATTGTCATGTTTGATTTAGTGTTGCAGGGCAAGATGAAAAAAAAAGATAGTCTTCTGTAAGTTCTAAATTTCATCTTACTTTAATGGTTTTATTTTCTATTATACGTTTTTAAAAGTTAGGAATAAACATTCTGAGCCCTTCTTTATTCATATTTTTTTCTGATGAACCACACATCAAATAGTGTGCATTGGTTTTGGATGTTCTTGGCATTAGTTTTAGCTAGAGCCTGTGATCTTGTTAAAAGCAGAACCCATTTTTGCTTTTTAATCAAGAATTCTGTCTTTGATAGCAACTTAGTGAAGAAGGATTATATAAAACCTGACTATCCACAGGGAGTTTCCCTGGTTTGCTTTGTGCTGATAATCTAACATCACGCCACGTCAGTAATCATGGCATTCTCTATGGACATCATATTTTTGTTCTTGTACCTATTGCTCAAGTAAAACAAAAATCACTTTAACGAAAAGTCAAATGATATATACTGAAAATCTTAAATGAAAATTAAATACATATCATTAATTTGGTAATTTTTAAACAGAGAAGATAAGAAAGACCATGTATATTTTTAAGATGGTTTATCAATTTAACTACCCTTGACAAAAGACAGAAATAAATCAAACTCTAATGGATTCAAGAAGGCTGGGAGTGAGGCACAGTGGTTTAAACTGGAGGCTTATGGACACATTAAAAAATTCAGATGTGTTTTTTTTCTAGCTTCTGTTTTGTCTTTTCTGTTACAAGGAATTCCTTATTCTAATTCATTTCATGATAAGAACATGGTTATGACAGTGTTAAGCATCAAATACAAATACAGCAGCAGTCATGGAAATATTTCTTTGTGTTTGTATGCATGTGTGCCTGTGCATGCAGGTGCACACAGTGTGTGTGTGTGTGTGTGTGTGTGTGAGCATGTGTGAGTGTCACTGACTGTCTGTCTGTCTGTGTAGATCAGAGAAAAGCCTTATGTGTTGTCGTCAGTTGCTGTCTACATTTTTTTGTGAGATAGAATTTCTCACGGGTCTGGAATTCTCTATAAAAGCTCGACTAGCTGCCATTTGTGTACCAGGGATATGCCCCCACCCACAGGACTGGAATTATCAGTGTGTGCCACCATACATGGATTTTAATCAGGGTTCTATAAATGAAACTCAGGTCTTGAACTGTCTTCCTAGCTTCAAGAAACATTTCCCGGGCACAGGAGAACACTTCCTACGTATAACCCCAGCAGCACAAACACTAAGGACATCATTGAATAAATGGGACCTCCTGAGACTGAGAAGCTTCTGTAAAGCAAAGGACACTGTCACTAAGACAGAAAGGTAACCCACTGACTGGGAGAAGATCTTCACCAACCCCGCAACTGACAAAGGTCTGATATCCAAAATATACAAAGAACTCAAGAAATTAGACCGTAAAAGGTTAATCAATCCAATTATAAAATGGGGCACTGAGCTGAACAGAGACTTTTCAACAGAAGAAGTTCAAATGGCCAAAAGTCACTTAAGATCATGCTCAACTTCCTTAGCAATCAGGGAAATGCAAATCAAGACAACATTAAGATACCATCTTACACCTGTCAGAATGGCTAAAATCAAAAACACCAATGATAGCCTCTGCTGGAGAGGTTGTGGAGAAAGGGGCACTCTCATCCATTGCTGGTGGGAATGCAAACTTGTGCAACCACTTTGGAAAGCAGTGTGGCGGTTTCTCAGGAAAGTCGGGTTCAACCTACCTCTTGACCCAGCAATACCACTATTGGGAATATACCCAAGAGATGCCCAAACATACAACAAAAGTATATGCTCAACTATGTTCATAGCAGCATTGTTTGTAATTGCCAGAACCTGGAAACAACCTAGATGTCCTTCAATGGAAGAATGGATGAAGAAAGTATGGAATATATACATATTAGAGTACTACTCAGCAGTAAAAAACAATGACTTCTTGAATTTTGCATACAAATGGACGGAAATTGAAAACACTATCCTGAGTGAGGTAAGCCAGACCCAAAAAGAGGAACATGGGATGTACTCACTCATATTTGGTTTCTAGCCATAAATAAAGGACATTGAGACTATAATTCGTGACTCTAGAGAAGCTAAATAAGAAGGTGAACCCAAAGAAAAACATATAAGCATCCCCCTGAATATTAACCTTCATCAGGCGATGAAAGAAGACAGAGACAGAGACCAACATTGGAGCACTGGACTGAAGTCTCACGATCCAAAGGAGGAGCAGAAGGAGAGTGAGCACGAGCAAGGAACTCAGGACGGCGAGGGGTGCACCCACACACTGAGGCAAAGGGGATGATCTATCGGGAACTCACCAAGGCTAGCTGGCCGGGGACTGAAAAAACATGGGACAAAACCGGTCTCGCTGAACATAATGGACAATGAGGACTACTGAGAACTGAAGAACAATGGCAATGGGTTCTTGATCCTATTGCATGTAATGGCTTTGTGGGAGCCCAGGTAGTTTGGATGCTCACCTTAATAGACCTGGATGGAGGTGGGTGGTCCTTGGACCTCCCACAGGGCAGAGAAACCTGCTTGCTCTTTGGGCTGAGGAGGAAGAAAGACTTGATTGGGGGAGGGGGAGAATATGGGAGGTGGTGGCGGGGAAGAGGCAGAAATCTTTAATAATTAAATTAATTAATTAATAAAAAAATCAGCAAGAAAAAAAAGGAAAAAAAAAAGAAACATTTCCCGATTATCCTTTTTAAAAGAGGAAGAAAGCACTTTCCTAAACTTGAATCTTCCCTCTATCCTTAGAAAACTTCTTTTCACAATTTTATTGATTAAATGTATGTTTATGGCATGTGTTTGGTAAATATTTGAATAAAGGAATTGATTTTGAAAAATATTTCATTTAATTCCAACAACGTGGGTTTCTAATAGCATACATTTTTTTCGGCATTAGCCTTACTTTATAACATTCTAATCTTTATATATAGAAAGCTCTATATAACCATCTTTGCTTCAGTTAATATTAAGTGGAGCTGGAGAAATGACTCAGGGATTAAGAACACTTGATACTGTTCCAAATGATTCAAGTTCAATTCTCAGTACTTACATAGTAGCTCAAAACTGTCTTAACTCCAGTTCCAAGGGATGTGACACATTTCCCACAGAAATATAAACACATACATGTAAATATTTTTCAAAAATACTAAGTGGCTGAAAAATAATAATAAAACCAATGGTAAATAGTTTAGTTAGCTTTAAATTCAATGTAAGGTTTTGACACTGCTGGATCTTAACTTTGACATTTTTTAATTTCTCCTTGCTTTGTTTTTGTCATTTAATGTTATGCACTGGTCAAAAATAATCCATGGCTCATTCCAGGATGCTTAATTCTTCATCACTGCGTATAAATGCATTGTAGAAGATTTGGGGGACTACAAGATTCACAATACAAACATTTATTTTTAAAACTAATTCTAAAAGATATATTTTCAGAAGCCATTTAATATGGCTCCTTCTTTTTATTCTTTGAAGATTTCCTATATATAAACAATGTATCTTGATCATGTTCACCCCTCCTCCTTCCTCCAGCTTCTCCCAGGACTCCCTACCATATCTCCATCTGAATGTCATGCCCTCCTTTCATTAACTTTAACTCAACTGATCCCGTAAGTGCTACTATATTCTCAAGATATGGGAAAATCTACTGGTACATAGGATATTAACCAGAGGTCACATTCCTAAAGAAAAGAGACTCTCCCCCTAGAACCCACAAGCACCCAGTAGCTCCTTAGCTTGGGTGAGACCTTAGGATCCTCTCCCCAGCCATGATGAAACTTAAAATAAATGAATAAACAAGTGAAGTTTATATAAAATGATCTGTAACATTCTACTATATGTGTATGTGTGTGTGTGTGTTTGTGTGTGACTGAGATTGAGTTGAATGATGCAATGCTCAGAGTTTCTTTCCTTCTTTCTTTACCCCTTTTTATGCTTTTAGAGTATATTTGTTTACTGAAAATATAGACTTTTTCTCAATAATATATTCTGATTATAGTTTCTCCTCCCTTTACTCCTCCCAGTTCCTTCCCATTCCCCTCCCTTCTGGACAAACCCCCTTTTTGTCTCTCTTTAGGAAACACACAGCTTTCTAAGGGAATATAATGTAATACAAAAGTGAAGTATAAAATAACCAGCCTACAGCCTACAGCCCCAGAGAGGCTAGATAACAAGGAAGACCCAAAGAGGGATGCATGGTTTTCCATGCGAAGGGGAAATAGAAGAGATCTCGCGGGTAAATTGGAGGCATGGGAGGGGGAAATGGAGGTAAGGGAACTTGAGGGAGTGGGTTGAGCAGGCCAGGTGCAGGAGGTGGGAGAGTAATGAAGGAGATGTCTTGATGGGGGGTCATTGTGGAGCTAGTGAGAAACTTCGCACCAGGGAAACCCCCAGGAATCCACCAGAATGATCCCAGTCAAGTCTCCTTGGAATAGTGAAGAGAATCCCTGAACTGGTCACATAGTGTAATCAAATTAATGTCTACCCCCTAATAGTCATCTGAGATACACTATCCAACCTGGTAGAAGCAGATGCAGAGATCAATAGCCAAACACAAGGCTGAGTTCCCAAAGTCTTGCTGAAGAAAGGGAGGAAGGGTTGTGCAAGCTGGGGGAATCCTGACAGGGAACCCACAAAGACAGCTGCCCTGAGCTCCTGAGAGCTCATAGACTCTGGAACAACGGTTAGGGTGACTCCATGGGGTCAACCTAGGCCCTCTGCATGTGTGTGACAATTGCTCAGCTTGGTCTCTCTGTAAGGTTCCCGCAGTAAGGTCAGAACCCGTCCCTGGTGCTTAGCCGGCTTTGGGAAACCTGTTCCCCATGCTGGATTACCTTGTCCAGTTTTGAAGCAAGGGAAGAAACTTGGTCCTGGGGCTGGGGAGATGGCTCAGTGGTTAAGAGCTTTGCCTGCTCTTCCAAAGGTCCTGAGTTCAATTCCCGGCAACCACATGGTAGGTCACAACCACCTGTAATGAGATCTGGTGCCCTCTTCTGACCTGCAGTCACACACAGCCAGAATATTGTATACATAACAAATAAATAAATATTTAAAAAAAAAAAGAAACTTGGTCCTGCCGCAACTTTATGTGCCACGGTTTGTTCATACCCATGGGAGGCCTGCCTCTGAGTGGAGATGAGGACGGTGAATTGGAGGGGGAAAGAGAACAGGAGGAGAGGAGAGAGGGGAAACTATAGTCACTATGTAGATGAAAACAAAACATTAATGGACATCAAAATATACATCCCTTCATCTACAGAGGATGACACAGATCCCCGCCCCCAACCTTGCTTTGTTCCCATCACCAACCCCAGCAGGCCACTCCAGGCAGGGAAGTGGGGAAACTGACTGTGGATCTTTACATTTCCCTCTGGTCCTCCAAATTCAACCCCCAGTCTCATCCCCAGCTCCAGAACAGACCTTCTGGTGGTGCCTCTTATTCTTTGCTCCCATTCCCAGGGGACTAAGGAGATGCTGGTGGAACACTCTGCTTTCCTCCTACCTGTGGACCCCCTCAGGCATCACTCCTAGCCCAGCTCCATTCCCAAGGGTTAGCTCCCAAAACCTAGAAACACATTTTACTCTTTCAGTTGTTATTATAATATAATTGCCCTATGTTTACCCATATACCCACCCTTCCTTGTTTCCTTTCAAATTCATGACTTCTCTTTTGAATTAATTGTTCTATGCCTTCTTTAAACACAATCTGTCTTCGAAGGTTTCATACAATGTGTTTTGATCTTACTTACCTCTGAACTCTTCCCAGATCCACCCCCTTCTCTATCCAACCAAATTTGTGTCGTTTTAATAAATCCTTCAGGACCAATTTGTGCTGCTTAAATCTTCTAGGACGTGCAATCTTCCACTGGAGCATGATCAACTTACCAGGGCCAACACTTTTAGACAACATTGACTTTCTCTCCCAGCAGTTACCAGTTCACAACAGGACCACGCCAAGGGGTAGGATGGTATATGCACCTCGCCTCTTCACGCTGGGATTTCGTCTGAATTGGCTTGTGTAGATCTGGGCACTTTTGTCACAGCTGCTGTGAGATGTTTTGACATGTTGAGATCTTGTGTATGTAATCTCTGTAACTTAGCGTTCATTTGTCCATAATACAGCATTTGACAGTGTTCTTTCACAGCCTCCGACTCGGACATTCTTTCTACCCCTTCTTCCAGGACATTCCGTGATTTGCCTTTTATTTTAATGTTTGCCAAAATGGTTAAATCAAACTTTAATCTTCATAACAGAAAATAACGTTTTTATGTTTTGGTCTCTATAATCTGTTCATATGTTTGTTTGCTCTTTTTGTTTTCTCTGTTGTTTTAAGATTGGGCTGTACTTGATAGCAATATTCTACTTGAACTTTAATCCTGCTGCTTGAGTGTCCTAAGAGCTGGAATTGAAATCATGTGCAAGCATGCCTACATTTATTGTATTTTAAATAAATTTCTCATTTAAAATTTAAGGTTGCTGAACTATTTGCTATTGATAGAAGGAAATGAAAACTCTTAAGAATGAAGTAAAAATGAAAATGCACCATACTCAAAACTCTGAGACACAATGAAGACAGTTCTAAGAGGCAAGTTCATAGCACTCAGTGCCTCCATCAAAAAATTGGAGAGCTCCCATATCTAAGATTCATAATTCTGCAGCACATCTGAAATTTCTAGAACATAACATTCAACAGGAATAGATATCAAATATAGTCAAACTTAGGTCCAATATCAATAAAAGAGTATCAAACAAATGTCATCTTCAACAACAACAATACAAAGAGTGAATGAAGAATTGGTTTGAGAAAATCAAAGATTTATAAACCCTTAGCCAAATTAACTAAAAATAATAGAGGTAAAAAGGGGACCTCACAACAGACACTGAAGAAATCTAGAGAGTCATAAAGATATAAAAATATGTAGTCCAGTAGACTGAAAAATATGGAAGAAATGGATGGATGTGTCAGTGTGTCTGTGTGTCAAAACTACCATGTTAAACCAACATCAGCTAAGCACTTTAAGCACTTTAAGCAGACTTATAACACCTAGTGAACTAGGAACAATACTTAAAAGACTGCTAACTAAAAAGAACCAAGTGTCAGATCAATTCAGCAAAAGAATTCTACCAGATCTTCAAAGAATTAACATCAATACCAAAGTTGTTTCGGGAAAGCTGGATGGCTCAGAGACCTAGGATAGAATCAAACACAACTGATCAAAAAAAAAAGTCTATTTTGTAAAATAATTTCTTTAGTATTGATGTTAATTAGCTAAAGACAACACTTACATATCTCACTGAAAACAGACAAGTTGAAATGTTGCCTAACAAGAGATTTCATCTCTACTGATATTCTGCACACTACCAGAAAAGAGAAATTAAAACCAACCCAACTTCAAACCCTTGATGTACAGTGATGGCTTGCCTACATGATATGCTGTTGCAATTATGGCAGAAATGGTCTCGGAATAAGCAAGGATTACCTGACTATAATTAAGGTTCACTCTGTGATATGTAACCTAGTCTTGGCACTGGTTGAGTGACCAAAAACCTGAGACTATTTAAGCCACAGAATTACAAGAAAATAATATATTATTCTGCAAAAGAAATGTAGCAATAATAAGATTACCAGCAACAGTCTTTTACATACATAGGGCAGTGTCTCAGTCATCATCAGAGAAGCTTCTCCCCTGCATCTCACTGGGTATATTAAACACACTTAAAGGTGGGCACCATGCCCAACACCGTGATATTTTTTTTTTGATATTTTTGTAGACATTTAATCTCATTAATTCCTTGAACTTTTTCTTTTTTTGTCTTACTGGACTGTTACTTTCATTTTCTGATTCTGTAAAGTTTTTTTTTTTTTTAGTTTTATTTTGGGTTTGCATATTGTTGTGTATGTGTGAGTTTTTTGTGGTTTTTCTTTGGTTTTGTATTTTGTTTTCCTGTTTATTTTCTAAAAAGTGGAAAAAAAGAAAGGATGTGGAAGTGGGTGGGTAAAGAGGTCAGGATGATCTGGGGGGAGTTGGGGAAGGGGACAAACATGATCAGAATATATTATATAAAAATTTTCAAAAAAGGTCACCAGAAGTAAAAAGGAAGAGATATAAAAAGATAAAATGAGATTCAGACTCATGTTCCAACATGGATGATCTTCGTGGATGTTACAGCACTTAAAAATTTATAATACTACATGATTCTACTTATCTGAAGTTTATGTAATAGTCAAATCCCAAAATATAGAAACTAAAATAGTGCTTGCCAGGGAAAAGGAAGAAAAATTGGTAGTCAAATGGATAAAAAATTTTCATTTTATAAGATCCAAATGATTCCTGAAGAGTATTTGCACAAGTGTCTTTTCTGTTTATAAGAATGTTCCTGTAGCTTGCAGGGCAATTACTATTGATTGCAGCTGTATGAACCCAGTAAATGTAGCTATGCCAATATGTGGGACCATTAATGCATATAATTGTCTGCACAGCACTGTGGCATTGACAATTACAATAGACTTTATTCTATCTTTAAAAATCACTACAAACTGACACAATCAATGATTTTAATATTGAACTTTAGTCTAAATTTAGTGAATTTTCTATGACATTTTATCCTGTTTGAATAATCATATATTAACAGAACTTTTTGAGAAACATATACATTAATAGTACAATAATCCATTGTTTACAGAAGAACTAAGTTACATTAGTATTTCTTACTTCCCCTCTTTGGTAAAATGTCCAATTACATAAATAAAACTCAACTTAAATTTAAATGAAATAAATCATAAGCACAGTGTTTAAATTAAAGAAAGTGACAAGTAGACATACATATCGTGATTAAACTAATCAACAAATCAAATTTAGAATTGCATCAACAACATGTCAACATGTATAAACTGAAAGGAAAATAGAGAACTTATGGTTGGAATAGAAATGACCTTTTAAAGCTTAGAAGCTTTCTTTTGCCTTTCTCTGCCCAATTACAGTGATCAAAAAACTTGAGTGTATTACAGAGTTGGGAGGGGCAGTAATAAATTGATCCCTATTTGGATAGAGCTAATAGAATGCCTTTAATGAACAAAGATTATTTTAAATATATACCATATAAGGCAGTAGTAATGAGGATTTGTTTTATGAGTAGCAAAGTAACTATTTTGGGAAATATTTTCATTTTGCCTCTGAACTATATTTACAAATAGAATGAAAGGTGACAAGTTAATCTAAAAATTCAGTGAACTTTAAAAATTATTTAGATAACGGCTTAGAAGCATTTCAAAACAACTTGAACTTCCTGCTATGTCAAGAATGACATACAGTTTGGGGAGTCCAGCAATACATTGAGCCAAAATATCAGACAAGTAGAAATTTTTTCAACTTTGAGATCTCATCTTGCTCAAGTTAGAATGGCAATTATGAACAAAGCAAACACATGCTGGAAGGGTTGTGGAGGAAAATGACCCTTAATTCACGGTTGCTGGTATGGGGAACGGGCCCATCGCTCTGGGAATCACTGTGTCAACTTCTCAAGCAGCTGATAATAAATCTACCATAGGACCCAAGTACATTATTCCTTAATATGTGCCGCAAAGAGTCAATATCCTATTCCAGACGTATTAGGAAATAGAATCAAATGTTCTTACACTGATAAATGAATAATGAAAACATTGTGCATAGACACCATGAAATGCTATTCATCTGTAGAGGGAAATAAAACCATGAACTTTGTAAATAAATTGATGGAGCTAGGATATATACCTGTGAAGTAACCCAGACAAAGAACAACAAATGTCTCCTGTTTTCTTTTCTTTGAGGCTCCAGCTCTTCAGATGTAAGTACTATTCTTGGAGTAACTGAAGAAACCAAGAAAGTCAAAAGGGAGAATTGCCAGGTTGGTGATTGAGTGAGGAACATAAGAGAGGTTACTAACAGTGTACAAGTGGCATGATAGAGGAAAAAGGAAAAATTAGGTGGGGATTTAGTTAGTGAGGGTCACAGGAGATAGGTATACGAGGTAAGAGGAGGGTAAGATAACAGTAAGGATATATGAAAAAAAGGCAGAAGGAATGATAGTATTGAATTTATCTACCTAAAAACTCTATATTGCATATAAATGCATGGATAAATATACACACAGATTTTTATATAAAAGTTCCTTTTAAGAGGCAGTGAACATTTAACATAAACCTCAGTGCCAGGCACAAGGAATGTTCTCTTAATTTGTTGGCCAGAGATGGCTAAGAAACTTCCAAACATTACCCTTGGTTGGACCCATAAGTGGAACAAAAGTATTTCAGATACAGAGCTCAGGTTACTCTGAGCTGAAACTAATTTGAAAGTCTCTTCTATGGGAATTAGCTTTCATTGTACCAGAAGACACCATGTAAGATACCTATGAATATCGATGACAAGTATGGGATGCTCATAAGAGCTCAGTAGTAGAAATCGTAATTTAGTAACCTAGAGTTTTCTATTTGTACTTAAGACCTACTCAACAATAAGGAAAGCATTTCTGGCTCTGGAAATCTACCAAACTACCCAGTAGTGAAGCTGTGGATCTTGGAGGAGAACATACAGCCACCAATTTATTAAACAAACATACTCCCTAACTGCATCCTAATATTTGTTTTTGTACCCACAGATAAATGTAATTTTCACCCATCATCAAACTTCTCTTTGTAACAGATGGAAAGCATTACAGAAAACCACAACCAATCAATATGCCAAGTTACGGAGCACAGAACCAATGAATACATCTAGTAAAGTCTTGTATACATAAGGCTCTGTGAAAATTGTAAGAGTGGCAGAAAGATTTCAAGAGCCAGAGAACCATAGAGTTTATCATGAGACTGTGTTTCGTGGTGTTCTGTAAGTTTCCTGTATCTTCACAGGCATAGCCTTCTTTAGGTTGGAAAGTTTTCTTCTGTGATTTTGTTAAATATATTTTCCGTGCTTTTGAGACAGACTTCTTCTTCTATACCTAGTATTCTTAGGTTTGGTGTTTTCATGATGTCCCATATTTCCTGGAGATTTTATGTTAACCTTTTGTTAGATTTAATGTTTCCTTTGACGGATGAGTCTATTTCATCTATTATACCTTCAGAGCTTGAGATTCTTCCATCTCTTGTATTCTGCTGTTTATGCTTGCATTTGTGGTTCTGAACCATTTTCTCATAATTTCCATTTCTATGATTCACTCAGCTTGTGTTCTCTTTATTTGTTTCTATTTCAGTTTTCAAGTCTTGACTAGTTTCATATGTTTTTATTGTTTTTTCTTGGTTTTCTTGAAGGGACTTGTTGAAGTCTTCCAATTTTTTGTTTGTCTTTTTCTCCATTTCTTTAAGGGAATTTTTCATTTCCTCTTTAAGGGCCTAAAACATTCTCAAAAGGTCATTTTCTTCCACTTCATTTATATTTGATTGTACAAGTCTTGCTGTTATAGGGCTACTAGGTTTACTGGTGTTTTGTTGCTCTTTGTGGTGCTGAGTGTGTTCTTATCTTTTCTACTCATCCTTTCCTTGGATTGCTGTAGTTGGGCTGTCATTGTCTCTGGTGATCAATCTTCCAGGTGCCAGTGGATTCAAGGTTAAGATGGTCGCTCCTCACGATGCATTCAGGGTCATGTTTTCAGTAACCCTGTTGGTCACTCCATGTTCCTGGAGGTCACTCAGCACTCTGAGGGGTTCTTCTAGAATACCATAGGTTGTTCAGGCCTGCTCCCACAGAAATTTCTTCCTTGGGGATTTTTCTGCTGAGGTTACTGCCCCGGACCTGCTCTGGCAGAGGTTGCTGGCTCAGGTCTGCTCCAGTGGAGGTCTCTGGATGGGCCTGTTCCACATGATGTCACTGGCTCCAGCCTGCTAACTCAGAGGTTGCTGATTCACACTCATCTGGCAGAAATCTCTGCTTTGGGCCTGCGCCCTCAGCAGTGGGTCCTTTGTATCTACACCTGTGAAGGTTGTTGCCTCAGGCCTGCTCCACCAGGGGTCATGGACTCAAGCCTGATTCTGTGAGGACTGCTACCTCGGGCCTGCGCCAACTGAGGTAGCTGGCTTGGGCATGTTCCCGAGGCGGTCACTCCCTTGTCCCTGCTTGTTGTAATACCTGCGGCAGGGCTGCGTCCCCGGCACCCGGCCGCCCACATGGCTTATGCCCCGAAATAATTACATGGAAACTGTATTCTTTTGAACCCTGCCTGGCCCATTAGTTCCAGCCTCTTACTGGCTAGCTCTTACATATTGATCTAACCCATTTCTAATATTCTGTGTAGCCCACGAGCTGGCTTACCAGGGAGGATCTTAACCTGCATCTGTCTGGAGTGGGAGAATCATGGCGACTCACTCACTCGGCTTCTTTCTCCCAGCATTCTGTTCTGTTTACTCCACCCACCTAAGGGCTGGCCTATCAAATGGGCCAAGGCAGTTTTTTTATTAAATGAAAGTAACTCCTCCATCACCTGCTCCTGTGGAGTTCACTGCCTCAGGCCTACTCTGGCAGAGGCCACTGGCTCAGGCATGTTTCCGTAGATGTCCCTGTCCCGGGCCCACTCATACAAAGGTCCCTGGCTTAGTTCTGGTCTAGCAGAAGTCTCTGGCTCTGGCCTACTCCCTCAGTGGTCACTCCCTTGTCTTTTTTAAAATCTTAATCTGTCTTTAATGTATATTGTGTGGACCTGACTTTACAAATTCCATTTTAAAGAAGGGGCTTCATCTTAAGTCATAGAATGAGCTGGGGTGGGGGGGGGATGGGTGATCTCAGCTCCAGAAATATGCTGCCATAGCAGAAATGTGAACAGATACCCTAAAAATGGCCAAGAAGATAGGGAGCAGGGCCATAAAATTTAATGAAGTCCAAATGTTGTTGAAAAGCATCCTGTCCTTGAAGATACCTTGTCAGTTATTAATGGCTCTTTGTAAAAACCTGACCAATGGTTTCAGAAACTACATCATCCTAGGTACTCCTTACCCAATCCTAAGACAACTGGACTCAAATTCCCCCTGGCTATGGTCTTTCCTCTTTAAAAATGTGCCCCTTCCCCAGGTTCAGGGCTGCACTTCCCTCACACACTGCATTGGGGTGGTAGAGCTGTAGTCCAAACTTGAGCTTGAATATTATTAAAAACATTCATGTAATTTGCATCAGAAATCTGGGTTCATGACTTCATTCGGGGACTAGAAACTTGGGTATAACTATATCTCCATTTTTTTCTCACCACATGAGTCTTTAATCTGCTAATTGGTATGGATAAGATTAAAGCAGTGGCTTTGGAGACTGGTTCTACCCATTCCTTGGCTTCCTGAGAGTGTAGTTTCATGGCAGAAGTATTGGTGGTAGCCACATTTATTACTACAACACTGTGGAGTTTCTAGGTTCATGCCACCACCAAGAAGCATGCCTCTTTCTTCCCTAGCAGATGGAAACAAATACACAGACCCACTGTAGACAGAAGTTTCTGTCCTGCCTGGTCCCTTAACTGTTCAGTCCCAAAAGAAACACAGAGAGGCTTATATTAATTATAAACTGTTTGGCCTATTAGCTCAGGCTTATTATTAACTAGTTCTTACAACATAAATTTGCACATAATTCTTATCTATGTTTAGCCACATGACTTACTACCTCTTCTCAGCAAGTAATTCTCATCTTGCTTTCTCTGTGTCTGGCTGGTGACTAACTCTGCTTTTCCTCTTCCCAGTCTGGTCTCTAGTCTGGTCACCCCACCTATACTTCCTGCCTGGCTACTGGCCAAACAGCATTTTATTAAACCAATGTGAGAATACTGTCCCTACTGGGAATTGTGTGAGCTTTGAATCATCAAAGGCTAACTCCAGCGGCATGCCTCCTTCCACAAGGCCACACTTTCTAATCCTTCCCTAACAGTTCCACCACCTGTGGGGCAAACATTAGCTCCAAAAATGTTAGCTTATTCTAGGAGATTCTCATACAAACCACCAGACATTTTATAATTCTTAACTTCAAAATTTATTTTCTAAGCTTATGTTTCAGTCTTTCCAGAAAATCTATATCTGATTTCTGCCAATTAATACAGGTTAATGAAATTTGTACTTAATATGTTTAATTTTCCTACATGAATAATGATAAAAATAATGAGATGAAGTAGTCTATTTAGATGCAAACATTGACTGTAACAGAAGATACAAGTATGAAAATAGTCATACAGGTTAATTCTTGTACTAGGCAAAGACTTAATGTAGTGGGTAACTGAAAGAAAGCAGTGTTTCCCAGAGATATCATATGCACATGACACCATTCACAAGAAATGTGCAAACAAAGCTTGACCAAATCTTAGTATGGCACAGGAAAGTAGGAATGAAATTCTATCCATAGCAGAGAAGCAATGGGTAATTTATAACTGCAGAGAAATAGTGCGTCACATTTCTTTAAGTGTATGACCCCTAACAAATTGACCATACTCTGATGAAAGGTCACATACAAAAAATATAAGGGCAGCACATATTGGTCTTAATGAGTTAAACACACACACACATACACACAAGTTAAGTGGGTTGGGAATGGGGAGTGATCTGTGAGGAGTTGAGGAAAGAGATGAATATGATCAAAATAAACTGTTCAAAATTCTCAAAAAATTTGGAAAATCCAGAACTCACTAATCAAATGCCCAGGAGAATATACAGCTCATGTAGAAATCAAATGAAGTGCTTAATTTTGATTATAAAGTTTTTATTAAATAAATATTATTCATAATGTACTGAAATTACTTTAGCTAGCTATAAAACTCCTTGTTTACATAAACAAAAAGTAAGCCATTTTTCATAATAATAATAATAATAGCCTGAGTAGAAACATTTTTCTGGTTATAGTTATTCAACAAGGATTTAAAAAGTTCAATGATTTAATCACTTAAATATGTATAATATTATACATTTCACATTATTTAATTTTTTAAACATTTATTCAAAATGCATTTCATTACAGAATTTGTAAATACTTGCTTTTGTTGATCCTCTCCAACTCCTCTCCTCTATTCTTTTCTCAATTACTAATAGTTCCTCTTCTAATTTCATAACTCAAATATTCTATCACTCTCTCCATCTCATTCTTCAAAATATCTTGTTAGTTTCGCATAGGGTTCTTTCTAGTTTCATGAACAATACACACACACATACACACACACTTTCAAAGCTAGTGTCTACATATGAAAAAGACATGTATAGAATGTCTGGGGTGCCTCAGTTTCCAGATTCACATGTTTTCATGCAAATATCATTTTTCTATACAGCTAAGTAAAATTCAATTTTCATATGTGCAATATTTCCTTTATGCATTAATTTGTTGATAGACAAATAGGCTGATTAGATATCTTTGGAGAATAGTGCAGCTATGAACATGGATCAGCAAGTATCCCTGTCACTGGATATAGAATCCTTCAGGTATATGCACAAAAATAGGGTACCTGGGTAGTATGGTAGTTCTATTTCTATTTTTGAAGAACCACCCTACTGATTCACAGTCGCTACACAAGTTTACATTCCCATCATTAGTTCAACATTTGTTGTCAGTGTTTTTTTTCTTTTCAAGTAAAGTACATTTTTTGTAGTCAATTTCATGCATGTATTTCATAACCCTTATCCACTCTTTTTCCTAAACACCAATCTCTCTTTTATGATCATGTCTATTAATTTTTTTCTGTAACCCATTGAGATTATTCAGGGCTATCTGTGTGACCATAAGTTTGGAGATATCTGCTAGAGACTGATGGGCTTAAAAAGTAGGTACACAACTAAAGAAAGTGATATATTCTGTCCCAGAATCTAAATATAGTCAATTCTGAGGTAAAGAATAGGGATCCATGAATACATCCCCATTCTTTGCCTGATTGTTTTTAAGACTGGTCTTCTATGGGCCCAGTGTAGGTGTTATGGCTCTAATCCTAAGTATGTAAATACAACCTAAAGTTCATATGATGTTATTTACTGTATATGGTTTCATGGCTGACGACTTGGTGTTGGATAACACATTTTAAGACACTTTATTCTCATTTCAGCATTTTTTTAGTTGCCTGTAGTTATTTGTCTGGGATTAAGGCCCCAAGAGATTTCTCCCTTCCATGTTAGCTTGTCTATCGGTGTTATCCTTGTTCAGATTTTGTTTAGTTAGTCATGTTGATATCACATCACAGCTATATCTTCTTTGTCATTTCTAGGATATGAGATCACATAGTAGATTTCCTCTTCCTCTGTTTCTTAAATTCTTTCTTCCCCACCATTCGCTATTATGCATTAGCCTTAAGATGAAAGAGTAGTTAGGAAATATGATGGTTTAGTAAAATGGCAGTTGTAGCTTCTCCTTCAAGTTCCATGACTTCACAGGCCCCTAGATGTTGGGTAGGTTTTCAGTACCAGACCTAATTTCCCTCTAGTTGAACAAACTTTAAGTTCAATTAGAGAGATACTGGTCTCTGCTAAGACATGCATGGCGCTATTACACTCTTAGAAATATTGTGCCATGTGCAGTTCTTTATATATTTTTAATTTTAACCTACTGTCTGAAGTACAACGTTTTTTAAAAAAGCCAATTTTTTTACAGTTATTTAGACTGGTTTTTTTTTAACAGTGAGCATGATACTAAGGGAGGGAAAACAGAGAGTAACTTCTTTAAAATCTGAAAAGAGACAAGGATATCTACTGTCTTCACTCATATTCAGTATAGTGCTTTAAATTTTGCCTAGAGCAATGAGGCCGAAGACTGAAATAGATGGAAGGCAAATGGGAAAACAGTAAGTCAAATTGCTCTTATTTTTAGACAATATGATTCTATATTTAGAAGACCCTATGAACTTCACAAGGAAACTTTTAGATCTGATAAGAACTACCAGAAAGTGCAACATCATAAGATATTGTTTACATGCATCTGTGTAAATAAAGTTCATTATAAAATCATGACTTATGCATAGCATTATTCATATGTACATAATATATCAAATAGTCCAGAAACTTAAAAAAATATGTAAATTGCATTACAATATTGTCTTAGTTTGGATTTCTATTGCTTAAGGAGATACCATGACAATGGCAACTCTAATAAAGAAAATATTTACTTCAGGGGGCTTGCTTACAGTTCAGATGTTCAGTCCATCACAGCAGGAAGCATGGAGGCAGGCAGGCAGACATGGTGCTGGAGAAACAGCCCAGGGTCCTGCATCTCACAAGGAGCAGGAAGCTAACTAATAATCACACCAAGGAAAGTTTAAGAAAAAGAAAACTCAAAGCCTGCCCCAACAGTGACACAATTCCTCCAATAAGACCAAACTACAACAACAAAGTCACACCTCCTAATAGTGCCACTCCCTTTGGGGGACATTTTCTTTCAAGCCACCACTAATATAAAAAACAGAAGGATGATAACGTCACCATTGTAAATTAGAATCTTTCTATCATTGGTATCATATTTCTTTTAGAGGAAATATTTGGTCTTGTATGTATAATTCTGTACTTAAGTTAAATTCAAACAAAAGATCATCAGTAGGCAAGAGATTTGGAGAAGACTGAAAACTAGAAAGCTGATGGGATTACATTGTTGTGCTTTTCAAGCAGATTAATGTGGAAAGACGTAGAACGTCTTATGCATAAAAATATTTTTAAACATTTCTATGATCTAGTCATGCCATGTTTAGGTATTCATCCAAAAGAAGCACCTTACTATAGAGATGTTTTCATATCTGTATTTTCTGTACCATTATATAAATAGCCAAATTATGTAGTTAGGCTTCATATCCTGAGTGGAGGAAAGGATATATACAGTGGTGTAGTCTCAACCATAAAGAAGAATGAAATTATGTTGTTTGCAGGAAAAAGGATGAAACTGTTGAAATCATTATCTTAAATGAATTAAACTTGTCCCACAAAAGCAAGTATAATGAGCTCTCTGAAAAATGTAAAAGCTAGAAAATGAGCAGGAAATAATCTAAAAGTGAGATTACTAGGGATGAAGAAGAGAAAGATGGATGGTGGTAAGAAAGACAAATGTAATCAACATACATTATATTACTAAGGAGAAATGCCACAATGAACACTCTTACTTTGTGGGGCTTGTGTTGATTTGCTGTTTGTTGTTGTTTTGTGTATTTAAGACAAGGTTTAACACTGGCCTCTGACTTGTATCATTCCTCTTGCATAATTATTTCGAGTGTTGAAATTAGAAGTTTGAGCCACAATACCTGAACCAAACTGTTCTTTAATTTGTACAATGAATATGCAATAATTTAAAAGTGCTAAGGTTATGAAATTCATCTCCCTAAAAGATATGTCAACCAAAACTTAATCAAGATGTAATAATCTAAACAGCACAGTAAATGTTAAATCTATAATATAAAACTGCATAAAATGAAAGCCTCATGCCAAAGAACCAAAAGTAATTGCTCATTTGTGTTTGCTGCTGCTCCATAATACCCAGAAACTAGAAATGGCCTAGGTATCTATCAGCCAATGAATCTGATGAATGGAAAGTGAAACTGTAGAACAGTTACACATGTAATATTACTCAGTCATTAAAAAGGAAATTGTTAAATTTGCAGATTATTAAATAGATGGAAATAGAAAACATCATCTTGAGTGAGGTAACCTATACCCTAAAAGACAAATATCGCATTGACCTCCCTTATACGTGGATATTGGTATTTAAGCTTTCAATATGTGTGCTATAATCTCAATATTCACAGGGATATGTATCTAATGAAGGACCAGGATGGAAGAGAGGATCTATCAAACATTGAAAGAAGAACTTAACACCAACTAACACTAATTTGATAGAATCTCCCCCAGAAAATTGCAGAGCAACTCTATGTGACTTTGTAAGGCCAGTATTTCTCTGAAAGTACATACTGGCAACCATCATCCTAAGCTTCATTTCTGTGAGATAGAATTTTGTACCTTCCAAATGCGAGGGATAGCATGTAGTTAGTTTTCAGGGCCTGGCTTACCTGAGTCCTGGATAGCCAACATTGTGCCTGAGTTCTGTCCTAATGAAGCTACAATAGTCTAAATTTTCTTTGTAGGAACAATATTAAGTAGGAATTTTTTACTAGGAAGACCTGAAAAAGAATACCTTTAATCTATTCACCCTAACTCTGTTTAAGGCACTTCCACTATTAATTGATATTTTCCTTAATACTGTGTTTCAGTTTGTTCATAACTCTCCTTGGCCTTTGTTAATATAATTTTATGACACCATAGGATACATATGTTATATTTACTATATGATAGTATTCAGATAGTTTATGTTTTTGATTTTATAATTGATACTTGTTTTATTATTATGTGAAATTGATTACTTAAATTAGAACTCAATAAAGTGTTGTTTTTCTCCTAATAACACACACAGCATTGAAAGTGAATAAGATATTTTAAAATGTAATTTCATTGTTCTTCAGTCTTCACCTTTATATAATGTACAGAAGAATACAGTTAGGAGGAATTAGTCTGATGCTGTTTAATAAAGTAAGGTAACAGTCTTTAGCAGTTTCTGGTGTATTTTAGTATAAGAGAAAAACGAAAGAGTTTTCAATATAGAAATGATAAAATTTTGAGGAAAGTACTAATTACCAAAATCTGACCATTAAAAATTGTAGAACTGTAACAACCCACCATAGTGTGCTTCATAAATATGTACACAATACAATAATGTGAAGAATGACTGGCTTCCACAAATAGTGTCAATATCTTTGTTCAAACAAATATATTTAGACTTTTGCTCTCATCAGACACAGAATTAACTCAAAACAGCAGACCTAAATATAAGAACTAACATAATTTTTAAAAGCAAAAATGATTTTTGTTTAGTTAATTATTTCTCAGATATAATACCATTTAATATTTCCAGAGAAAAAAGGACATATTTTACCACCTCAAGATAAAAGGTAACATTTTTATTGCAAATTATACCATCAGAAAGTTAAATGACAATGCATAGAAAGAAAATAAATATCTGCAAACCATATACTTTATAAGATATTTCATGCAAATGTAAATGTCTTACAATTCAACAACAAAAATGGCATTCCTATTAATCATGCCCAAAGAGGTGGATAGAGATTTCTGAAAAGGTCTTATAAAAGATCATTAAGTCAAACCCACAGGGAGTACCACTTCACATCCACTATGATAGCTAGAAGACATCATACAGATATAGGATGGCAAATCACAGCAAGTGTTACTGAGGATGGGGATGACTTGGAATTGTCATCGAAAATCACCGACAGGAGTGTAAAGTGGTGCAGCTGTTTCAGAAAATAACTGCTCAATATGCCAAATATGTTACAGTATGATCACCCTCTATATGCTTTCAGGCATGACAAATTTTTTTTAGAACCACCTGTTTTATTTTTACATGCCATGGTGTAGATTTTTCTTTTGTTTATGCTGCAGAAGAAAGAGGTGATACATGTGATTGTGGATTGAAATATACATTGAAGTAAAGAATATGACACTTTTACAGAGGGATAAACATGCGGTTGGAAAGAGCACTCAGTTCTCTACAACATTGCTTTTGAGTTCAAGTGCCTAGGTACTTTACAAGCAATTTAGAATTAACAGCTTGGCCTAAAGCCATTTGTTTCAAGAACCCCATGCCACTAAGAAAGTCTATTTCTTACTCAGACAATTTGGCCCTATTCAGATTTATTCAAAGTGTATTAATTATAAAATCATGGAAAAAGTCATTTCCCTTCTTTCTATTTACTCTTCCTATTGAAATATGGGTAGCTGTCTCTAGTTCCAACCATTTGTTCATGTCTAATCAAAGTTACTGTCCCCAATTTAGCTTCTATCAGCTGTTACATGTTGTGTTTTCTGCAGTGTTTATTTGAATGTGTGCCTAACAAAGTCACATTTCTGGTGACTTATTATTAATAAAGCTGTTTGTATTTGCTTGGGTGGTCAAGGACCTGAGATGAGATAGTTCACAGACCTAGAGAAAAACCAAATAATATTGTTATGTTAAAAGAATGTAGTGATGATATGACGCCTAGGGGCATTCTGCTACACCCATAGACCAGTGTCTTCCTCAGCCATCATCAGAGAAGCTTCCTCCTTCAGTAGAAAGAAATAAACACAGAGGTACAATGTGCAGAGGGGGAAAGACCCTGGGCTACTCAGTCCTATATAGAATGTCTCCATCAAATCCCTCCCCTCGGGGCTCACAGAACTCTGTGGAAGAGGAGGCAGAAAGATTTTAAGAGCCAGGCAGATGAAAGATACCAAGGAAATAGATCTTTTATGCACAACAAAGCTGATGCACATTGAACTCACAGACTGTGGCAGCAAGCACAAGCTTGGTCTGCACAGGTCTAAGACAGATGGTATCCCAGTGCTGAGAGGAAAAATGGACACAAGTTCCTGCCCCTGTTGTGGAAGCTATCTTTAATGGATAACTAACTACTCACAAAGGAAAAAATGGCTTTCTCCAATAGAGTCTCAGTATAGATACAAACCACACTTAAGGGCAGGCCTCAGGCCCACACTAGATGGCCAGTACAAAATGAACTCAATGACATTTGGAGGTTCTTTGTCCCATAATGTCATGTCAGGGATTGTCTCCCTTTAGACCTCATAGGTCTTTTGTGTATGGATTATGGTTTCTGCTTTTGTGTTTTAATGGGCTTTCTCTGTGTGAAAACGTGTGGGTCTCTGTGTCTAAAATTAGTTTCTTCTCATTTTGGTGCTTTTTCTTCCATTTCTTCGTTTTGTCCTATTCTGCTTTGTTTTATCTTATTTTAAATATTACTTTTACTTGCCTGTCTGTTTTCTAATGAGAGAAAAAGAGAGCATCTGAATTTCGGTGGGTAAGGAGAAAAGCAGGTTCTGGGAAGAGTTGGGGAAGGGGAAAACGATAATCAGAGCATACTATATGGAAAAAAATCTATTTTCAAAAACAAAAAGGAGAAAAAGAGATAACTATTTGTATGAATTATCAACTACCTCAAAAAGAGAGCATTGGATGAGTTCATTGCTTTAAAAAATATTTTCAGAGTCAAGTCTCTTGCCAACCCTAAAATGACTCCATTAATTAAGATATATACTATCCTGCTCCCATATCCACCCTTCCTCCACCTCAGCCATCCCATTCCCCCAAGCTCTCCCCATCCTCCCCATCTCATTTTTCTCTCTCCATCTCCCCTTACCCCCATCCCATTCCCACCCCAAGTTCCCAATTTTTGTCCGGCAATCTTATCTACTTCCCATATCCAGGAGGATAA
This sequence comes from Chionomys nivalis, assembly GCF_950005125.1. Lineage (NCBI taxonomy): Eukaryota > Metazoa > Chordata > Mammalia > Rodentia > Cricetidae > Chionomys > Chionomys nivalis. Next base: position 4,827,571 of record NC_080113.1, on the reverse strand, counting down.
CTATATGTTTTTCTTTGGGTTCCCCTTCTTATTTAGCTTCTCTAGGATCACGAATTATAGGCTCAATGTCCTTCATTTATGGCTAGATACCACTTATGAGTGAGTACATCCCATGTTCATCTTTTTGGGTCTGGGTTACCTCACTCAGGATAGTGTTTTTCTATTTCCATCCCTTTACATGCAAAATTCAAGATGTCATTGACTCTAGAGAAGTTCCCAGGTGTCCAGGGCAATGTCCCCAGCTAGATCCTTGGGCAGCTGAGGATAGGGAACCTGAAATGAGCCTATCCTATAGCCATACTGATGAATATCTTGCATATCGCCATAGAACCTTCATCTAGCCATGGATGGAGAGAGAGACAGAGACCCACACTGGAGCACCAGACTGAGCTCCCAAGGTCCTAATGAGGAGCAGAAGGAGGGAGAACATGAACAAGGAAGTCAGGACCATGAGGGGTGCACCCACCCACTGAGACAGTGGGGCCGATCTATTGGGAGCTCACCAAGGCCAGCTGGACTGCTACTGAAAAAGCATGGGATAAAACCGGACTCTCTGAGCATGGCGGACAATGAGGGCTGTGTGTGTGTGTATTAACCATTAGCCGTTGTCAGGAGCTGGGGGAGACCCCTCCCTCGAGCAGAGAAGAGGCATCGGAATTTGAGGGCTCAGTACCCCCAGGTACCGGAGTCTTCACACGGGACTCGCACCCAGCTCTCACATAAACACACGGAGACTTATCCTTACTCATGGATGCCGGACTTGACGCTTGGCTTTTTTAAATATTTATTTATTTATTATACACCTGCAGGCCAGAAGAGGGCACCAGACCTCATTACAGATGGTTGTGAGCCATCATGTGGTTGCTGGGAATTGAACTCAGGACCTTTGGAAGAGCAGGGAATGCTCTTAACCTCTGAGCCATCTCTCCAGCCCTAGTTAGATTTTCTTGAATTATCCCATCGGCCCTTGGCCTCAGAAACCCGCAGGACCTGTGCTGTCGTCTCGTGACCCACTGTCCCCTGCCTGCCTCTGCTCAGGGACCTGCAGGACCTGTGGAACACGCAGGACATGTAGAACACTGTGAAACAATAAACCTTAGATTAAAAGAAACAAACGGATGAGAACCACAGCACAGGACAAATTTTTACACGTGAAAACGTCTCCAAACTGAGACAAACAGAAGAAGCAAATATAAGAAGCAGGCACACAGAACACCAAACTGACGCTCTGCTGCAAGTTTATCAATTTTGAGTGGAAAACACAAAACATCTGGAAAAATGAAATATTTTATCTAATGGTTTCATTCTTCTCATGGAGCAAATATTAAAATTTGTACAGATTGATTCTGTTAGGCTTTAATTTTTTTAAAAAAATTATATTTGAAAAATAGTATTTTTTTTGCTTTGAGTTTGGGGGGCCTTAAGGAATTATCTATAATAAGCGGAGAGCCGAGCGGAGACTAGCGGAGTCGAGAGGAGCTGAGGGGATCCGAGAGGACACGAGTGGACCCGAGTGGACTGGAGAGGAGAGAAGAGGAGCCAAGCGGAGCCAAGAGGAACATAGCACAGTCGAGAGGAGCCCCGCGGAGCATTGCGGAGCCGAGCGGAGCCGAGGGGAGTAGAGCAGCGGAGCTGAGGGGAGTCGAGAGGACCCAAGAGGAGCTCTGAGGAGCCCATAGGAGCCGAGCAGAACAGAGAGGAGCCGAAGGGACCCGAGCCTTCTGCCTTTAAACACTGCATGAAAATAAAATAAAAGAAATTCATGACAGCTTACGATTTACAAGCATTGACTGACATTAGAGAGAACCCGTGTTCAGCTCCCAACAACCGCAAACACATTCACAACTGTCAACTCCAGCTCCAGGTGATTTGATGCCCTCTTCTGGCCTCCGAGGGAATTGACTGACAAAAACCCATGCAAATAAAACTATATATATATATGTCTGTGTGTATTTACATTATAAATAAAGGTTCCTATTCGAATATATACTATATTTTATATATTTATATTATATATTTATGTATGTTATATATTTATATACTAAGTTTATACACGTAATATTCTGATGAGTTTCTGAGGACTTTGGTTTAGATTTATTTAATGTTTTGCCTGCATGTATAAATGTCCCAGATGTATATTTAACGCATGCACAGGCTAGAAAAGAGTGATGAATCCCTTCGACTAGACCTAAAATTTTGAGCTGCCCACCCCTTAGAGGTCCCCTCATTTTACACGGATCACATATTAAAAGAAGGTCTGAAAGGATTTATTCGAGCCTGTTAATTTTTCCATCTTGTATTTAAACAAAGTGTTATAAAATGAGGGAAAACTAAAGTTAGCCTTCACGTGTTTATACATGTTCACCGTCCTTCATGCCTGGACATATAAAATAAAACGAATCCTAAGAAAAGCTTTACTGGGAGTTTAACGGTGCAGAGCAAACACAGTCAACTTGGTTTTATTTTTATTTTATTTCCAGGCCACACAGATGACATTGCAGGCTGACCTGCAGATTAAATACGTCAAGAAGTCTGACGTGACAGATGCCGGTTTCTTCTCATGTAAACTAGAAAAACCCGACAGTTCTGACTCACATAAGCTTTGAAATTATATTGCCTACTTTTAACATGAAAACATCTCTAAGCATGTTAAGAAACATCAACATATCCTCGTTTCATCCAAACGTGTCATTTTATTCGTCGTCTATGGTCGGCTTGATGGTCACTCCTCTTTTGATCTGGCCCCAGCCTATCAGGCTGAAAAAATAAAATAGAAGAAATCGTTTATTTTTAAATTCGGTTCACATGTTCACTATGCCTGATGTCCAGTTCAGACATGCTCTTAGTATATGTATATATATGTACATATTTATATGTATATATGTACTCATGTACACCATATATGTATATATTTATATGTGCACATATGCGTACATGTATATATGTCTACATATGCATACACACATCATATATGTATACATTTATATGTGTATATATGTGTGCATGTATATATACATGTATGTGTATATACACACGCCGTATTTTCTCAATTGGCCGTGACAAAACTGACACACTCACCGCCAGTGTTTCTCCACGCGTCGGCTCAGAGCAATTTTTTCTCCCACTTCTGTGCACACAGGATTGGTGAGGACGATTTTCCCTAAGTCGGCCTTGATGGCGCTGACTCTGCCTCCTGTGGACAAGGATCCTATGTTCACCATGAGCACTTCACTCTTGGACAGCTTCTGAACCTGAGGGAGGGAACATAGTTAAGAGAAAAGGAACTAAAACTTTCTAAAATAAACCAGAGATATAGTTAATCCTGGCCGCACATACAACATAAATGGACACGACAATACCACTGTTTTTTAAAATTTAAAGCACCGTCACTTTTCTTTGCCATGACCTTATAGGAAATATTTGTTTATTATTTATCCCTTTTGTGATTCTATTTTAAATAAAAGGGGCTGTGATACCACACAATATTTCATAGCTGTGAAGCCGTTATTAAAGAACTCACCTTGGCGGCTTTTTTGTCTCCCTCTGTGCGCACGCCCAGGAGCCGTCTCAGCAGGAAGTAGGAAATTTCTAATTCTGTGAATATTTCAGGTAGAGTGCCAACAGCACCGAGGACCTGCCCCACCATGCGGTCTGTGCGGCACAACGTCGGGTCGATTTTTGTTCCGACTCCTGATAAAAATGTGGGTAGACATATATAATTTTTATTTTATATTTTATTTCTTTAAAATTAATAAAAAATTGAAGGGTTAATTTTAAACAGAGTAGCATAAATCGTACATGCTAAGAACTAGGTTTTTGTCATGTAAATAAAACTAAGTAAGTACATCCAGAGACCTCTACAACTGTTTCTCTGGGACTCACTGCGGATTTCAAACTCATTTTCTACAAAATTTTCTTATACCACACAGACATACATGTATGCATAACATATCATATAAATACATGTACACATAACGGGTTAAAAGTCACCCTATTCATAAAACTGGAATGTATTCTTCATATGTTCATAAACATGCATTTTATATTGTAAAAGTCAAAGTTTAACTGAATATATATAATCATACATAATATATAAGATATATAATATATAATAGCATATAATATAATACATAATAATATAATGACATATGATATATAATATGTAACATAATTATAACTCAATAATATATGTAACATATAATAATATATAACGTATATAATATATACTAATATAATAAGACATAATACTATATATCTATATTATACATATATGCCCATTACCAAATTAGATTGTCATACAATTAAACACACACGACCATCTTTGGAATAACACGTCTCCCCTGGAAAGGAACAGAAATCAAGGAAAACACATTTCTCCATCAGAATAAAATCCGCACCGATGAGACCGCCCAGAGCCGCATACTGAAGATCGTTGTGTTCTGCGAACAGTGACACAATCTTGGAGAAGATCGGTTTACACATGAGTTTCCCTTCCATGTCCTTGGAAATGATTCCTGGTCTCACTTCTACTTCCTGGCCCACCTAGAACATGTATGAATGAATTAATGATATCTGGGGGCTACACATGACTTTAACCTGTAAAAATGTCTGAAAAACATGATTAAAACTAAAATATTATCCCTCCTGCTTACAAGGACAATTTTGGACAGTGTAAAAAATATTTTTTAAAACCA